>NW_027104154.1:841965-1077243 GCF_902728285.1 Clytia hemisphaerica
TTTTTTGATTGAATTTACTGATTTATTTTGCTGTTTTAACTGGTTTAAAGTTGTTGTTTCATTATGAGTCAAGGAAGAGTCCTCAGAAATTCCTCTGAAGCTGCCAAACAAGAGGAGATCCTGGAACAAAAATTGCTCGAGTTTGGAAAGAAACTGGCAACAAAAGAGGACATTAATGATATTAAAACTTTATTCACCAAGCTACACGAACGTCTTGACGCACAAGAAAAAAGAATCACCTCTCTCGAAGAAGACAGTATGCATCACGAAGAAAGAATTTTTCAGTTAGAAAGCACGATATCCGAACTAAAAACCACAGTCAATCATTTATGTGATAAAAATGCAGTCCTATCAAGTTCAGTTGATTTTCTCACCAGACAAAGTGACAGCCATGAACAGTATTCAAGGAGATATTGTCTTAGGATTAACGGAATTGAAAAAATGGCCGACGAGTCTGCTCCAAAATGTGTGGAGAAAGTTGTTGAAATCTGCAATGATTTAAACTTAGACATTTCCTCTACTGATATAGACAGAGCTCATCGTGTTGGTAGGGAAAAACAGTCTATGATTGTAAAGTTTCATTCGTTTGGAAAACGTACAGCCTTGTACAAAGCCAGAAAGGGTCTTCCTAACCAAAATATCAAAATCCGGCTTGATATCACTAAGGCAAGGTTGGACCTCTTAGACCAAGCAAGGGCATTGATTGTGGATGATGGGCCAGTTGATTTTGTTTTTGCGGATATTAATTGCAATTGTGTAGCACGTTTGAAGTCCAAAACATACAAATTTTTCAATGACATTCAGTCCTTCAAACATAACATCTTAAACAAGGAATAGTTTTCTTCTTACATCTGTAATTTTTCTTGTGTTATCGACTTTTTTGCAACCTCATTTTTTTTTTATTAACTTCAATCGATTTTTTTGTGAAGCCCTTTTCTCAAAGTAATTACTGATTACTTTTCACATTATCCTTTGATTGCGTAAGTGTTATTGAGCATCATCTCAATAACTTTTCTCTATCTACTTTTTATAATGTATACATACTGTTTTTTTCGTTATATGTTTTTTTAATATGGAGCTACTTTGTAATGGGATGTTTGGTTTGGATTTGTCGAACCGGTTGACTTGATATGGGAATAAGTCTACAGCAGTATAGAGCGTGCGTTGGAAATTTTAACTCTTGCAAATATCTTTTCGGGAGATTAAGTCTGTGTATTAATCTTACGTTTGGGGGGTTACCAAATCTTCTTCCCTATCGTTTCTATCTTTTCTGGTTACAATATTTTTATATACTTTTTCAGCTTAATCTACTTCTTTTAGCGGGAGATATCGAGTCCAACCCGGGGCCGAGAGAGAAAGATAACACCTTATCAATTTCTCATTGGAATCTAAAACAGCGTTGGGTTGATAAATTTCAAAGATTGCTCAAATTACTGCCTTTCTGAGTGCTCATAAGTTTGACATCTTCTGTGTTGGTGAGTCGTTTCTTGATTCCCTCTATCGAGAGCGATGATTCAAGGTTGAAGATAGAAAATTATGAGTTGCTCAGATGTGATCACCCATCTAACTCAAAAATAGGTGGTGTTTGTCTTTATTATAGAAGGGGTCTTTCTGTTGAGAGAAGGCCTGAGTTGTCTTCTCTTGACGAGTGCCTTGTTTGTGAGGTTAATTCTGGTTCGAAAAAACTTCTTCTTTGTCTCTCTACCGAACTCCTAGTCAAAATGCAGAAGAATTTTCTGCATTAAAACAAAATTGGAGGAAACTATCAGAAAAATTTATGATGTTTCTCCTACTTTAGCTATTTTCCTCGGTGACTTTAACGCAAGAAACTCAGTTTGGGTGGACTGGTGACATTACAAATTCTCAAGGAGAGGACATTAGCGAGTTAGCTTCACAATATGGGTTACATCAACTAATTGATGAGCCGACTCATCTTCGTCCTGGGTGTTCTCCTTCTTGCATTGATCTTATTTTTTCATCTTCGCGGACTCCTATTTTAGATTCCGGGTTTTACCTTCACTCAATCCACGTTGCCACCACCAGATACCCTTCGTAAAACTAAACTTTCGAACTATATTCCCTCCAGCTTATAAACGCAAGATTTGGGACTTTTCTCGTGCTGATGAGAGGGGAATCGTGCTTGCCCTGAATGCCATTGATTGGGAAACCTCCTTTCTGGGACTCAACGTAGAAGATCGTGTTGCCCTACTCTCTGAATATATACTTAATATTATTTCTAATTTGTTCCAAATAAAACTATCACCATCAGAGACAAAGATGCGTTATGGATGACTCCTGAGATTAAGCAGATGCTTTTGGATAAGGCTAAGATATATCGTCGTTGGAGAAAATGGGGAAATCCTTTAGATGGTCAGACACTTGATGACATGGTTGACAGGTGCAGATTGGCCATCAAGACTGCCAAGGATAGTTATTTTTCTCGTCTTGGCAACTCTTTAAATGATCCAAACATAGGAAGTAAGAAATACTGGTCTACGCTGAAGCAGTTTCTGAACGTACGTAAAACCCCGAAAATTCCACCTATTCGAAATGAAAAGAAACGTCCTTGTAAGTGATGTTTCTGAGAAGGCCGATATTTTTAACTCTTTTTTCTCAAACCAATGCTCACTTATCGATACTGGCAGTGTTTTGCCACCTGAACAATTTCTTACTAACTCTAGACTGGATAATCTTGTATTTGAAGAAGAAAAAATCGAGTCTATTATTAATTCTTTGAATGTTAACAAGGCCCATGGGTGGGATAATATTTCTACTCGTATGGTCAGAATCTGTGGTAAGTCTCTAGTAAAACCTTTGCTTAGCATATTCAATCTTTCTATCAACTCTGGCATCTTCCCATCACAGTGGAAGAAAGGTAACGTGGTTCCTGTCTATAAAAGGGAGACAGGAGCATAGCCAAAAACTACAGACCAGTGTCTCTTCTTCCTGTGTTTGGAAAAAATAATGAAAAGTGTATTTACGATACACTTTACAGGTATTTTGAAAACAATAACTTATTTTCTCCTTGTCAGTCTGGTTTTCGGGAGGGGATTCCTGCATTTCTCAGTTGTTATCCATAACGCATGATATTTATACAGGGTTTGACAAAGATCCTTCTCTAGATACCAGGGGGGTGTTTTTAGATATTTCAAAGGCATTCGATCGGGTGTGGCACGATGGCTTACTCTTTAAACTCAAATCTTATGGGGTGACTGGACCGTTGTTTTCCTTAATTCGCAGCTTTCTTAACGATAGGCATCAGAGAGTTGTGTTAAATGGAAAAACATCTGAGTGGAAGCGAATCAATGCTGGGGTACCTCAAGGCTCGATTCTTGGTCCATTGTTCTTCTTAATTTATATTAATGATCTTCCAAAAAACCTTGAGTCAAAACCGAAGATTTTTGCTGACGATACCTCTTTATTCTCTCTTGTGATTGATCAACTCTTGAGCCTTGAAGTACTTAACAGAGATCTCTCCAGGATAACTGACTGGGCTCATCAATGGAAAATGTCTTTTAACCCTGACCCATCTAAGCAAGCCATTGAAGTCTATTTTACCTGTAGACTCACTCCTCCTAATGCTCCAGTAATCTCCTTTAATAATTCTAATATCGCGACCAGTGAGTACCAGAAACATCTTGGTCTAATCTTAGATTCAAAACTTTCTTTTGATCGCCATCTAGACGAGAAGATAAAAAAGGCAATAAAGGAATTGGTCTTATTACCGACTTCGCAAGCATGTGCCTAGGAGATCTCTACTAACCATTTATAAATCTTTCATTAGGCCTCATCTTGATTATGGTGATATCGTATATGACCGCCCGGGAAATGCTACCTTTGTGCAGAAGCTTGAATCTATTCAATATAATGCCTGTTTAGCTATAACAGGCTGTTTTCGTGGAACGTCTCAAGAAAAACTATATTCAGAACTTGGTCTTGAAAGTCTTGCTGACAGGCGCTTTGCTAGAAGAATGACATTCTTCTATGGAATTATTAACAATTTAGCCCCTTCGTATTTACGTAACTACCTGCCAGTAAGACTTACAGCACCAGGTGGCCTTAGAACAAACAAGAAATCCTATTTATCCTCTTAATATACGAACTGAGCGTTTCCGTAACACTTTTTTTCCGTACTACTGCATATCTCAGTGGAATGTTCTGGGAGGTAATATACGAGATCTACCTTCAATTAAAACTTTCAAAAAAAGCAATCTATGAATTTTTGAGACCCAAGCAATCTCATGTTTTTGATGTTCCTGACATTCAAGGAGTGATCTTTCTTAATCGACTTCGGGTCGGTTTCAGCCATCTCAACGAGCATAAATTTAGACATGGCTTCCGCGACACTTTAGACCCTTTCTGTGGTTGCCGAACTAACTCTGTTGAAAACACTCAGCACTTTCTTCTGCACTGCTCTATATATTCCCATGCAAGACAATCTTTGTTCGACAAACTTCAGACCCTAGGCATTATTTTTCATCCGCCGCTTAACCCTCCTTTTTTCTGTCGGCTTTTATTATATGGGGATGAAAGTTTGACTTCAAATCTAAATAAATCTATTCTTTGTTCTGTTGTTGAATTTCTTAACGAAACTGGAAGGTTTAGCGGTGCTTTATTTTAGGCTTTTACCTAACAATTGTAGCTTCCTTCTCCAAGATTTTTTCTTTATTTACTTATTTATTTATTTTTTACATAGTCTAGTACCTCTGGCGATATAACGTTAGTTCCTAGCGGGGGGAGGGACTATATTTTATGTTTAAGTAATGTTTTGTAATATGTTCGTAGTGTACACGTGTTTTTGTTTCAATAAAGAAAAAAAAAAAAAAAAAAAAAAAAAAAAAAAAAAAAAATTCGTTATTTTACTGTATCCCATGACCCTAATTTAACTGAACTCGGCTTTGTTGCTGACAAAGAACTTGGATCTACAATGTGATCTTCAAGTCAAGATTTTTTTGTTTGTTTTTTCTTTCTATTATATTCTGTAATATTACCTGAACGAAGGATTAACATGGGGCTTGGAATCAAGAGCTTTCGAAACGAAAGAATTGGCAAGATCCAAACCTTCATGTGCTTTACAACAAGAGCAATACCACAAGCAAAAATTGAAACGATTGAGAAAAAATGTGTCACTAATTATTGAGAAACGTATTTCAAATCATTATTATTATACATTCGACAAAGCTTTGACTAAAGAGGGTTAAAACGTATGTTTCAAAAACTTTTATATGAAAATACCACTATGTAGTATATAGTGACCCCTTTCTCAACAAGAAATCAGTAAAATTTGTAAGCTAACAAGGTCACAAACCAGCATGACATTTGTTTCCCTAGCCCATATCTCAACGCAAAGAATTGGTTTATCTTCATTTGCTCGCCTCTAGCTAAAGATCACTAAATCTAACTCGCCTCCTGCTTCACATAAAACTTTTTTGCCTACACACATATACAAACTCAAAAGAAAAGTTTTTGAAAAAATCAAACACTTCGCGCTGAAAAGAATTGGCTGTTGATAACAGATAATAGTATTCCTTATAAGGAGATTCGCAAACATGGAATAACGGACAAAATGACCGAGAAAGAAAGGAGTTTTTTCTTTTTGTTTACAAAAAGCAACGAGTTCACTTATTAAATAAAGGTGTAAAACCGTAAAAGTACTTGCTGCATTTTTTTCTATTTTAAAGGAATTCATAGAAAAGCAAATAAAACCTTACAAGACACTAAAACTTTTTTACTGGTAAGTTTTATCACTTTTTAATTAGTTTTATGGGTTTTAGAATCAAAAATCGATTTTTTCTATATCAAATTTGACAGTGAAATTTTATTTCATAAGACTTTTGTGAGGAAAATGAATAGGCGAAGGAATTCTAAGATTACGTAATTAAGAATTTGCTCCAATCAGCTTTCAGGATTTAAAACGACTTTGTCCAATCAGCTTTCGTTGGCATATTTTGAAACTTTTTTCATTAATTTATCATTTCGACATTTCTGTGTGTTTCGAGTTGGAAGTAGAAACGTATGAAAATGTTTGAGAACAGTGTTTTGAGATGGGGCGAGTATTTTTTCTTATGATCTTTCTTCTTTCTTTTTAGATAACATATCATATAAAAAATATTCCGACTTGCCGATAGGATTGTGAATTATGGAAACTGAAAAAAACACTACCATGGATTCGCAATATGTATTTCAATCTGGTCAATTTACGTCAGTTTAGCAAACCGGATTGATATTTTTGAGTTTGAGACTTAAAATCAAATGGAATTTTACTCATTTGCTATAGCTGAAGACTGAAGAAATTGCTTGCTTGACGAAGCTTGACGAATGGAGATCTTGATACCGATGATACGAACCAAGTGATAGCAGAGAACTATACAAAACTCATGAGAACTAACTGGCAGAAAAGCGTACTAGAATAGAAGTTGCAGTTGTTTGTAAATACTCGACGGATATATGAACTGTTCATCTGTTCCTGAAAACTTTGCTTATGTAAGTGAAAGAAAAAAGTTGTAAACACTAAAAGTTTGTTTTTTAATTAAATTGTAACTTAATATTTCTTCATCAGTGTAATTGTAATTTGGAATACGGTATATAAATAAAGAAGCGGAAATTTTAAATTCATTCAAAAGCTCCGAATTTCTTTTTGCTTGCCTGATTTGTATTTTCAGATTTCATATTTGTGAAATAGCAAAACACACGCGTGTGCGTTCGACCAAAACCTTTTGGAATACTCGATTTCACATTTGGGAAATAGCAAAACACACGCGTGTGCATTCGACCAAAATCTTTTGGGATACTCGATTTCATATTTGTGAAATAGCAAAACACACGCGTGTGCCTTCGACCAAAACCTTTTGGGATACTCGGTTTCACATTTGGGAAATAGCAAAACACACGCGTGTGCCTTCGACCAAAACCTTTTGGGATACTCAATTTCACATTTGTTAAATAGCAAAACACACGCGTGTGCGTTTGACCAAAATCTTTTGGGATACTCGATTTCACATTTGTGAAATAGCAAAACACACGCGTGTGTGGTTAATCTAATTTTTTTGGATACTTGATTTCACGCATGTGAAATCCAATTTCACAGTTCAAAAAATACGTTTGTGTTTTTAGTATTTCCCACTCGTGTGAAAGTTTGCAAATTCACACGCGTGTGATTTGCGTGGGAAATAGCAATTTCACAATTTGTGATTATTGAATTTCACACGAGTGTGATTTGATGATTTTTTCCTGTGACAAGTACAGCCGAGCTGCGAGCACACTTACTAAAATAATTTATATCAAAATGCTGGAAATTCTCTGTATGACCATTTCGCATGGGAAAAGAAAATAATGTTGATTTGGAAATTTGGAAGGGAAATGCAAGTATAAACTGATTGTGACTGTTGTTTGGAATTCAGAATGGCTTTCCTCGTCTTTTAATGGTTTTTTACTGGCTCAAAATAAATTATTAGCCTTGCCATAAGTCTCAACTTCCAATTATTGTTTTTTAATCTGGCTCTCTGATATAGATATTTTTGTCGTCAAGTTTTAGGGTTGGTGCAGAAAACTGCTGTCAACTGGTCTTAAACAGTTAAAGCTATAAATTAATTGGCTTTAAACACACTCAGCAAATCTAAAGAAATTTCAACCTTGAAATTATTGCTTGTTTTCTCACTTTTAGATTATGTTAAAAATAAATAAAACATTTTCAACAGCTCTAATGCTTTGCTACTGGCTCTGCTGATGCTGCTCATCCAAAAAGTAGTCGATAGAATTTTTATATCCAGCCTCAAGAACGTAAATTCTAATTGTGCACCAATATCATGTCACCACAGCCCGGAACGATGAACGACAGTGACAGTAGCAGTAGGATGAATTCAATCAGATATTTGTACAACAACATAATGTTTTTGTGTGTAAAAAACATGAAAGTATCATGTCCTCAACATCATTGCATCTTGCTTTTGTGACTAATTGGCTGATTGGAATAAATATGAGCTATAAAAACTCTGAGAGATTGCACTATTTGTTAGCCCTGGTTTTCCAGGATGCTAAATAACTAAATGCATTGCTCAGTCATCAGTGTCAGTTGAAGTTAATTTTAAACATTTGGCCTGTTATGATGTTTAACTGGTTTAAATAATAAGAAAGAAAAGATTGATGGACACTTTATGGACTGTGTGACAAAAGGGACAATTGGAGATAAAACGGTGAAATCAGCAAGAGGCAAAAATTGCGAAAAAATAGGGGAATAATACTTTGGAGAGAACTTATTTTGGCAAGGAGCTAAATAAAATAGAATTTTTTATAAACGTGATTTTGGTGAGGAATGCAATTTTGAATTTTGGCAAAAAATAATTTGGGCAAATAGCACAGTATATAAAGTGGTTCTTTTATGCTAAAAATTAGTGTTTCAAATAGAACTTTGGGGTTACTTAGGGGCCGCCCACATAATACGTACGCACTAAAATATAAAAAATCGAGTATAAACCCCCCCCCCCCCTGTAGGCAAGCAAACACAAATGGATACACCCCTGGTGAGTACGTACTTTTTTCATTCACACCCCCACCCTGACTGAAACAAAATCAAATTCGAAAGGCTTGAGTTTTCCCCTTTTTCTATGAGAGAAACAGCTGATGTTTTGTAAGGAACAAGCAAATAATAATTCTCTTTTTATTCTCTTTCAATCAATTTTACAAGCAAAAAAAGGGCTGTGAATTTTTTTTCTGCTTACTTACTTTTCCTTTTGACCCCTCTCCTTCCCCTTCCCCTCTGTACGCAAGCATATGCCTTTGAGAAGACGGCCACTCCCCCCCCCCCTTAGTGCGTACGTACTACCGTGAGATTGGGTAACTTGCATCAGTGGAGGCTAACATGCATAGCCCTCAAATGAAAGACCTGGCTTCATTTGAGGGCTGTGCATGTTAGCGTCCACTGATGCAAGTTACCCGATCTCACGGTATGTGGACGGCCCCTTAGGAAAATCACTGAAAATTTTAATCCTGGCAAGAACTTATTATGGTGAGGCAGGGTCAAGAAGCAATTCTTTCAATTTTGGCGATAACTAATTTTGGTGAATTTTGTTCTGTTACTATATCATCATTCATTAAGAATTTATTTATTTATTTATTCAGAACACATTATAATTGTAGATTGAATTATGTAAAATACCCATTCGAAATTTTATGAAAATTTTAATGCTAGCTATAAATCATTGTATAGAGTTTGGAATTAAATTGTAATTAATAAGAGTTTTCTGACTAGTAGAATGAATTTGATATTCTTGTGTGAATCTTTGTACATGCCATTTTTAAGGTTTTTTCTTGTGAATCTTTAAACGACTTTCAACTCAGGGTTTTCATTGTGAAAACATGGTGTAATAAGTTTTTTAGAGATTTGGCAGATGATCAAAAGAAATCTACAGGAATATATTTTACATGAAACTTTAATAAACTCGAACATTTCGTTTTATTCAATTAACAAAAAAAGTTAGAGATGCTTACTGGTCCTATGAAAAATGTTCATGGGAGAGGCTTGAAAATAATGTTAGATTTTGTTGAATTTCAATATTAAAAAGTGGTCCATTGTAATCAAGGACTACCTTAAAGGAATCAATTATGACGAAAATAAAATTTGGCGGATTTACCAGGAATCTGCCAAATTAAGTTTCCACCAAACTTTCTTTTATCCGCCATACGTCAAATTGAATTCCCGCCAAATTTAATTTATCTCGTGTATTCTCCAAATTTGTGCTATTTCAGGCCTTGAAAACAGGTTTTTGCTTATTTAGTAACAATTTTTGGCCAAAAATTTCCTTCAACCGCCAAATTAAATTCTCGCTTAATTTCTTTTTTCTAGCCATCCACCAAATTAAATCTCTCTAAAAAATCTTTTCCAACCACCCGCCAAATTAAATTCTTGCCAAAATACAGTGAAAGTAAAGTACAAATTCAAAAATTAATCTTGTTTTATCAGTCCTTTCACCGTTAAAGTATCAGACGCTTTAAAAACAGCTTTGCTCCAAACAAAATGTGACATTTCCAAAAAAAGCAGAGATATGTATTCAATTTTTTGTAGTATATTTCTCAATCATTTTGTATCAAAATAACAGAACTTGAACTGAAAATACTTATATAATCTTAAAGTTCTATTCTGGAATTTTGACCCAAATGTAGTTGATTGCTATCTTTTGAAACAATGCCCAGAAAAATTCATCTATAAAATAACGAACAGGTAGCAACAAAGGCTAATAAAAGTCAACGCTACTTTACAATTTGTAAGGTGATTACAAAAAGCGGACACCGTCAACATAGGTCAGGCAGTTTCTACACGGGCATGATGTAGGCCTCCACTGCTTAATCTTTTCCTTAAAAATACTAAGATCAACTGTATCTCTATACTCATCCGGAATTAATTCCAAAACTTTTGGCCCTAAAAATAAAAGTGACTCTGAACCGTGAAAAACAGATCTGAAGCCCGGGGGGTACTAGGGTTGGTGAATGAGGGGTATGTGCGGACGGGACCTCCGAAAACCGACCCTTAGAGAGACCAAATTTGAGTGAAAAAGTGACCCTTAGAGAGACTTTTTCGAAAAATTTTCTCTGATTTTCAAAAATTTCCTACTCTTAGTGAGACTTTTTTGTAATTTTTTCTCTCAAAATTAAATTTTTTTTCTAAAAATTGTGATTTTTCCCTCTCTTAGAGAGACTACTTTGAAATTTCTTGACTTTTTGTAACCCTTAGAGAGACTTTGAAAGGTAAAAACCCGACCCTTACCGTCCGCACACACCCAGCACCTATTTTTGCCTATGTACCCCCCTCCCCCGGATCTGAAGTAAGGTGTTGTGCGATTTACTTTGATATTTTCATCATGTTTGAAAATTTCTTTAGTTAGATCTGATATGTTATTTTTACATTTGAAAAGTTCTATTGCTAACCATCAAAAGTAGATGTATGATCAGAATACACTATGCTCAAACATCTTTCGTGGAGGTGATTTATTTTTTGATCTAGCCTGGGAACATGAATCTTCCAGAAAAGCGAACAATAATTAAAGTGACTTCGAAAGAAGACATTCATGAGTCTTTGCTTTTTCTTTTGATTATGTACGGTGCTACCCTCGCAAGTGCACTGATTTTCTGGCTAGATTTTCTGGATTTTCTTATAAATCGTGTTAATATGTGGCTCAAAAGTCAGACAGTTGTCAAAGGTTTATCCTAGGATCTTGCCTGAGTTGCTGCTAAAGATGCATTCATTCTGTATAGTAATGAAGATTTCTTTGCTGGTATTGTTAGCTATCAACTCAGACTTGTCTGCATTTCCTTTCATTTGATTTTGGGTTATCCACTCAAATATAATAGCAGCTCCATTCGAGAGCTCCTCGCCAACCTGTTTCCAAGAATCAGCTATCAAAAAAGTTGTTGTATCGTCAGCATAATTCAGTACATTTCTATTTTCAAGAAAGCAGAACAAATCTCTCATGTAGATGTTAAATAGTAACGGCCACATTATGCCAGGTACTGTAATGGTCGCCGATTTTCGTTCTTTGCTTTCTATCTGATAGATAGGCTGCTATGAAACCTAAGGCACTCCTTGAAAATCCGTATGCTTCAAGTTTAGCAATCAATAGTTCGTGGGAGATGCAGTCGAAAGCTTTTGATAAGTCAATGAGTAGCGCTGCAAACTTTTTCTTTTCATCTGTAGCTTTTTTCCAAATTTCGGTCATGACTAAAAGTGGAGTTTACGTACTCATTCCTTTTCTATATCCCAATTGTCTTTTGTCAAAATGTTGTTAAAGTAGGTTGAGACTTGATTATGTATGACTTCTTCATTAACTTTTGACAGAACTGGGAGAATACTCACCGGTCTGAAGTTGCCCTTGTCATTCTTTGAACCTTTTCTCTTATACACAGGTGTTATATCGGCAAGTTTCAATTCTTTTGGAAAAGAGTTTGACTCGAATGACGCATTTATTTCTGAGCATAAAAACTCGGAAAACATATCACAATTATCCTTTATAATTTTCACTGGAATATCTGAGCTTGGCTGTGATTTTCCTTGAACTACCATGATCTTACCATCAAGCAGATTTTATTTGACGTCAGTTAGTCAACACGCATTTTGTGTAGTTCTTCAAAAATGGTTGAAATTTTGCGAAATCAAAAACATGACAAGAAAAACAACCATTTGAAGAAGGAGTCTGTTAAATTGCGCGCCCTGCGCGCCTTCTAAAAAGTGGCGCTCCTTGCGCGCCCTTTGCTCCCAGCGCACCTGCGCTGCCTGCACGCCTTTGCTCCTACGCTCCTTGTGCGCCGTAATCTTTTTTGCGCGCCTTCAAATTTTTGGCGCGCCCTAATTTTTGCGCGCCTTCTAATTTTTGACGCGCCTTATAATTTTTTGCGCGCCTTCTAATTTTTGAAGCGCAAAATTAGCAGACGCGCAAAAATTAGGGCGCACCAAAAATTAGAAGGCGCGCAAGGAGCGTAGGCTCGCAAGGAGCGCCACTTTTTAGAAGGCGCGCAGGCACGCATGGCGCGCAATTTAACAGACTCTTGAAGAAGCTAAACAAAACCAAACATGCACTCTCACCTCCAGCTCAGACGACGATGACCAAAACCGTCTAAAATGCCGAAAATGCCACCGCATGGTACACTACGAGTGCACACAATTACCGCGTTATCAGCTGCAAATTTTTGCCAACACTTATAACGAACAATATCCATGTCAGAATTGCGTGCGGATAACACGATCTCTAATGAGTAAAATAGGTGAGAACTCGTATCATATGATGCAGAGGGAGATTGAGAAGAAGGACGACGTCATTATAAAGCTCAAAAACCAGCTAGCCAAGAACCGCAGCCCTAAGAACGATATCGAAAACATCTTAACCAATAAGATGGCTGACTTTGAAATAAAAACCAAGCAGATTATAAAAGAAGAAATAAAGCAAACGACGAATTACATAGAAGAAACATCAGAAAAAACATATGCTGAAATAACTAAGAAACACAAGGATAATTTCAAATCAGCAGTGAGAGAACACCAACAAGAAAACAAGAATGAAGAAAGAGACATCGAATCAAGAAAACGAAATATTATTATACATTGAATGGTGGAATTAGAGGTAGATAACAAAGAGGAACAACAGGAACAAGACAAAATAGATATTGAAGGTATACTAGGTAACATTGGCGTCCAAGATATCAAACCGTCCCACCATCATCGCATTGGACAAAATAGAAAAGGGCTACATTGGCGTCCAATCAAGTTGATCTTAAAAAGTATAGAGGAAAAAGAACAGATAATGCAAAATCTGCATCATCTGAAACGATTCAATGAAATTGGTGGCTTTAGCATTACAGACGACTTCACCATCAACGAAAGAAAAATTATCAAAGATATGTGCCAAAAGGCGAAAAAAATGAATTTAAAAAATGATGATTTCGTTTGGCATGTAAGAGGAAGCCCTAGAAGAAACCTTCGCCTAGTTCAAAAACCTAGGACAAAGACCAAAACAACGTCTTCTCTGTCCATAACTTCTGACGACTGGACGACAGATTGAAGAATTAGACAATATTTTATAAATCTAAAATTATTTCGTAGAAGTCGATAGACCTGTGAAATATAACTCTATGAATATAAATATGATGGTTTTTCTCATATCTCTATTAATAAAAGGCATATTATTACCTCAATGAAGGTAATAAAGATATAGATGGAGAGAAAACGTCTCGGTAATTCTAAATGGTCGTTGAAATCTTTTATAAATCTATTCAAAGTCCTTTTTGCAAAAAAGTTTGTGCCTTTCGGAAAAAAATTTCTAACTCTTCTTTAAGTTCTTTCATAGACTATGCTATAGTCTAAGACGAGTTTCATCTAAAGAGGAACAAACGTGAAGGGAATTTTTTTCGGGGGTAGCCGTTGTCTTAAACACAGACTCTATCCGCCGCGCAACATATTACTTTTTATAATATACAAACTATGTTATATATGTTATATTATATTATTGTATCATAATAATATATTATACGGACGATAGCATCGTCTAGTTCTTTCACTTCTTCTTTGCATCCGCGCTAATTTGCACGCGTTTGTTGACTTCTCAAACCCGAAAATTCATGTATACCCTTTTTTGTCTTTCCTGTCTTTTCAAAATAAAACATTCGAATCTTGAACTAAACATTCGAAAGCGCATTCGTTAATATGCAATGTCTTCTTTTTTTCTCATTTGTGTTATTCCTGTAATCAAAAGTTAGTTATGAATTTTTATGAATTATGAATTTCAAAGACAAAAAGCAGCTGAAATTTGTTTAAAGAAATAAAGTATACCCTGCTCGCCAAAACTACTTATAGTTTATATGATTTAAAGGCGTTCTAATAAAAAAGTGTATGTAGTTTAAATTATCACCCTTCTAATTTTTTAACGTAATGAAGCTTCTGGTTATTTTGTTTGTCATTAACTATTTTCAAAAGGCACGAACTTTTTTTCGAAAGGCACGAACTTTATTTTCAAAGGCACGAACTTTTTTTCGAAAGGCACGAACTTTTTTTCGAAAGGCACGAACTTTTTTTCGAAAGTCACGAACTTTTTTTCGAAAGGCACGAACTTTTTTTCAAAGGCACGAAGGGCACGAAGGCACGAAGGGCACGAAGGCACGCAAGGCACGAAAAAAATCACACTCGATTTTGAAAAACTTAATTTTGCCGAAAATCCTTGTTAAAATGCGATTCGAAAAAGTTTCAACTGATGTAAAACTAAAAGAGTATATTAATTTCATAAGGACACATTTTTGGGCTGGCATTTTGTTAACATTGAGAGTTGCATCACATTATCATTGAAAGTTTCTTATCTTAAAATCTTCACGTCTAAGTGGGCAGCGGATTTCATACTCTGACAAAATGATTGATACAAGGTTCCTAATCGTAACATGTAATTCTTTTTTAAATCTATCGATGGCTTTATGGGCAGTTTCCCCTAGAAGTTTGGAGTATTGTGCTTATTATGTGAAGTTTTTTTCAATTTTTCATGACAAGGTTATTATATTTCAATATACTTGTTAAAAATGTAATGTCTTTTCATTCATCTTAAATATTCCCACGAGTATACCCAAAATTAATCATCTTATTCCCAAAGCAACCAAACAGCTGTTTGCTTCCGATGATAAATCAGAATAGAACAAAAGGCATTGACTCTCCATCTATATTTTTATTACCTTGATGTTACCTCTAACCGTTTTATATTTAAATGGAGCTTGTTTGTCTAGTTCTTCTATGATACATTTTATTTTTGATTTAAAATCACTGTTATCACTATTGATGATCAGATCTAGTTTCATGCGAAAAGTATCACTGTTGAATGTTCTGTAAGATCGGTATCTGATTGTTTTCGGTGGCAATTTCTCAAAGTTTTCATTTAGGATTATTAGAGTCATCTTGTGAAAGTCCGATATTCCAGTGGTAATAGTGTAAGCAGTTTTCTGAAAATGATTTGGCTTATTTGTAAGCATATGGTCAATGCAAGTTGGCCTATCAGGATTTTTAAAACAGGTTGGTGAGTTAATCATAGTTTTGAGATTCAACCCCTCGCAAAAATCAACCAAAGGCTGATTCTCAATTTCACAATTCAAGTCTCCTACAACCAGAATGTTGTTATAATCATTATCTATCGCATCTATGCTAATTTGCAGCTTTTCTAGGTGCTCGTTGATGTTATTTAAATGTGGGTTATAGGAACAACATATCATGCCTTCATACGTATTTTCAGATCTTATTAACTTAGATGGTAATCCGATTCTTACATAAAGCAAAAGGCCGCCACCTCCATCGTTTTTAGGTCTATCGATGCGGTTCCTCGAAACCTTCTATTTCTAACTGATTAGTTGTGAAATTATCGTTCAATTTGGTTTCAGAAACCAAAAGTATATCTAGATTTCCTGATACTATAGCTGATAAAATTTTTATTCCTTATTGAGTTGAGATTTAGTTGACCAATAAGTATTTTTTTGCAGTTTTGCTTACGAAGATCTTTAAGTTTTTCAAGTTCAAGCTCTCTATTAAGCATTGGAGAATCTACATCATACCTGTGAATGTCGTCTTCTTGCTGTTCCTGTCCGACTCGATGTTCCTGTCCGTCTCGTTGTTCATGTCCGTCTTGTTATTCATGTCCGTCTTGTTGTTCATGTCCGTCTTGTTGGTGAATCAATGTGATGTCAAAGTTCGTGCTTGCTTTGTCATTGGTTTGTGGTATGTTATCAGTCTTTGGTGATGTTTTGTGTGTTTGGGTAATGCATCGTCTATTTTTGTTGTTTCTTTATTTTTATCTAATTGTTTGTTTGCAGCAATAGATATTACTGACGTTGGCTTTTTGGAAACTTCTTGATGTAGTATCAGTTTTTTGAATCACCTCGGACTCTATGTACTAATGCAGATGAATCGGAGTTGAGACTTTTTGCTTTTTCCGTCCATTCTTTAAGGACAGACCTTTCTGTTGGGGTTAGGTCTTCCGTTATGCTGATTCTTTTATATTCCTCGTTATCTTTCAGTGTGGATAGGTTGCACAGAACTTGTCCGCAGAACTAAGTTTTTTTTCGAAGTCATCTACTAACAGTGTACGACTCGTTTTCTAGGCTCTTATTCTTTGTTTTAAGAGTTTTCACTTTTTGATTAAGCTGAGCCTTTTTCTTTTGGTTCTCTTTGATCGTTCGATCACTCTCGTGTATGATATTTTTCAAATTTTCTTGGTCGCTCTCCATACATAATGATTCTATATCCTTTGAGATGTCTACACAGTTTGAGCAGATGAAGGTTGCTTTGTTGCGTTTCAGGGTTTGATTGTTTAAGTGTATTTGAACTTGGTATGTTGGTAGTTTAGAGCATTTGAAATGAACTAAACGAGAACATTTTACCATGGAGCATTTAAGGGTGTTTGCTTCGTCTGGAACGAAGCAATTTGCAATTGTACACTTTGGTGGAGTCTCTGTTGATGTTATGTCAATGGATGATTTATCACTGGGTGGATCCTCATCCATTGTTGGTGATTTTGGTGGCATTTGTGGGAGCTTAATTTTTAAGTAAAAAAAAAAATAATAAAAAAAATTGCTTATCAAGGTCTTGTACCAGTATCTTTCTCTGCCAATCAAGTTTCATTTAAATGACATTTTGCCAAGAGTTCTTCATACTTCCAACTTCTTCATGTTGAGAATCTGTCTTTGACTTTTAAATTTACTATTTACATCAGCCACTATTTAGCTTGTTTTGATTTTTTCAAATTCTCAGAATTTGCAAAATGGCGGGATTATGCTAATCGACATACGTTTCGCGTACATGCTTAAAAGAACTTTCGTTTTTAAAGTGCACCAGGGCTTATATCCCCCGTCAACGCGTCCATCAGAATCATCAATAGCGTAAGGGGGTTAGATAAGCTATGGGGTCGAGGGTGCAGAGTTTGTGTTTTCTTTGAACATATTTAATTGATTCATATTGAGTCATTTTAATTTGTGTTTATTTTTACTTTTTCTCACATTGAGTTGCCTCTTTCCTTTTGGTCGATTTAGATCATGCTGTGCATTTTTGCTTTTGAGATATACACCATTGTCCCATTTCCGTTTTTCTGTTCCATCAAATTATGTACAAATAGTTTAGATCTTTTGTCATCATTTGATATCACTCACCTGTTTTCCATTTTATGATTATTCATCCTGAGTATGTTGTGTTGTTCTGTCCTCTTGTTGGTATTGTTTTGTCTCTTTTTGTTTATTACATTTTTTGAATAGTTGAAGGTTCAATACTTCTTTGACTATATATCGAGCTGCTACTACTCTTGTATTTAGTTTTGCATAATACATTTTTGCATTGGATTGATATTTTTTGTTTGTATTGAAGATAAGTTTTATATATTTACACACGATAGGCTGATTAAATATTTAAATTGAGAAAGGTCTAAAAAAGGTTGTTTATAAAAAAGTGTACAAAACAAGTTTATCATGAAGGCAAAATCCATGTTTTTAAGTTTGAAAATTCGTTTATTTACATTAATCTAGTGAAAATAATAAAGTAAAATGGAAGAATTTGTATTTGACGAAAACTTGAAGAAAATAGAGATAAAATGTTCTAACAAAAAGAGCTCAACAAAAGAAGACACGATAGCGCAAGGCAAAAAGACCAGATGTAGGGCTGAGAAACGAATCACGGATCCCGCCAAATCGGCAGATGCTAAGAGTAAACGAAAGAAAGGTATAGTTTCTTTCAATCTTCGATTATGTGGTCTATAGTCTGAAAATATTTAAATTATTGAAAAAATGATATTCAAAAGATAGCAAAGAGAAAAAAATGACCATGTCGGTTACTTATTCACATTATACAGAGCTGGGACAGAATCGAGTATCTTAAGATCTATAAATAATTTACTTTGTTTTCAGGAATTCTTTCCGAGATGTTCCAGTACGAACTAGCATCCATGGCGGAAGGGTTTATGTCGAGTTCAAGCATGACGACAAACGAAAAGAGAAAAACGTAACAGAACGGTACTCATCGTCAATGGAAATGATGCATGCGAAGAGAATGGATCAATTTTAACATTTTCAAATTCTTTTACATCACCCAGCCACTCTATTTGTCCATCTCTGTCCCTTGGTTCTTCCAGTTCTGTCGGATCTCCACCCTTGTCCCTTAGTTCTCCCAGTTCCACAGATCTCCATCCCTGTCATTTGAAACCCATACCATCTTGCTTAGTTCCCCCTGTACCACAACCTCTCAGACTGGCAACGTTGAGAGGAAAATTGTGTCAATAGTGACTAGTGCTCCCAATAACATTATCGTCCAAAAAGCACTTGAAACAAAACTGCCACCCATACAAAGTAGTGCTGGAAAAACCATGGTCACGAACAAAGCTATTGAAACCAAACTAGCATCCATACAAAGTAGTGGTGCTAAAAATATTGTGATTCAGAAAGCTGCCAAAGACGTTATCATCCAAAAAGCACTCACCAAAGCAAACATTCGGAGTGAAAGTTGAACAAAGGGAAAAAATAGACTTGGTTGCCACAATCTTATCCTTTATTTTTGGTTACACAAATGAACACTTTTGTTACATTGTCTTTTAAATTTGGTTGAAAGTTTTTTTTTATATATTGCCAATTGAAACTTTATAGTTTTATTTTTGATTCCTTTGCTTATGTCTAAAATTTGATGATAACTTAGAATATAAAATCAAGAAAATGATAGAAATTATATGCTTTTATGCGTGTTTTGTTTTTCAAAGAGTCGTGGTCTTACCTCATAATCATTTTACCAACAATAGTTTTTGTGGTAATTTTAATGTTAATATTATTTACAATAAACTGTAAATACTTCTGATATTTATGAAAACACTGTAAAATTATTATATTTTACTACTTTACTCTATTGGTGTTCAATAAAATCTCCTGAAGGAAAACAAAAACTAGCCTCTGCACGTCTCTCTATTATTTTCCCGTTTTCTTCTTGGTAAAATGTCACTAAATCAAAAAGAATAACTAGCAAAGAAAAGTATTGAAAACTGTTTGTACAATTTTTTAAATAAATAACCCCAGACCTGAAAATAAGAAGCAACTAAAGATTTTGTTTATGGTATTTTTGGCACTATCTGAAATAAAAAACCGATATTTTAATGCTTAACTTGAAGTATTTTATATGAAATAGGGTTTTAAACTCAAAATGTTAGAATCGCTCAATGTTTTTCCTTCAAAATCCATCAGCAACTTTTAGACTGAAATTACAAAAATACTTAGCACCTTCAGGCCTAAACCTAAAATCATGCTTACCCTTTTGTGCTTAACCAGGGGGCATTATAAAGTGATATTACAATAGGCTTGTTTTCCCCCGAAATCGCAAGTGAAAATTAAGAACAGAAAGGCCTAAAAAAATTAGAAACAAATAATTATCAAAAAACTTAGTTTGATTAATTATTAAAGGACTTTGATTGCATTTCCGACCATTTGAATAAAGTTTTTAGCACACTAAAATGTGGGTAATGAGTTGGATACAATAAAAGGTGTCATTATTTTGAGTCTTCACTTGGACAACATCTGTATAATGTCATACTTTATTGATTCCAATGAAGTTCCATTAAGATGGGCTTGCCAATACCCCCTACGTTTATTTTTAAGGTTTGATTTAATGTTTACTAGGTCATTGCAAAGAACATCACCATATATATTATAAACAGTTTGAGGATCTTTATAATCAAGATATCTGGATTGTCGCAAAATAGCTCTCCACTCAACAGTGTATCGACAGACCTTGATATCCTCTGCCAAGTAAAATTCTGCCGTGTCTGTTCTGCTACTACTAGGAAGTGTTGATTTCATCAATAAATCACGATACTCAATTTCTCTATACAAGGGATTGTTAAACCCATAAAACCAATCGTTAAAAGCATAACGCCATGCGTCACTAACATCAGCATTATTACTCCGCTCACCTACACGTTGAATATATATCCCAAGCCCAAAATTTAACACTATATGGCAAATAAATCTTGTTGTTGCGGAATTGTGTAACAATAGCCAATTGTTAAAACCATCAGGAGTAGGATATTCCTTCTTGCCTTCTACGTACAAACGAATGAGCCCCAGGACTGTACAATGGAGAAAGATTTCAAAAGATTCCCAAGCTCGGTGGGTATCGGTACATCTAATAAACGAACTATATGCATATGTCGTATTGAAGTTCAGAACGTCTTGTTCAAGGGTTTCAAAGCACACTTTGTCCATGATCTTCAAATTCGATTGTATAAAATTGGTGAAAATTGACCAAACCTTGAATTTAACCTAATTTTGGCTGAAATTACATTTTATTGAAAAATGTCAAAGAGTACATAAATTTTTACTTGACCTTCCCCTTCCCCTCATATACTTTCATGCAATTTTGGTGGTACCCTTTCCCCTTAGAGCGTACCACTTTTTGAATGGCCCCACCTCCCAAGGAATCAACTCAAATGTGAAAGATGTGCTTTTTACCTTAAAAAATCCTTGGTTCATATTCAAGTGGCCAAGACCAGGTTGCATAGCTAACCAATCATATGCCTTTGGGTTTCGATCAATGAGTCTATTTGCTAAACAGTATGGTGGGCCATCGCAGCCAACAAATGTCCATTCTCTTCCTCTCCTAATGGCAAGGTTCTCCTTCAGCTGCTTTAAAATAAGTTCCAAGTTTTCATAGCTGTTTGGATTGAACAATATTGGTTCACCAACCTTCATAGGACACGTGTTGATGTTTTGTGTTTCACCAAGAGGGAGATATTTGGCACCTTCAGATGTAGTTGGTTTCTTCGATTCTTTTAACTTCAGAACTACACTTGTCGCATTTTCTCTTTTTCGGCCCATGCAGTGCCTTGCAATTCTAAAAGATTTTAAATAAAGATTCAGTTTTTCAAATCCAACTTTTACGTGAAACTAAAAAATATTGTGGTAGCGGTACAAACAAGGCAAACTAACATTTTTAAAGTCTATATACCTAGTTAACAGCCTGACATTTCTTTACTCCTTCAAGATCCAGTGGGCGAAGTATTTTTATCTATATATTAATAGCCGTAGTCTGTTTTCTGTCTGTGTGTCGCTTTCGATTTCGCAAGCAATGTTTTGTTCTCGATAAGTTTGTTTTGATTGACAGATCGGATAGAGCCTTGTTTATTCAGCCTTTGTTTTGAAATTTAAGGTCCATCTACATTTAGTAATTTTGATTTCTGCCCAGGGTTGTCAGTGTCTCTGTTTTTCTCTCTTCTTTTGTTTTAAATGTTTTCGAATGTAATTAACGATCGTATTTATTAATGACATTCGAATTCTTTTCAAAACAAAACAAATTCATTTTATAGAAAAGAACATTTCAAATGTAATCAAAACATAAAAATAAAAAAGGGCGATATAAATCATAAGAAACAAGCTGGATGCTGATTGGACCTACCTGATGACGAAAGTTAGCCAAATGAGAGAAAACATAGACATTAATGGAAAAGCTAAGCGAAAAAATGAGCGATCGAACGAACGAACAAACGAACGAACGGGTAAACGAATGAAAGAGCGAGCGAAATAATAGAGCAAAAATACATGCATGAAATATTGAAGAAGACTTGAGAAATTGAAGAAAATTCATTTTGCGGGCACGACAATCGGCTTCCCCGTCAATTTTTAAAAAATATTAGAATTAATATGTTTTTCGAAAATCAGGCTCCGTCACATTTTGGGCATTGCCATTTTGCATCTTTGTGCCATATTTAACGCGAGCGAAGCTAGAAAAATAGCTACCTGCAGAGTCGTTTCAGACGCAGTAAACGATGCTCTTTCTGATAACTATTGACTTAAACAAAAAATTATGCCACGGATCCAAATATGGTTAAAAGATAGGACACCTAGGGAGGGTCAAGAGGGTTAGAGTCAAACGTTGTAGAGATTTCTTTTTTTATTTGATCGTGCTTTTCGGCCGCCAGCTGCTTCAACATCCAAAGGACCAGACGGTGTCAATCGAACGAATCGAAAGCCGAATCAATTGAACGCAATCGAATAATTGCAATTCGATTGTCGAACGCAATCGAATCGCAATCGAATATTACCTACGATTTGCCGTTCGATTGCTTCTATTATGTTCGATTGTATTCGATTGTGTTCGATTACGTTCGATTGATTTAGATTATATTCGCTTTTGTACGATCGGCCACCCACGCTAAAAAGCTCTAACGGAGTGATCAAATTTAATTTAATCGCAATCAAACTCATCGAACGTTATCGTAATCCAGTCTGGGAGATCCTCTCAATTGCACGCTTATGTTCCGAGGCCGTAAGCGCGCAATTGCACGGTTATCAAAATGGCAGAATTTTTAAGCGTGTAATTAAACGCTTATCGAAATTGTTCTGAAACGGGCGGTAAGCGTGCAATTGCACCCTTTATTATTCTACCATTTTGAAAAACGTTATTACCGCGGGAAAACGCGGTGTACACGCGCAATAGCACGCTTATTTTTTTCGATCAAAAACAAAACAAACTTTGTCTTTGTGTGGGAGTTTTTGCTGTTGTTGGTGGTTAACTTTTAAAATTATAATTTTCTAATCTTCTTATAGCAAGCAAGTAAATCTTATTTTTATGAAATCTTTTACTAATAAATGCTTTCTCACAAGTGTCCTGGGTATGGTTTTTCCTTCAAATTTTTGGGAGGTCGTTCAAGTAAACCTTTGAAATTGATTTACAAACCTCCCCCCCTCTCAAAAAATTATATTATAAAGCTAATCTGTTTTATTCTTATGTTATGTTATCAGCATATCCTAGCCTTCTTATACTTACAGATTTTATGTTTATAGAGAAAAAAATGAAACCTTAACATCTTCTTTTTATTTATAGGTATTACAAAAAGTTAGCATGGACACAACCATCCCTTCTACTGAAACTGCAACAGCAGCAATGTCAACAAACTCTCTTGCAACAAACGACTTGGATGTGAATCCCTCAACGATAAACTTATACTCAGATGCTCCAATAGCAGAAGAATAGGCAGCATTACTTTCCCAAACTGTTGAGCCTTGCATACCTTTAAAATCCAGAAGGCGTAGACTCAATCCAGAAGAGCAAAATAAAGTCATTGTACCCCCTACAATTGTCAAAGTGTACAACAAGGATGGCAATGAAGTTTCTTTAAAACGAAGAATGAAACCAAGTGCAAAAAAACATCGGGGGGAAGACTTTGCTTCCACTTTAAAACAAAGAACAGACTCACGTCGAAACTACACAAATGGGTTCATTGAAAAGCTAATCCAAAATAAAACCCGGACTAGTGATGATGGCATGGTTGTGTTACGTGATAATGACCGCAATGAAACATAGGTTTACAGTACTAACTCAGAGCTACTGAACTTTGAACACCAACACAATGATTCATCAATAACAACAATGAATTCTGCTAATATTACAATAAACTCTGCTCATCTTTCCTTTCAATCTTCCCCCATTTTTGGAGTTAGCCCAGTCTAGCCCTTCAAAAGAACTGCACATTGACACTAACATTGTAGACTATTCAGAAGATTGTTGTCGCATATGCAAAATTAAATACAAATCTGCAGCGGATGTGGCAAGTGATAGCCCCTGGATGGGTTGTGTGAAAGATGGTTGCAGCTATTGGGTCTATGGAGTTTGCAAAGGGTTTGGGGATGCAGATGAAGTTGAACTGGATAATTTAAATTTTTACTGCCCAGAACATAATGAGCGCTATAAGAAAATGATGAAGAATGAGCAGCAGAAATGAAAAGCATCTAGAGGAGGAAAAACTGCAAATAAATCCAAAGAGAATGTCCCACCAGTTGGTGGTGGAAAGACCGGTGTTGGTGGTGGTGTAAAGACGCGTGGTGGTGTAAAGACTCGTGGTGATGGCGGCGTAAAGACTCGTGGTGGTGGGATAAAGACTCGTGGTGGTGGCGTAAAGACTCGTGGTGGTGGTGTGAAGACTCGTGGTTGCGGCACGAAGACTCGTGGTGGTAGTGGTGGTGGTGTAGAAGGTAACTTAAGGTGAGTAAAATTTTTGGGGAATATATTTCGCAAATAATGAAAGTTTGTTGAAAAACTTAATTTCCTTAAAGGGATTTTCATCAATCACCAAGATGTTGGGAAACTTGCCCCTGAAAATGTAGAAAGGGTTAACATGAAACAAATAGAAGTGACTTTTTCTAAATTTAAATGAACTTTGGGTTGCCAGCGATTATTGAATGATAGTTGCAACTATGCACAGTATTACCTACATCATCAAGTACAAATCAGATACCGTTTATAATTTTGATTAGCAGCTGCCAGTAATATATCATTCGTGATTCTGATTGGCAGTTGATGATGTAATAATATGCATATCAAAACTATCATTCAATAATGGCTGATGACTCAAAGTACATTTCGTCACTTCTATTTGTTCCATGTCAGTTCTAAAACAGAATAAATTTAGGCTTAAAAATTTAAATCTTAGAAAATTTTATTTTCAGACAAAGATCAAATTTTCCACCAAAAATATATAATTAACAAAGGAACGTAATTTTTGAGTTAGTAAAAAAAGCTTCACAGTGTTAAAATAAAAGGAAGAAGTGGACAGGTGAAAAGAGATAATGAGGAATATCTATATTGATTGTCAAAATAGTCATGATATAATCTATGTAACATTAACATTATAAACAACATTCAATATCATCAGCATCCATATCAACTTCATAGGGAGTTATCTCTTCAGTTGACGAAACCTTAACATTAGCATAACGTATATTTTCTAGTGGTACAGTTAACTCATTTTTAAAATATTCTTTGCGTTTTTCTTCCATGCTCTGCGTTAAGTTAATCATTTGTGGGGTTCAAAGATTCGCCATTCATATTAACCATCTGAGTCATTCGAAGATAATTAGAGTGTCTCAAGTAAGCTCTCCATTGGACAATCTCGTTGCTCAAGTCTGTAAATCTAGTCTGCTCATTCTCCCGATGGTTCAACAGCTTGACTCCTCGTTCAACCATAGCGTCAACTTTGTCAATTCCTCGTGCTACCCTAACCCACATATCTGATGATACCACACCTTTGGGCGACATTCTCTTCATACTTTTTATTTTCTCTTCCAATTTAAGATCCCCATCCTGATGGCTGTTAGTTACGTTTGATGTTGTGAAGGTGGTGTTTTCTGTGCAAAGCTTCTTTATCTCGCTGGGATAAATTGCCTTATTACGTAGGTCATTGTATTCCACTTCTCTATAAATGGGATGGTTAAATGCGTAAAACATGTCTAAAAATCTCATACGACCAGCATTACTACAAGCTCCATCATTATTTCGGTCGCCTATACGTTGAATATAGATTGCCAAGCCAATATTTAGTGTAATATGAGTCACCATCTTCAAAACTGGTGTGTTAACATTTGATTGCCAAGTTAGAAATCCCATTGGCGATGGATTTTCTTGGCTCGCACAATATAAACGATTTAGTTCCATTATAGTTCCATGCAGGAACACTTCAAAAGCTTGCTAAGCTTTGTGGTTGTCTTTGCAGTCCAAAAGTACTTGTAGGCTTTTTGTGTTTCGAAATTCAAGATGACTTTCCCCAATGGTTCAAGCATTATTTTATCAAGAACAGAGAAAAATGTCTTAAGTTGATTCATATTGAGATGACCTTTCCCAGTGACAAGGGATATCCAGTCATATTGTGAAGGGTTTTTAGCAATTATGCGTCTCATCAAGCGATATGGAATACTCAGCTCATCAGCTCCAATGAATACCCATTTTCTTTTCGGATCTTTGATTATCAGCTCTTTATTAGTTTTTAGAATTTTCTCCATTGATTCATAGCTATTTATTTGGATTGACAAGCACGGGCTCGGCCATTTTCGGATTAACCTTGTTAAAATTGTTTTTTTCACCAACATGGAAATATTTTGGTAATTGTTTGATGCTACCAACACTGTTCTTTATATTTTCTTGTCGGATAACTGCTGAACCACACTGATCACATTTCATTTTTCGTGCCTTATACTTAATATTACATTCTTTGTTTGAGCAGATTCTGGTTAAATCAGCACAATCAAATAAGTTGATAGATTTAGCGATTTCATTATCCATATCCGATGATGTAGAGAGATATTTAAAAATAGAAACAATGTATTGGTAGCGATATTCTTTAAAATCATCTATTCCTTCTGTTATCAACTTTTCTATGCCATTTTGAATAGTAGATTCGCTCATCTCTAAACCCCAACTTCCTGGTTTCATACTTTCATCACCTTGGTAAAACTTGTCACTCTTCAGTGGAATGTTTAATGTTGCAGTTATAACATTTGCTGCTTCGTTCTTCTTCGTGCTTTTACTCTGTAATTCTTTGTTATGTACTTGCCGATGTTATCAATGAAAATATAAAGATCAATAGGTGGTGTGGTTAAAATGTCGTTACCTTGTTCTTTTAACCATTTCCTGAGAGTTGTGTCACTAGCACTAGGCAACACTTTCCCATTCAACGAAGTAACTGTTTTAGAACCCGATATGAAGGTTTCTATCAAGTTCAATGGGAAAGAATGAGGGAGAATCAGGTTTTGGTTTTTTAAGTGATAGATGCATTCAACAACAATTGAGAATTTGTAAAGATATCCTGTGCATGTCGTTTTGTCTAGCTCACAGCCTGCAACTCCAGTCAAAAATGATTTCAGTATCGGATTCATATTATTCAATAGAGATTTACTTTCAAGCTTTGAGCAGCCCTTGTATAAGCAAGTAAGATCAGAGGTGTTCATATTTGGGTTGACAAATTTTGATGCAATCACTGATACTAAATCATTTATCTTGGTATTTATAATTTCGTTATCTATATCATCGCAATCCCGTAAGCGTTTAATTAAGTGATCAAATAAATCAGTTAGTCTAAGTTTGGTTGATTGGTCAACAGGTTCGGCAGTTGAATCAATGGGCTCAGCAGTTGGGTCAATGGTCTCGGCAGTTGGGTCAATGGGTTCAGTGGTTTGGTGATTTGATTGGGCTTCCTTGTCCAGAATTTCTTTTGCAAATTGTAAACAATGACTGCAGACGTAAGCACATTTTTTACTCAAGCAGTCGTTAGAAATAAGGTAATTTAGCGACCTGTAACTATAGTCTTTGCGTTTGTTAATGTTATAAACCCCGAATGTGATATCAAAATTTTCCAACATAACTTGATCATGAATATTGTATTTACATTGATCGTTTAAATTCGTTCGTTTTTATTTTTTTCGGTGAAAATTTACACTACCTATTTTTGAATTTTACTCATGTGTGTTTATTTGTTTTATTTTACACGCTATGAGTATATGATTATTGTTATGAAATACACTTGGGGTGGATCTTCTGGGTGTTGTCGGGCAAATTTAGGCGGGGATTTCAGCTTGCGGGTCGGTTTCCGGCCTGTATCAGCCCGAGAAAGTTTTAACGTTAACTGCCTTAACTTTCTTGGTGACGTCTGAATTATGTTTTGGTTGTTTCATACCTTATTATAAATTGGATGGGGGGCCACCACAGCTTGGGTAAACTGTCACGGTGAAAACCGGGGTTATTTTTTTTATAAGAAACTAACCTAAGAATACCGGCCTCGTGCATTATTCATAGGGTCTGTATGCCTTCTACGGTTTGGATTGTGTTGTCAAAGTCTGAACATTGCATTAATAGGGATAGGGTCACATTATTTCTTTTAATAAACAAATTAATTATAAGCACTTTTTGTATATCATTTTCATCTTTTTCATTTATTTTTCTTTTAGTTGAAAGTAAAAGAGAAAAATATAAAAAGATAAAATAAATTGGAACAACAATGGTGAAACCAAAGCTAAAGAAGACATCTGCAAAGAAACCAAAGGATAACAAACTGTCAGTACGTGATTCCATCAAGCTGGCCGTATTGCACCAAGAGCAAGGTGTCAGTTGCTACGAACTGACAAAACGCTTTGGCAAAAAGATTCTAGAGCGCACCATCTATCGCCACGCGAAGAAGCCACTTGACCAGCTGTCCAACAATGTCGATCGCCGTACTAAAAACCCTGGTAGGCCAAAGAAGGTAGATGCAAGGAGGGAAAGAATCATTCTGCGGTCACTGAAGAAACTTTGTACTGAAAGTGTGGCTTTTACGGCTGGTAAAGTATTGGAGGAATCAAACTTGGCGGAAGAGGGTATAAACAAGCGGGACGTTCAACGCTGTCTCCGAAAGAACAACTATCGATATTTGCAATCGAGGAAAAAAGGACTGCTGATAGGAAACGACAAAACGGTACGAGTCGCTTGGGCAAGGAAGCATGTGAAAAACCCTTGAGCTATTGGCGACACAAAGTTAAATTTTATCTGGATGGAATCGGTTTCGCCCACAAATCAAACCCCGCTGGAGAAGCACGCGCGGTCTCATCGATGGTCTGGCGCCAACCTGACGAGGGGTTAGTGTTTACAACCAAGGGACGGAAAGAAGGAAGCGGAGGTAAGGTGGTGAGTTTTTTCGTAGGGAACGCTTACAATAAGGGAGTTGTGATGTGTCACCATCACGACTGGAAAATAAACGGCAAAAACTTTGCAAAATTCATCAAGACAGAATTTCCGAAAGCATAGTAAAAGTGCGGAGCAAAGAAAGGGGACCGCATGTTTTTGATGGATGGCTGTCCCAAGCAGAACGTTGCACCCTGCAAGCAGGCATGGCAAAGGTTTAAATACGAGGTTCAAAAGATTCGGTTCGATCCCCCGATTTAGACGTCATTGAGAATTTTTTCCATCTGGTCAGAGTAAAATTACGAGACGACGCCAAAGCTCTCAACATCAGCCGAGAGAAGTATGACGCTTTCATTACCAGGGTAACCAATACCATCCAGAATATGCCAGTGGAGACAATCAACAATTTGAAAAAAAGTAATACTAAGAATTTTTGTCACGTGTATTACTTTTTTAAGATCAGCGTGACGCATTTGTGACGCACTTTGAATTTTGATATAACTGGTCTATAACAATCTCGCTTAGAGTTTTTCCCAGATAGGACTAAGTTTCCGGTTTTTACGAAAAATAAAATCAACGCAACATTTTCCCACAGGGTGTTTTTCAATCGTCCGTGCCCCGGGTAATCATAATATCAACGCAATATTTCCCACGGGTGTTTTTCAATCGTCCATACCCCGGGTAATCAGTACACTGAAACAGTGGGGACATTCAGGAATTCTGCGCAATTCCTCCGGAGGTATTGAGTGTGTAAATTCAATGAAACGTTAAACCACTTGGAAAGTGAGAAAGTTCTCATTGAATCACAGCATGGCTTTAGAAAGCACAGATCCTGTGAGACACAACTTCTGCAAACTGTACATAAACTTGCTAAAAGTATGAATGATAAAGAACAAGTTGATAGTGTATTGCTTGACTTTAGTAAGGCTTTTGATAAGGTGGTTCATAGAAAACTCATGATAAAGCTAAGACACTACGGTGTCTGTGGAAACATTCATGACTGGATATCAGACTTCCTTTCTAATCGCACCCAAACCGTCGTCGTCAGAGGAGCTACATCTAGCTGTAAAGCTGTGACATCAGGTGTTCCACAAGGTACTGTTCTGGGCCCACTGCTTTTCTTAGTATACATCAACGATATGCCCCATGTAACAAGCTCTAAACTTGCACTTTTTTCAGATGATTCTTATCTGTATCGCCCAATATCAACCAGTGCTGATGCAGAGGAGCTACAAAAAGACCTATCCAATCTAACAAAATGGGAAAACGATTGGCAGATGGAATTCCACCCAGACAAATGTAAGATCCTAACCGTCACTAACAAAAGACTCACTGTTGTAGAATCCTACAACATACACAATATCAACCTTGAACTGGTAGAGAAGGCTAAATACCTAGGAGTCACTCTAACTAAACGTCTTACTTGGAACTCTCACATTAATAATGTATGTGCAAAAGCCAACGCTGTTCGATTCTTCCTGCAAAGAAACCTTGTTAAAAGCAACTCCGAAACTCGCTTAAAGTGTCAAAATCTTTATTCGCCCAATCTTAGAATATGCAAGCACAGTTTGGGACCCTTCCAATAATAATGCTCTACGAGATAAAATCGAAATGGTCCAACGAAAATCACTGCGATGGATTTATAACTCCTGGGATTATGATGTCAGCCCCACATTACTAAGAATCAAATCTAAATTAAAGTCACTTGAGGATCGTAGGTCAATTGCCAAACTAAAGATGTTGCATTCCATTTATCACAGGACGAAAGAAATAGATCCAGAAAATATCCCAAAACGTCAACGCTGCTCTACCTTACGATTCATCCAACCACACGGCAGAATACAAGTATATGGCTCATCATTCTTTCCAAGTTCAATTTGCTTATGGAACCGTCTACCTGATGATATTGTAAATATTGTAGAATGTGATAAATTTGAAGAGAAATTATTATCCCTAAATTTTAACGAATTTTAAGAGTTACTTTATAGCCAAATTTAGGTCTTTTTCTTGTATATTTGTATATTTTTTATAAATATATATTTTATTTTATACCTTTTTCATATAATCTATACTTATTCATAGTATGCCTATAACAATTCATATCTTTAGTTTAATCCCGAGAAATCACATTCAGCTTCAATATACTACTAGACTTCTCGAATCTGCCTAAATCTAGCTCTTTTTTATCTTAGTCTTTTGATTTTAGACTTTTTAATTATTGAATAAAGCATATTTTATTTATTTATTTATTATTCATTTACTACTTTTTATTCAATTTAATATTATTATTATTATTATTTTTTTTTCTTTTTTATTGAATTGTACACTAAAGTTGTTTTATAATCTGTAAATTACTTAATATTTTTTCATTTATTTATTTTTTTGTTCCATTAGCGAAAATAACTTGTAAAAAGTTCATGCTAATAAAGAAATAGAAATAGAAATAGAAACGCCAACGAGAATCCATCATGTCGGTGTCCATTTTCAAAAGCTTGTCCTTGTTGTCGGTGAGTACCATTGTCAGCTTGGCAGAAGCGAGGAAAGGAATCTTGTTCGTCTTGTGGATGGTCAAGTCGGTGGTAAAAGCGTTCTTTGGTCGAGCCAAGTGGACGGTTTGACCTTCCAACAAGATCAGGAAGTCTGTCCACTTAATCAATTCTGGTGACCAGCTCAGGTCCTGTAAAACACACACTTCACATTTCTCAAGACCGACCCATATTTGCCCTCTGTCGGGTTCATAAAACATTTGAACATATCCTCTAATGGGTTTAATAAGAATGATTTGCCGCAATTCTTGGGCCCGAACAAATAAATGTTATGATACTTGGCACGTCCAACAGTCAGGCATTTGCGCATATGCTCGGCAAACTTAAAAGCATTGATGTTATTGTTTTGTAAAATCTCAAGAGCAGCATCGAGCCAGGTCTCTTCGCAGCCCTCAACACACGGCTTAACTAAAAAAAATAAGCACTGCGTCCATGCGTGTCAGCTCTTGACACTTAGCTTTCTCGGGTGCCTCCTCAAGCCTCCACACCATCGTCAAAATATCGGCAATTGTTTTCGGTGACTGTTCTGAAACATATTTGTAAACGTCAGGTAGGCCCTCCACTTCCTGCTTCTTGGCTGCCGCAAGAAGTTCCTCCTCAGTTCGGAGGTTGTTGCACCTGATGAATTTTATAACATTGTTCTTACGTAGCCTTGATTGAAATTCAGCGGGAGGTGTATTAGCTGGACGAGGAGCTTGGGGTGGGTTGGTCGGCTGAGAGTTGGAAGCTGTAGCTGCACGGGACGTAGTCGGTCGTTCTACTGATGGTCGCGGAGGGGCTGACTTGTGACGTCTCTCTGCGTTCTGGGACGACGTAACAAAACCTTTATTTGCCTTTGGCGAACGTGCACTTGTCAAGTCTCCGTGGCCCAGGCTATGAACCACCATTTCTGATGGCTTATCTTTGATGATGTATTTATAGCCCCTCAAGTATCCCTTATTGGTGTGTGAAAAGTTCACGTTTATGCCCCATTTACGTTTCATTGCCTCAAACCAGGGCTTCCATCTTCGTGTACCGTTTAATTTCAATATCATATGGTAATGTTTACCACCATTTGCACGAGGCTCCTGGCAGGCTGCCCAGTCCACTATTTCAACCTTACACTGTGTGGGATCATTGTATGCCTCCAGTACAATATCTGCAAATGTTCTTGAGTTAGGTACTTTATCCAGGTCAGCCTGACTATAGGTCAAAAGATAAGTCCTGAAAGGATCATTTTCTTCACAAGGTGTAGAGAATTCATCAGTTGCAGCTTCCGCCATCTTGTTTTCAATCTGAAATTTCAAATTTTCCCGCCGAAAAAATGCTCTCGAATTTTCCCGCCAAAAAGTTTGTTTATCTTTTCTCTGGATTCGAAATAGGCTCGGAAACTCAGTTCACTGGATTTGTGATTCGAAATTCATAATGTCGGCCAAGAAAGCATGGTCTGGAAGTCTGTAGGCCTTCAACCTTGGAAAATGTTGTAATTTGGGCTTGTTTTTATCTGAAAAAGCTAATTAAAATTCAGAAAACGCGTGTCAAACTAAAAATCAAAAACATTCAAACTGAGCGAGAAATAATTTTCACCAACTTAACGCAACAAGGACAAAAGTTAAAAACCAACAAAACAAAACAGCGACAAACCTTAAAACCAACAACAATAACAAAATAAAAACAAAGAACCAAAAAGTAACAACCCAAAAATAGACAATCTTACAATAGACAAAAAATCATAAATCTACAAATTTAGTGGAGAGAAAACCGGTAAGTGAATTTAAAGAAAGTTGAGAAATAAATGGAAAGCGGATAGATGAAGACCAAAGTCTGGCATCAGGTGTGGCCATGAGTAAGCTTACCCTGCTACTCTAGAGTCACCCGTCATCTAACGAAAGGTTAGAAAGTGTTGCAATCACAATCTAGAAAAGAAAAGATTTAGAAAGAAAGACGCATAATCGAAAAGTTTGAAAAGTTGGCCCAGAGCCCGGTTCGGCGTGCCGTATCCGAGTGGCCGTACGAAAGAAAAAGAAGAAGGAAATGAGGACTTCAAACAAAAAACACACAAATTTATATCAATACGCGTGAACTTCTTTAACCAAATTTTTTACTAATGTGAGTTGCTAATTCACATATCCTGCAAACAAGTGGAGCGCTACCAACCACTAGACTTTCTAATAAGTTCAAACAAGACATTCACAATTTTCAAACTAAAAATGTTAAAATAAAACGACAAATCCGATAAATGTTTTAGATGATGATGATAATTAAATAAAACTAGAGAAGACTTTCTAAGAATAGTGTTATATTGCTAGCAAGGGAATGGAATACCTGCTGGCGTCCATATATTTTTTTCAATGTCTTTTGTAAACGAAAGACTTTTCCGCCTTGCTTCCGCCTTGTTTCCGCCTTATGCTCTATCAGCAGTAATAGCCTTGTTTTTATGTTCTATGAATGCCTGGGGTAGGGAATTCCCTTTCGAATTTTTTTTCTCAAATTCAGACAATCCCAACAAAAATATTTGGGAGTAAAGCATGACTTTTTCATAATTTATGCTTTACCCCTCCCCCTAAACTTCAATGGTTGGATCGGTCGCTTCGGTGGACTTGTTTGGGGGGAGGGGGATGAAGGACACAGGAAATCAATCATTTTGAAAGTTTTTTTTGACTTTACTGCCAAAATATTCTGGCTCTGATTGTAGTCCTAAAACTTCTTCTACAACAGTTTTCAATCTTCTTCGTATTTCAACAATGAACTTAGAGCTACTAGTAGTAACTTCGTAGTTACAAGGGATGCCTGCACCTCCTCCTTCGTATTTGCAAGGTTTCTCAGTCGCATAACATGTGATTGATATTTCTCCTAACTGATTTATGATCAAGCTATGAAAGATCATATTGAATTGTTTAGGAACATGTCCAATCAAATCGGGGAAATCCCACTTGTTCGACAGTATACTTGTTCGACGGTGCATTTGTTCGACAAATCTTAAAAAATGTCGAACTGTTGCGCTGTCGAACAACTGATCGCTTAGTTGTTCGACAGACCAGTTGTTCGACAGTTACTTGTTCGACATCCACTTGTTCGACTGTATGGTTGTTAGACACCCACTTGTTCGACACTCATTTGTCGAACAAGTGGTCTGTCGAACAACTAAGCGATCAGTTGTTCGACAGCGCAACAGTTCGACGGACCAGTTGTTCGACAAAATAAAACAACAGAAATGAAACGAGGCCCGGAAATCCTAGGCCCGGAATTATCGAGTTACCAAAATTCGAGTTAGAAATTTTCGAGTTAGAAATTTTTGAGTTACAGTATGTGGCCCCCAAAACGATCAAATTTGAAATTTCTCTCAAATCTAGGGGAAAAGAGATTTTACAAAAATTTTTGCTGCATGAAAACCTTTAGCATCTCTACTTTATTTCCTGGAAGTTCTTTTTCAAAATTTTCAATTTCAACAATATTTTTCAATCGCTTAAAGATAGGTAGCTTTTTTCTAATGGCCCCAAAAACGGAGGTTTGAAATTTTAGCGATTTCTCGAGATATCTTTAAGATATGAATACAAAATTTTGACCATAGTTTTGAAATATGATTTAGAGGGTTTTGGGCATAAATTTATTTGATAAATTTTTCGGTTAGTGTAAAACACAGGTCACAGGTCACAGGTCACGGGTCACAGGTCACAGGTCAGTGTTGACAGCTCAGCTTCAATTACGGTAAAACATAAAGAAAATGTTTGAAAAACAGTTGTTGATGTCAAAAATATAATTCCAAAGGTATTTTATTTATATAGAATTATTTTAAAGCTAAAAATATACCCACGTGCTTACCACGTGATTTCGCGTTTTATGCCGTGTATAACACAGACCTGTAATACTTGTATTATATATTACATCTATATCACACATGTAAAAATGATCTTTTCAATGTTATACGCATGTATATGTTATATACCAAAGAATAAAGAAATATTCGAATATCTATCTCACATTTGCTTTAAACAAACAGCCCCATAACAGGAAAATAGTTATTTCACAATCACTATATCATATCTCATTTTATCTCCTGCATCACCTTGGGTATGATAACAAAAATTGATGAAAATAGCTTCAATGGGATCATATTTTATAAATGTTTCAATATTTTTATCCCCTGCTTTGTATTTTTGATAAAATGACGTCACTATTTTCATTTCTCTAAAACAGCTCTCTTGGAGTATTTATTGTTGTCAATCTATATCCACTTGCAGCGTCAGCATCCTATTATGCATGAAGAATATTTTATTGTTAATTGGTGTACAAAACCTCATACTTTGAGATAACATCATTATTTACATGATTTAAGTGTCATTTGTTGTCAATATTTGGGGTTGATGATCTGTTGTCTTGGGTCTAAATAATATATTTTGATATTACATTTCCATTACATATAATATTTTCAGGAACTTATGTTATGAGTTGTATGTTACAAGTGCGTTACTGTTTCCAGTCTGTAATTTGTATGACCTGTGACCTGTGACCCGTGACCTGTGACCTGTGTTTTACACTAACCGTAAATTTTTACAGTATACCCCTGGTTGTCAAAATGCAGGTTTGGGGCCCCCAAAACGGAGGTGTAGCTAAAATCAAATTATTAAGCCCGGTGGTAATAGGGGGAAAAACTATGAACATATTTGTGTTTTCCCTTAAATTTACGACCCGATGGATGTAAAATTTATGATTTTTATGAAATATTTGAAGATTTTCGATATTGCAAAGTCCAAACTGAAAATTTAGAAATTTTCAAAACGACAATTTTGATTTAACAACGTCTTAATCAAGTTTTTGAAAACAAATCCCTTTTGAAAATAGTTCCATTCATATATGGAATAAGCTGTGAAAATTTTAGAAAAAAAGCTTAACTGAAACTGAAAATATTAAGCTTTAAGATATTTTTCTCCTATATTTTGCAAAAAAATGACAGAATTAATAAACTATTAACTTAAGGTGATAGGAATAGAATTCCAAGATTTTTTACTTTTTCTCATATTTAGAATTTTCGGTTTTGTCAATGCTGATTCTAGGGCTCCAAAATACTGGTTGACCTTCAAGATGCTATATCTTTTACCCAGCCTCTAAAGTCACAGATGTATTTGCATTTTCTGAACGGCATTAGGTGTAGAAAATTTCCTATACCCCGTTTTCATAACTTATTTTCAATATCCAAGGAGCTAGAGTGAGTTATATGCAATTTTTATCTAATTTTGGTGTTAAAATATTTCCTTTAGACGCAAATATGTTATTTTGAATCCGTCTCAAACCAGCAAAAACATGCTTATTTTTAAGTATAACCATCATTCTTTCAAAATAAACAAAAATCGTTTAATTCTGATAAATCTACAAGTCAGAATCTTCATTTTAATGAAAGCCTCCGTTTTGGGGGCCGTTTCCGTTTTGGGGGCCATATACTGTAGCAATTTTCGAGTTAGCTAAATTATGATGAAGTGAAAGTTATGACGTCACTTAACTGTTACTCGCTTTTCCATTTTCCCAAAAGGATTTTCGAGTTAGCAATCAACTCGGATTTCATTTTTCTCAAAAAGCATAGACTGTAGGAGGCCCCTCCCCCAGCGACACCCCTAATCACGCCATCACGCAAAAAAATTTTCTCCATCACGCATCACGAAAATCGCTAAAATTAGTCATCACGCGAAAAATAGCCCAAATCTTGCATCACGCCTTAAATTTTTGCCCTATCGCGCATCACGCCAAAATCTTGATCACGCCATACGCCAAAAAAATCTCTAATCACGCCATCACGCAAGAAAAAAGTCCCAGTCACGCCATCACGCAGGCCACTGGGGGGGGCTCCTGTAGTCTAGAGCTAGACTTATAAATTAAAAATTCCAGGTCAATAATCAGCTCCACCTAATTATCAAACACTGAAAGGTGAACAGTACTGCAAAAGAGAAGTGCGCTCGTCAAAAGATGAAAAGAGGGAAATTATTCAAAACACTCTCTAGCGCGGCTTTTTATGGCAGACATACAGTAGTAAGTATATGTAGTAGAATCGCCGCCCTACTTTGCGTTATAAGAATAATAATGGTCTGGAAATCGAGACTACATAGACTGGAGTCGTTTACGCGTGTAATACACCGTAAGTATATATGTTATATGATATCATGATTTACGGGATTTAGTTTGTATAAACGACTGGGAAGAATCCGGTATTCTGGCATTATAGAATCCCCGGCTACTTACGCAGAAACTTGCGTAGCGAAAAAACAAAGGGTCTTTTTCTAAAAAAAAGAGTTTATCAGACGGGGGTGCTATTCCGTTAAGAGCACGAAGGGTATAGATTGAATTAAATTAAATTTTGATCAAGCAACAACGCGTATCCTCGTATCATCAGCTTTTTTATGCTTCAATCAGTAACGTAAATAAAGCCTGGAACACACGGGACGAGATTAGCATCAACAAACTCTCAAAAACAAAATCAACTTTTTTTTTGAGCGGGAAAAAATTATAATTGAAATATGGAAAATGGAGAATAATTTCTTGGGAGAGGAAATTGTTATGTGTACTGATATCTCCTTTTATGTGTTTCAACCTTGTTCAACCGATTATGTGCGTCTCGATTGTTTTTCTAAACCAATCAAATCGATTATGAAATCAAAGCAAACATTGCTTCCGAACAAGACCCCTAGATATTTTTCACAAAGGTTTCTAGACGACTAAAATTTTTCCCTCCATTAATTCTTGCTTTATGTCTACTATGTCTGAATTTCTATGCTACGGCTAATTTCAAAACTCGTTAAAATAAAACTAGGTCACAGTGTGGATCTAAACCACACTGAAACGACCGCCTTCCATCACGCATCACGCTCGCGAAAGAGCACGCGCACATTATTAACGTCCACATGTCATCTCCAGTACATTTTAGATTATTCATTGAAAACAGATTACAATATAGTCATTTTTCATGTCTCGATTATTCAATTCCGAATAAAAGACATTCAGCCAAAAAAAAGAGAAACACCTGGGTAATCTAGTTAAAAAAACCGAAAGTAAATGGTAGACGAAGTAATGAGCCAAGGCAAAACGAGATTATCGTACCACTATGAAAGAAACCGCCTCCGGCGGTCGACAACATAAAAAATGAAGTGTGGGTGGGTCCCGGAACCCTGAAGTTGGATTCTAATAAGTGGGACAATGAGGTGGGGGGGGGCCTAAAATTTTGCAAACCGGGACCTTTGGGTGGGACTCTGAAATTATCGGCGAACCAGGACTCTAAGTTGGGACCCACAATTCGGGACACTGAAGTGGGACACTGAAGTGGGACTCTGAATTATGCAAACCAGGACTTTGAAATTCGGCAAACCGGGACCCTGAACTTACAGATATCTACATATATCTGTGGTTGTTCTTTCGAACTTCGTGTATCTATTTTTTGCGATCACAAATAAAGGGCTTTTCAAGAAAAACAAGCAACATGCTGAATGGACCTACCTGATGATGAAAGCTAGATAATAAGGCAATAAGGAGAAAAATTAAAAGAATCAGTCAGACGATATAGCGTTTTGCGAAAATGCATAAAACATTAAATTTGATCATTGATTGTTGATGGGGGAAGAGGGAAGGGGAGTAAAATCAATTTTATTGAAAATTGAAACATGCTTGATGGTGGGCGTTGCTATTAATAATGTTTTTGAATGAAAAAACAATCAATTGTAAGGAAAAAGTCCAATGAAAATCTAGAAAAACGGCGATTTCCGGCATATTTCAGGCATTTTTCGCCGGAAAAATTTTTTTCTCAAAAATCGGACTCGGCCATGTTTTGTGCATTGCTAATAATACGCATCTTTGAGCAAAAAATCACAAAAAATAATGATGAAATTTTGAAAAAATGCCGAAAAACCAGTGTTTCCGGCATATTTCCGGCATTTTCGGCCGGAAATGAATTTTTTTTCAAAAATCGGGCTCCGCCACATTTTAGGTATTGACATTTTGCATCAGTGTGCAAAATTTCAAGAAAAAATATAAAGTACAGCTCAAGAAATTCAAGAAATACTGTTTTTCCGGCGAAAATCGGCTGTTCCGGCGAATTTTAGAAAGTTCCGGCTTCAAAAATCAATTTTATTGAAAATTGAAACATGCTTGATGGTGGGCATTGCTATTAATAATGTTTTTGAATGAAAAAACAACCAATTATATGGAAAAAGTCCAATGAAAATCCAGAAAAACGGCGATTTCCGGCATATTTCCGACATTTTCGGCCAGAAAAAATTTTTTCTCAAAAATCAAACTAAACCATGTTTTGGGCATTGTTGATATGTATCTTTGAGCAAAAAATCAGAAAAAACTAATGATGAAATTTCGAGAAAATGCCGAAAAACCAGTTTTTCCGGCATATTTCCGCCATTTTCGGCCGGAAAAATTTTTTTCCGAAAATTGGGTCAGTCACATTTTGGGCATTGCCATTTTGCATATTTTTGCCAAAAATCAGAAAAAACTAATGAGCCAATCTCGAGAAAAGCTGGTAACAGCAGACGGACGAACGAACGGACGGGGGACGGACAAAGGTTAATTTATAGGACCTCAGTGGGGGAATTTCTTAAAACAAAACGTCATAAAACAAAAGATCTGACATTATTTGATTATTTTCAATAGGGGAAAAAATCGGGGTTAATTTCCCACCGGGGACGATATTTTGGATAATTTTTCCAGTGGGAGGGGTTCCCAGTGGGGCTGTGGCTGTGAGAAGGGGGTGTGCTATCAGTAAGCATATAGAAAGCTAATAATACGCATAGGGAACGAGGTTGCTGGGTTACCAGACTCCTCACTGCAAAATCCTTTACGCGGTCTTGCAAAATTCCGTAATCTAAACCTTTCACATGTGAAAATCTTCCCCAAGATAGCTAACTCGAAAACTTGTGCGCGAAAAATAAATTCCTAGTTAACTAACTCAAAAAAAGCTTTTGTGAAAAAAAACCCGAGTTAGCCAACTCGAAAATTTTTTTTTGCGAAAAAAAAGGTTCCAGTTAATTCTAACTCGAAAAATATTTTTTGGAAAAGAAAAATCCAGTTAGAATCGAGTATACGACATAATTTAAATTTTTATGACGTCATAATTTAGCTAACTCGAAAATTGCTAACTCGAACTTTTCTAACTCGAATATACGGGCCTCCCTTCAGAGCTTCACCGTGTCGGAAGAAAATTTCTGCATCTGGGAGCCAGATAAGGGTAAACCATAGGCTACGATTTTATGTGAAATACAGGGTACAGGGTAATATACAAACTGTCGACCATCTACACTGTCGAACAACTGGGCTGTCGATTATGTGAACGATCACTTGTTCGACGCCCACTTGTTCGACATGTATGTCGAACAAGGGGGCGTCGAACAAGTGGGTGTCGAACAACTGTAGATTGTCGAACAAGTGGGTTGTCGATCAAGTGGGTTGTCGATCAAGTGAGCGCCCACATGTTCGACAACCCACTTGTTCGACAATTTTACGAATTTGTCGAACAAGTGAGTTGTCGAACAAATGGGTTGTCGAACATGTGACATATCACCATCAAATCCCCATCAAGCAAGACTTTGAAGGCGCATCCGTTTTCATCATGAGGGTTTGTAGGGTCTTCCAATACTGTAAGTTTTTTGCCAATTGGGGGTTTTATTTTATAATAATATAATAATACTAAAAATAAATTTGACAAAATCGCTTTAAAATTTCCTATATTTTTGACACGCAATTCCTTCCGAAAGCTCTGTTGAATTTCAAAAGCCTAGGGCAGTTTTACTCCAAATTTATCGTAGAAGAAGATTCCGTCAAAATGGATTGCCCGTTAAACCATGCCTTCGCCCGAATTAGAGAATTCTGAACTCCTTGAAATCCCTAAGCAATTTCAACCGGGGCGGGAGCGGGCGCAAATTATAACCATGCAATTGCGAGCTTACGCCCTGGGAACATAAGCGTGCAATTGAGAGGATTTCCCAGACTGTAATCGAACGAAATCGAATATTAATTGATTGTAATTGACAATCAATCGAACCAATGGAACATAGTCAACTATTAATCGAACCAATCTAACCTTACTTGGCTTACTCAAACGCAATCGAACACAATCGAATATTACCCAGGAATTGGCTGTTCGATTGAGATTCGATTACGTTCGACAATCGAATCGCAATTATTCGATTGCATTCGATCACATTCGATTGCGATTTTTGTTTGAAGTTGTTCGATTGACACCGTCTGGAAAGGACTTTTAATGCGTTCAGCTTAACCGGCGTGCGACGCCGGGTACCGGCTAGTATACTTTAATAATATAAAAAGCCATGAATGAGATAAGAGGAATTAAAAAAACTCTAAAATATCAAGGTTGTACAGTAGGGTGCCTACCTCATTTGTGCAAACTCTGGTGTGAGTAGACATCAACTGTGATACTCTTGCAGATACTACTTTATCATTGTCCTGTTTAAATAACTCAATCATCTGGTGAAGATAGTTATAGCGACACCAGCGAAAGATTACACGAGTGTTTGTAATAAATGCTTCCATCATTTCTTGTTTTTGCTTCATAGATAAACTAATGCCCCAAAGATTTGGTTTATAACTTGCATTTGTTTGAAGTGACTGAGTTGTATTAAGTAATATGTAGAGAGTAGTGGTAATTACATCAGCTGCACCAACTTTGTCCTTAGTAACTCTTAAGTAATTAGTAATTTTTAATGATGTATATGCCAATGTTGTCTATGTAAGTAATTATGTCCCCAGTGATACATGTTATTGGCAGCTTGGCATCCCTTCAGCCAAGTTAAATATGTCGTGTACCCACAACCTGGTGTTAATTTACCGTTCAGTAAACTCACTATTTTTGCGGAACGTGCGTTTGAGCGCGCGCAGCGCGCTCAAACGCGCGTTCCGCATCCTTTGGCAAGATCTGCGTACGCGGGACGTAAATTTGTATATGTTCAGAAAAATGTCCCCAAAACTGCTACCTCCAAAACGAATAATATCGACTTTGCTCTGAATTGAAGAATGGGACCTGTTGTTTAGCCAGCGAAAAGAAGCATTTACCTCGTAAATTTTATTGAAATTTAAATTTAGTAAAACTCTGGTTCTGATTTTGTCGTTTTTTGTTTTTAATATACATACTTTTGAAAAAAGTAAAAGTGGTACTAAGATTATATCGAGTTTGACTATCCAATCAAGTGCGAGATGTCCTTTTCGTTGCTGCTACTTTCACTTTTGCACACTTGCGAAACATAACAAAGATGGAGGCGATTTTTGTCAAGACAGGATCCTGCTGATTTTTTAAGCTGGAAGGTCTTTTGCTTGTAAAATGACGTTGCTGCTGTTCACACTTATTGGAAATTTTAAACGAGTATCATTCTTGAGGTTTTTTTACCACTTCCTCTGGGAGAGGTGAGAGCTATCCTATCCTCCACTTGCTGATGGTGGTGGCTGTCGTCAACTGCTGAAATTTTCCATAAATGGTGTGATGGTTGTTTACTTTGTGGCATTCAAACTCCATGGCACATTTTTGTGATAATTGATTGGAGTAACCAGGCCCGGCGGAACAACCGTAAAAGTGGGGAGACTGAAGGCTCAAAACGAGATAAAGTTCGCTAGGAATTCGAGAAAAAAATGTAATTTGCTCAAAAGTGGGGAGGCTGAAGTCTCCTCAGTCTCCCCACTTCCGCCGGGCCTGGTAACCATTACTATTACATCAAATAATCTCATGGAAAACTTTTTATTGCTTGATCAAACCAAATATCTGCAACAGCCAAGTCAGATTTATAAAACAACACTCGGATTTCAAAAATATTTTAACTTTTTAGACCCTATGATTTTATTGGAATTATGTCATGGTTAAACTTAACATTCAGCGGGTATTGTTGCCAAACAATGATTTTTTTGTCACATTGTCAGCCAATACTGTTCGACTATTTGAGTAACACTTTTACGAAAAAGATCATACGCCATATATATCGAATATTGAGTGATTGTGTTCAGTAACATTCCTTGAGGCTGATTGAGGAGGTACGCTGCTGTGAAGAATAGACAAAATATTTGCAGGAGTTTCTTAACTATTCATCTTGACATTAGAAAGACTTTGTTGATCAAGCAAACGCTTATTACAGTATGTACGTATTAATGCAACACAAGAAGGGGGTCAAATTGTGATCATGTTTTGTGACATGTGATGTTCAATGACATTTATAACTTTTACATATACTAAGGCAGCAATCACTAATACACTTCCATTTTATTTGAATCTTTTTCAGTCAGTAGTAGAAAATTCACTGGTGCTGGTGGTCATTATTCAGCTCAAACACTTTAAATAATTCCCAAATAAAATAAGCACTTTTGAAGCATTTTCCTCAAAACTCTTGAGCGCTTTTTTGGTGAAGTGAAATGAAGATGTTTGTGATCGCCGCCTTAGAATATACTTTAAGTGGATAAATTTTGGCGTGGATTTAATTTGGCAATTGGACAAAAAACATTTTTTTGACGGGGATTCAGCTAATTTGATAATTTCATAAAATTTGTTGGGAATTTAATTTGGCGAAATGCAAATTTTGAGACACTTAAATTGGTAAAAATTACTATAAAATATACTGAAAAGTTGTTATTTTTTACATGATATTCTTTTTGTTAAATTTGGCGGGAATTTAGTTTGGGGCATGGTCAGTTTTTGAAATTTTGGCAAGGATTTAATTTGCCAATATTTGTTAAAATTTGCCGAATTCGCCAAATTTAATCCTCGCCAAAATTAATTCACAAGGTATGAAGTATTTATTCAAGGGGTTCGAAGTCATTGCAAGTTTAGCTTTTTTGATTGCATGAATGTGTGAAAACTAGAGAATGTAGTGACATTTTTGTGAAAATGGTATTTAAATTTACCATTTTTAGTTAGGACATTCTAACTATCAAAAAGTCTATAATACAATGTCATGTTTAATACTTAAAAGCTACAGAATCTAAACAATGATGAGAAAGACTACACTTTTCCTAAACTACACATCAGTGTGTTATTGTTTTTATGACCTCGTGATTGTGTCTTTTTTCACAGGGTACGTATGTTGAAAAGTTCTAGAAGGGTCTTTTAAAACTCATCAAATTATTTTTAGCTCAAAAGCCCTGTATGAAAAACGTTTAGATACCAAAGGACACTGAAAAACACAAATATATGTTTTTAAATAAGATAAAAATATTTTTCAACTAAAGCAAAACATAATATGTGAAATTTTGCATTTCATGAGTTTCTTAGTAAGTCTACACTGTAATACCCCTATGTTATTAAGTCCATGCTACAATGCTATACTCTTTAGATTTTTATTTTTTTATTTTTGTTATTTACTTTTGTGGAAAGTTGTATTGAACAGATATTCTTGTACTTTTAATCAGGGAAATTTATTTAAAGCTACAAGTATTACAAAATCGAGCACAAATGACTTTTTGTCTTCTAGTTTTCCAACATCCTCTTTTTTGGCATTATTGTTATGACTCGCTACTCTCAAATGTAAGGTCTTATTAGTTTGTTCTTTAAATTCTGCATTAATTAATAATGGAGTCGATTTCTTCGCTATGCGAAAACAGAACGCTCGTTCCGCAAGCCCTTTTATGTTGATTGAACCGGAAATAAATGATTGTACAACATTAGCTGCAAAATGGTAAGGGAAAATCCACTTTATTTTACAAAACGAGAATATTGTCTCCATAATCATTATTACTTGGTACTTCACTTGTGCTTTACATTCAGCAGAAATATCTCTTTTGGATAATCCAACATTGTTTGCAGATACTTAATATTGGTGTATTTTTGACAAAGTACTGCTCCATTTTTGCTAATCCCTGGATGCAAGACCACTTTGCCAAGTGTTTTAAAACATTCCTCCCAAACTGTATCATCAACTGTCGCTACATCAGTAGAAAATACTTTTAACGAGTCAGTGAATGATGTCACAGCAACATGAAGATGCTGGTGATGTAAAATTAAACATTTTGTTTTTGCAATACAAGCCTCACATCTATGATCTACGAGGAAACGTACAACTTTAGATTTTGTTATGTGCATAACACCATTTGCAACTGTAAAGTTCTTCCAGGTTTCGTGGAAATAGCATGAGCAGCTGAGTTTCTTTTTCTTGACTTCAACTTCGTCTACTCTAGCATCCGCCATCTTGAAATAATTTCGACCGTAAACATAATTTTGCTGAAACAGTATAAGATTTAGTTTTTCTGTGCATGCGCAGTACTAAAAACTGAATATTTTTTCAGCCCGCGCAAATTTTACTCAAAAAACAGGTGGAACTTATTTGAATAAATAGGAATTTGACATTTTCACATGAATTTTGACGCGGATTTTGAATTTTAAGTCAAAAATTGGAATTTTGTTCCTTCCAGCCTAATTAGGCTATAATTTCTGGCTTAATTAGGCCATCGTATCCAAGTTAGGCCAGAATCGGCGAACATAGCCTAATTTGCAATAGCTCCTGACTGTTTATTCACAAAAGGAAACGTCTTTTATTTTTGTTTTTAATTAGCCACCCTCTGTTACACCACGTTCGAAATAGCTTGAAATTGAAAACTAACGAAAGAAATCAAAAAAAGATTTCTTGTGAAAACAAGTGATACTTTTATGGACCTACCTGGTTATCAAACTAATCAAAGAACATCGAAACAACGAAAGATATAAAGCTCGGAGCAAACCGTCAAACATTGTTCTTCAAACATCGTGACGTTTCATGTTTGAAATTGATGTTTGACGGTTTGCGGCGTCAAAAATCGTATCTTTTCAACAAAAAGATCAAAAAACATGTTTGAAACAATGTTTGAACAAGTTCATAATTTTTTTAAACATTCAACTCGGGGTTTCCTTAGAAGGAAGACATTGCATTGATTTGAAAAATAAACAAAAGAAAGAAGCTGTTGTAATGCAACAAAATAAATGTTTGAGACAATGTTGGAAAATGCCGCAAACCATTCAACAAGAAAGTTCAAATGTTTGAAGAACCATGTTTGATGGTTTGATCCCAGCTTAAGACATAACTGGTCAAAATACTAAAAAATAAAGAAAAATGAAAGCATATCTATTGGGAGAAACAGCATCAATTGTTCTCCCATTTTTGAAAAAAGTCCTACCCTTTCGAGAGTCTTTTTTACAAATTTTTCTCTCGAAGTCCAAAAAATTCGTGAAAATTGTGAATTTTCCTGACCCTATAGAGAGACTACATAGAATTTTTTTGATTTTTCCAACCCTTAGAGAGATTTTGAAAAGGGAAAAACTGACCCTTATCGTCCGCACATACCCAGCACCAAATTTTCCTGAATACGCCCCCCCCCCCGGATTCAATGTCAAGGAATATATATTTTTAATTTTTTCAAATTCAAAATTCAAATCTTACATCATTTGGAAAGTGAGGCTGTACTATATATATTTTAAATATCAGGAAATTATGATTTACTCTTGCAAATTGAAAAGGTGCTTTGAACATTCTCGTACTTTTAGATAAAAACTAAAAATATGGAAGAAGTTACATTATAGGACCTAGCCTGGGAATCCAAGCTGATATTTTATTCATGAAAAAACAAAGAAATCCCTTACCAAAATTTTCCTCACATGTGAAATTCGATGTTTCAGTTACAAAATATAAAATAACAGCTGGGGTAGGGGCTGTACGATCCCACAATCCCCTTCAAAATTTGAATTTTGGCAGGTTTAATTTTATCCAATCAGAAGAAAGAATCAATTTTGATATTTATCTAATTTATGTCAATAACAAACATGGCAGCTTCAAAAATAAAAGTATATAAAAATGGGGGAAAAGATGGCCAAAAAAAAGAGTTTCTAAGTTCAAACTTCGATAACTTTGTGAAAAAAACAACAAAAAAAGCTATAAAAACAGATCAATTATCCTGAACTTTCCATCGAAAAAGTATAAATTAAAGCCCTCCAATTATAGCCAGCTCCGATACCAAATACGAATACGTAAAATGACATAAAATCTAGTTTCCTTTATCATTTTATCGAGGAAAAAACCTTAATTTGAATAACCCAACTGCTTCCAATTCTATTTTTTTACTTCTGCTTTCGGTTTCTCTGCAGCTCGGTCTACCATTACTTTCTATCTTGTTTATGTAGACATGGTTGTATGAAGTTAGGATATTTCTTACTTAGCAAGAAAGCTTTTGGTTAAGTGAGTGAAGTCACGATCGAAACAAGCTAGTAAGACAAGCTAGTGTTTCTCCTGCGCGGGGAGGGGATTTCCTTCGTACAGCACCTGACCCCGAGAATGTAGTAAACCCCGAGAATGTAGGTTTCTCATTTTTAAGCATTGTAGCCTTAACGATAGTTCAACTTCATGAAAAGTTGTTTCAGGGCATACTGTTACTTATTATTTCTAGACATGAAACTTTAACTTGAATTAATTTTTTCCAACGGAAATCGGAATCGAAGTTGATTGGATACTACCCGAATTGAGACATTTTTAAAATAAATTCTCTCTAAATCGAAATCTATTGGAATTAAGTTATGATGATAGGGTATTTTCTTATTCCTAATGAACTAAGGAAATGGGGAAAATAGTTCATTTCAATATTTATTGTTCTAAGTTAGATATTTTGACGAAAATGTTTGACCTACCTTTTGGGGTTAGTTGACCTACAATTTGGGGGCCTTCATAACCCGACATGAAAAGTCTGTCAAATTATATAAAACTTGTTTCTTGTACTTTCATTACATGAAAGTACTACCTGAGAGATGATTAATGTTTGAGCTTTTACGACGTGTCCTAGACCCGCTGGGACCCAAGCCCAATCAGAAGATTTGCCTAAGTTTGGAACAATAGAATTTCTATCCCCATTGGGCCTTTAGTAGAAATTCTTGTCCCCACTGTGGAAAAAAGTTCCACTGGAGCTGTGAGGGAGGGGTGTTGTTACATTATTTACATATTTTAACACGAAATTTTCAACCTACAAAATAAAAATAATTTTCATGTCTCTTCTTTTGTCCTTTCTTTTCCTTTTCCTCATTTGTAGCACGATAAAACTAACATCTTTGTTAAACTATGGCTAGGCTATATTTATAAATTTATAAATTCTAAAGTATGACAATAATTTCCGATGAATACTAAAATTCCGCTCTCAACAACCAAATCTTTTCACCTACATTCTGGGGGTTAAAAAGCAAAAAATTTCAATTTTCAGAATAACAAAGTGCTCTTTAGAATATTGTTTTGGCACAAAATATTTCTAAAATTTGCTGTTATAATTAATCCAATTGAAAAATATCAACATTTAACTATTACTAGATTTAAAGCCATAAAACTAAACCTACATTCTGGGGGTTATAACGAAAACGGGAGTCAACTTCAAGGACCGAAACAATTAGCCTATCTATCAAAAGTAATGAACCTAACCCCTGGGAAAGGATTTTGGGAGTTCAAAATTTCGTTGAAAAAATTCAATGTATTTTTATATGCAAATCTACATCTTTCAGGTCTGATTCAAAATTCACGTACATTCTCGGGGTCAGGTGCTGTAGAGACTTTAGTGAGAAGAGAGTGAACTTTGTACCTTCTGTTCTGTTTTCTCAACAAACGAATAACTCTTGAAATAATCAAACAATTTCCCCCAAACTCGCTATTATTTTACGCGGGAAAGCTGTATCATAGAAAAAATTATTTTACCGTCCCGGTATTTTCCATCCAAACATACAGGTCTAAAATGAGTATTTCATTTGTAATAAAAATTAAATACTAGTGCTTGAAAATTTAAAACTACATTGAAATGAAATCAATGTCATTTGATGTTCCTCTCGCATATACAGGCTATACAGCAAATGAGCAAACGAGTCGTACGAGTGCGCTAGATATCGTCGTCAATTGAGACATGCGAAATGATAATAAGAGCGCTTAAGAGAAGAAGGATGTGAAAAATTATGAAATGGAAAAATGAATCATGACCTCGTGCCTTCTGTGCGGTTTGGCTTTTGCTGTAGATGATGCTGGAAGAAAACTTAAGTCGGTAAAAAGTTTCTCTCTATTTAAATCGAGAAGTAAAGATGAGGTTCCAGCAGATAGGTTAAAAAATATTGGTATAAATGTTCGGGCAAACACGAAGGATAAAGATTTTATTTGTGCTAAATGTTATAACGGAATCAAGGTTCAAGAGCAAGCGAATTCCCTTGCAAGTACTTGGAGAAGGAATGGGAATATCAATACGGAAAGGGTAAACGATGATGCTCCAGCTACTAAAAAAACCTGCGTGGAGAGGGTAAGTTCAATCTACTTAAAGGAGGCCCCCCCCAGCGGTTGGCGTGATGGCGGGTTTTTTGTGGCGTGATGGCGTGAAATTTTGAAAAAAACGGCGTGATGGCGTGAAAATGAAGTGCCGGCGTGATCGTGAATTCGAGTTTTTTTAGGCGTGATGGCGTGAAATTTGCAGTTCAGCGTGATCGTGAAAATTAGATTTATTAGTTGAATCGTATTTCTATGTCCATTTTAGCCAATTTAGAAGGGTTTAAATTTCAAAATTTTCTTGGTCGGCCCCAACTATGGTGGGCCTCCTATAGATCTCATTTTAAAACATAAAAGAAACGGTGTAAACAGTTCTATTCATCTGCCATTTATCCTTGTAACTTCCGATTGTTTTTAGCAGTTGCTAGCTAGTCTTCAAAATAATAAAGTCTGAATGCTATGGGAGGGTCGAAAATTGAAAATTTTCCCCGTCAGCGCAAACCATGGTTGCGCTTCCTCCGTAACTAACATTCTCCTCTCTTTCTTAGATGCTTATTCTTATAGATGCATCAAAGATATCAGGTCTTTTATTTCAGGAAAACATACATTTGTAGCAAATCCTTAAACACAAAGAAGCAACAGGTTTATTATGAGGTGTAATTTTAAGCAGATTGATCAAAGGAATCCTGTGATGTTTAACCCATATTTTGGAAAAAGAGAGTAAATGAGGGCGATTTTAGCCATACTAAATTGAAAATTTTTCACGCTAATTCACAATTAATGCCCATGAGACCCTTCAACGGGGGGACCAGGGGGCATGACCCCTCATGTTGCTTGTACTTTTAAAAGATTTCCATTAGTTTTAGATGAATTATTTTTCAAATTGAATTGAAATGTGTCCTAAAATAGCACTTTGAACCCTTCAAAATTCAAAGAATTTCTCCGTTACCCAACCATGGTGGGCTTTGTCAATTTACTCAAATATACCTCAGCCCTCAAACTGGTGCCCTTTGATGTGACCAGTTGTCCAACAATTTTTGATATGCATAAGTCAAGATTACGTCATTTTTCCTATCAAAAACACCCAAAAAACGCAAATGAGAATGCCGAAAAACTGATTGACGACCAAACACACATATATGTGGGCAAAAATTAAGTTTATACAACAAAATATGAGCGTGAAAACTAAATTTTCTAAGCGTAATGGCGTGAAATCGAAAAAAATTGGCGTGATCGTGAAAATCAAATTTTTCAGGCGTGATGGCGTGAAATCGAAAAACAATTGGCGTGATGGCGTGAATTTTGGGTCCGCTGGGGGGGGGGGCTCTTAAAGACACCTGAATTGTTTTCTCGTAAAACCTTAAATTCTGAAAAACTGAATTTTAATTCTGTACAGGACAATTTCCTTCGCATATATAATAGCGCTCAATTAGCTTCTTTTTTTTTCTAAACCAGGTCAACAAAGACGTTCTTATTGATACTCTAAGGAAAGAATGTATCAAAGAGCTGGCGAGTATCGAGAGAAAGTCAACGATCACCGACGTATCAATAAAAAATCTCATTACTTTCACGGACGACGAGTTATGTTCGCAAATTGACGCGCTCTGTCCAATCTTGAACGCAGTTTTGCGATCTGCAACGGGTGCTAGGGAAGGTGACATGAAAAACGCGGCTCGGCTCCAATGCTACTCGCTAATGTTTAAAGCTAGGTATGGTCATTGTCGAGGAAATGTTGTCGCCCATCGAAACGATCAACTACTAATGGCAGCTGGGGTTAAGAAAGTGGCATTCAGTTGGTTTAACAAAATGGCTCTCGCAAATTCGTACACCATCGCTAATCGAAAGAACAAAGGCATGACGGTGGACTTCGATAAAAAAGTTCTTGATTGGAAGGAAAAATTTGAGTCGTTAAAACAAGATGAAGAGCTAGATGAAAATTTTGAGGTACCTGATAATAGTGTTTGGGACAAAGTCACAGGTCTTGAAGTCAAAGTCTCAAGAACTTGACAATCCTAACAGAAGTCATCACTGGTTTCATACAATGGCTGTCAAATCACGAGTTTTAAAAAAAAATGGCAATAGCTTTAGTTATATTATTAGTTCTTCTTACAGTTCTATCAACTATCGTTTTCGGTAAAATGTAACAGGTTAAAAACAGGTTAAAAACAAAATTTACAAAAACAACTAAATCTATTCTTTAGATTTCAGAACACCCGACGAATACACCAAAATGAGGCTGCTACCAACGAAAAACATAAGTCGCCTGTTAATGGAAAGCTTCAAAATATTATTTGCAAGAATGTTGGTCGATTTACTACCAGCATTCAAATGTTTCACGAAAAATGTTACAAGACACATCAGCCATCCATTTTCGAAAAAGATGAACGAAAAATCTGATGTTGTAAGAAAATATATTTTTGCTTAAACGCTTTAGGGGGGTCTATCTGCCTGACAGTCACATATCTTAAAAATAATTTAAAGAATCAGTAATTTTTTAATTCATAAAAATGCAATTTACATACGCTAATAAAAACAAGTTATTAGTTTGCAGGTTTCCCTTGGTGTTATTTTCGAAGGTGAACAATCGTCCTCGGGAATTGCAGAAATCTCAAAGCAAATTCAAGAAAGGTAAAAACATAAATATATAACAATAGCTAGAATTTTAAAACATATTTGTCCCTAATCAGACTGAGATTGTCAAAACACTAAAAATTTTGTTAAAAACATTACTGTGATTTATAGGTATACTCCCGTGAAGATAAATGAAGATGGAAAAACCGCGATTTTGAAACCAATTCTAGTAGTCGGAGATCAATTGACCGAAGAACGTTTCTCCAACATCAAAAAGGCCTTTCAAGCAGGAGATACATCATTTACCAGGCTGGAAGGAATTCAACCTGCCTTTGCTGATTGGCACTTATTAAAAACCCTTTTTGAGGCAAGTTAAATTTGCTTTCCATAATAATGAATTTAATTATAAAGTTTATGCGAAATAAGTGTAAAAATTCTATAAAAACAATTACTCTTGTACATCTACTTAATCTTAAAGTTTTTTTTTCTCTTCAGATCAAAGATAAAATCTTCAGAAAAGATTCATCATCAGAATTTGGGACGTCGACTTGGTCAATTAATGTTCTGCAAACTGTCAATGCAAAGAAAGGACCTCACAAAAATTACAATTCATATAAAGAGTACTCAGATAAAGAACTTAGTCCTCAAGCAGTTGCAATGACAATGACATATTTTAACATGAAAAACTTATGTGATAGTAAAAATGTTTCCAAGAATACAAAACAATTACTTCTGTTCTATCAAAAAGCTAAATATATAATAAAAATCACTTCTTTTCCTAGATGACCCTGTTCCCAATGATATTAAAGAAACGCAGGACGAGGAGAAGAAATTCAACTGGCTATATGGACATGTTGAAAACATCATTAAAAAGTAAGCTTCAAATTACTTGTAATAAAATTTTAAAAGCAAGTAACAGGGCATAATTAGTTTTTAAATTCTTATTTTATTATCTATCCAACTAACAACAAGACTTTTTATTTTTAGATACGTTGTCACTTACCAGGCTGATCAAAGTGCATTGAATCCAAAATCGACAAACCGAAGGATTTTTCGATGTCACAAAAAAGATTGTAAGTTCTTGTACACCCATAAAAAGGCAAGAAACAAGCATGAGAAGCAGGTTCATGGGTACACAAGGTAAATAAAGTTTGTTTTAAAATTGCTTAGTGTCAAGAAAAACAAACCAAATTAAAAACTATTTAACTAAAAATAATTAACTTCAAAATCAAAATAGTTTCACACTTCTTATTTTACAGAAAAAGGAAGGACAAACTTTCAACAAAACGAATGGATTGTGACGTTCTAAATAAAACGGACCACAAGTTGGCTTACCAAAAGGCATTATTTACAATGAATATGTTACTGAAAAACATCCATGATTGTATCAGAGAGGGTAAGTAAAATGAGAAAAAAGTGTAGCTTAAGATTAGTACCTGTTATCATTGCACTAGATTTTAAATGAGAAATGAGTATAATGTAAAGGTTATGTTTTTTTTCAGGTGATGGAGAACGACTCCTTGAAAGCTATAAATTTGCTTTATTGTACCTCAAGCACTACAACCACACAAAGTACAGTTTTGGCCTTCTGAAGCTGTTCACGGAGATTGAATATCACCCAGATCGTGCGCTTGGTTTGATATGGGGTCGATTTATAAATATAAAAAAGTATGGATAACACTAAATGTTATAAAACTGTATGCAAATTAATGTCATGTAATAAAATAGACACCCTATCAGGGCTGAAAATAAGCGTTGGTTATCGGTCAATGTCCAACTGATTAAGTTGTAAGACCGACAAAAAATATAGAAACTAGATTGTCAATTAAAAGCCCTACAATACTTTATTTCTTTTAAACGATATGCTGGTCATAACATTTCAATGGAGGGCTTCAGGGCACTGAGAAGCAATTTAAACCAGTCAAACGCTGATCGAGTAGCTAAAACCCTCAACAATGTGAAAGATTTGATCCAGAATACTGAATAAAGCCTGAAAGCCCCAAGAAAATCCCACACAGTTCCTTCATTTTATGAAGACGTTAAAAAGCTGGCTGAAGAACTTATTAAAGCAGATTCAATGAAAGAGATTCCAGATCGAAATCATGCAAGCTTCCGAAATTTCAACGAAAATGTTATATACGGTCTTGACTACGATGGTATGAATGACTGGGTTAAAGCTTATAAGAAGAAATATGCAAAACTGGTTAATTTGTAAATATAAGGTTTTATCATCACATCTTTCTTTTTTTTTACTGATGAACTTTAACAGCTGAGCTAGGTTTCTATTTTTTCGTTTGAGAAAACTTTTAAGAACAATCTACTTTGTCAAGATTTTGTCAACAATGTAAGTTAAGAGTAAACAGAATAACAAAATAAATAGTAATAGTAATAGCTAATTCATATGCATAAGTTAGAATTACATCTTTCCTAACGGAAACACCCAAAAAAGTGGCAAAGACCGGATTTTTTTGTAGTTTCTTTAACTGCTGCAGCCGCCATTATTTTCCTTAATTATTCAATGTTTTGATTTTAATTTGGAGATGGTAATTTTCACTTGTGTGTAGTATAGTGTAGCTTTTTGTTGCCAAACTATGTTGTTGAAAACACATTTAAGTTTAAGCGTTACTTTGATGTCAATAAACATTTGAAAAGTTGCTTTTTGATATATTTCCATTAGGGACTTAATTTTGCAGATTGACACCCGTATTGGCAAAATTCTGCCAGGTTAATCATGACTTTAGCAAAGCATCTGTCAGCAAGACATTCAAGGCCAAGTTCTTCTTTAATGAGTCATTCCGAGATCATTTATGATAATTGCCGCATATCAAGATTTGGTAATTAAAAATTTGTAAATGGTTAGGAGGGATATCCTAGGAACATGCTTTTGAAGTCTGTTAATAAGAACTTTATTGTCATTTTTATTTTTTACATGAGATGAATATTACCTTAAAAGAATTGGATGTGTCAGAGTTTACTCTAGAAGAGATCGAGAATGGAGTGAGTGTTTTAAAAACCCATAACCATGTAAAGTTAATCCTATTAAATAATATATTTCCTTGACAAGTTCAAAATTGTACATAACTCCGAGTTTCATGCTCTCCTAGCATTCAATCGCCAGATGTGAATGTGAATGGTGATGTTATGAGGTTATTGAAGTATCATAAGAAGAAGATGTATCAAGTCCAGAGACACCAGAAAGTGCCGACCGAGAAGAGGTTTTTTAAAAAATACTTTAATCTTTTGAAATTTGACTACATATCTTATTACAAAACTTTTCTCTGGTACCGCCTCTTTATTACTATCTAAAATGCTCTGATTTTTGAACCTTATCATTATTTGTTTAGTGAATATTTTCCTTTGAAGCTTTAAATAGTAGGATAACTTTTATAGTTAAAAAAGTTCATGAGTTTCGGGAAAAAAAATCTGCAAAGAAGAAGATTTTAGGGGTCAATCAGGCTTCATTGATGTTTAAATGATGATATAATACTTAGGTTCGTTTTATCTCCCTAATTAATGATAATGCACACTCACAGTGAGCGAACTTTATCAACATAATTTTGAAGGGTTGAAGAGCCAGATGGAAAACAAATATCGCTATTTACGCGCGACAATGGTTTACGTCACTGACGTAAAAATTTATGTTAACGGAGTTAAATCGAGTTAATCTGAGTTTCGAGTTTTGAAAGGTGGCATAAGCCAGATAAGCGAATTAGTCATTAGAAACCATCTTAAATTCAATCTTAACTCTTTAATGAATCAACAAAGCTCAATAATGATGCCAATTTTAGTTACTGAGAAGTGAAAAAAAAAACAGTCTATTAAAAAATAAATTCGGCTTATTTGTGATATTTTCAGTATATGTAAAGTACTGTGATCTATGAATCGTATAGTAGTAAAGTAAAGTACTTTTAAAAAGCTTTTTAAGTATCCTTGACAAAGTTCAATCACAAAGAAGACGAATCCGGAAAGAAATAACGGATCAGCGGATTAATTTTCCAATATACATTTTAACAAACAGAATTTTATAATCATAAAGCAAAAGATTGTTTTATTTTTCATATTTTAAATTTCAATCATAAAGCTTTTTAGGTAACAGAATGTTGTATTTGTATGCGTTCAATAAAATCCCACAGCAAAGTCTTTGCTATGAAATGTGGCCATTGGCAGGTGGAAAGTAGGTAAAATTCTTAACATTATTCTGAAAAATTTATATCTGCAGTATTTTTAATGGTCGCTTTTGTATTATGTCAATTGCCCACAATATTTGGATATCTAATCCAAAATCGAGAATAATTAACCATGAGTTTTTCACTCTCTAAGAATTGTTTTCAATAATCCTTTCAATAATAATGTTATAATTTTTCCTGGTTAGATGTGGGGAAAATATTTGTAACAGACGTATCAACTTCAAACAATAATACAAACCTTTAAAATCTTATCTCTCAGATGTCTTAGTCAATGGTTTGAATAAGACAAAAGGAGTCCTGTTTGTAGAAATATCTTTGAAGCAAAGGATGTAATACGTTTGTATCCGGCTTAAGGTAGCAGGGTTTTCAAATTTGCTATAATCTTTTATTGGTCCAAGTCTATTAGCCTCCTAATATAGATTTGAGATAGAATCCTCGGGAGATTAAATTATCGAGGTCGAAGTCACTATAGTCTTGTATACGCCGTTAAAGATAGCTATAATGTTTTTTTTTTCTCAAATTAATCCTTCTTTTTTTAATCATAACAACTACCATAGAAACAAAACAAAGATTCTAAATTCTATAGGATTTAAATCCTCTGAAAATGATTATAAATGTTTCATTTCGTCTATTTTTTAAGAGAAGCAAGTTTTTTTTGACTATTTTTTTACCGTGGTGTGATAACCAGTATTAGAGGGTCCGTAGATGATATACCCATGGTTCACAAAGGGAGACTAAATTACTAACATGGCCATTGTGACGGTTCTACCCCCTCCCTTGAATAAAATCGCACTAAAATATTTTGTTTTGCATAAGGAAGGAGTTTTGAAGTTTTTTCAAAATAATAAAGAGGGTGAAAATTTGAAAAACTGATAGAATTTCCAGTTCTAACTCTATAAATGAATATTGATCATGTATTATTTGATTTCCTGTGTTTTTTTTACTTTACTTAAGGGTCCATATTACGTCTCACATTTACTAAAACTGCTCTGAATTTCATTCTTTTTTATCCAAAATTTGGGCACTTAGTGTAAGTAGACTTACTTCAGTTACTCCACTTTTTAAATTCGAGATGGAAATATAGGAGTCAATTGAGCACAAAACTTCAATCTTTTCCAATCAAAATGTTCTTTTCCAAATTATTCTGTCATTTTAGAGTAAATGGAGTAGAAGTACACCTTTTCAAACTATATAAGAACATAAGCTTTGAAAGTCGTAAAAATTTTACGAACATTGTAAGAAATATACAATGCCTTTTCATCAAAATTTGACACGAAAATTCTGAAAACTGAACTATTCTTAAGCTTTGTATGCAATCCGTAAAGATTTCAAACTTTTGTTGTGTTTTTTTATGTAAACTCTTAAACTGAACTACTTGCTCTAGTGAACTAGATATCACTTTCCCGCTTATTTTCATGTGTTACTACTTGTAATGGGCAGTCTTTTTTGTTTTTTTGTACTTTTCCTTTTTGTTCTTTTATTTTCAACTACTTGAAATCTTGAAATGTATGTATGAATTTTTAGCTGCAAGTAGCTGAAAACGTTTTTTATCCTTAGTATATTTTTTTATTTTTACATCATTCATCTCAAAAAGTTTTATCCTTCGTTAGTAGAAGATACATTTTATGTAAATAGTTGAAATGATCTTTGACATATGTCACAGTGGTTATTATGTTAAGTTTACAGGTTATTTCATATCCAAACTTCTGGGTAAATTTGGGCACTGCTTCGAAATTCAAACTATATAATCGAAGAGTACTGCGCAAAAAACCCAGCCTTATCACCTTATCACAATTATTTTCTTAACAAGGCCATTAAGTATTATATTTTATTGCGTTATTAGTTTATTAAGTTTCTTGGTCTTTTAATTGTGCTTGTAAAGGCGGACTACAAAAATATAGGCACAATGAAACTATGACTTTTAAGAGAACTTTGAATTGGCCAAAATGTTAAGAACAAGTTAGGAACAGTTAAGAGCATCCTTAGGCTTCAAACATTTATTTAAAAAAAACATGTACTTAATTTTGCAGTAAAGAATACACAATCTAGAAACTATCATTTCTCAATAGTGTCATTAAGAAAGTAGGCACACCATGAAACCATGATTTTAAGAGAAATTTAGCTAGTTTGGGGTCAGGACCTGAGTTGCTTAGCAATTTCGGGATTTAAGCATTAAAGGTTTCTTATATGATTATATACTTCGACCAGTTACTTATAAACTTTTTATATTTTACTTTTAATACCTCAGAACAGGTATGCATTTATGCATATATATGCTTCACCTTTGGTAACTCGGTTGCTTATTAAAAAACTTGCACTTTTAAGAAAATGTGTTTATGAAGATAAGGTATTAGTGTTAGTTAATGTCTGAATAATAGAAGGTTCGCAGAAAGTTTAATATTGAAAGTTCCAAATTAGTTTACTTACAATTATTATATGAATAATTTTATTCTTGTGCTCTCATTTCTAGAAGAAATACTTGAATTAGCATAATGTTGAAAGTAACGCACATGGGAAAGTTCATCAGTTTGTACAGTCGAAATGGGAAGAAGATTTGAACCGCTCACATGAAACAACAGGATCTTTTTTTATCGAAATATTTGATCGAACTCCAATAAGCGATCTCGAGCGAGCTCAATTTCTTGCAGAAGCCGAAAATATGGCAAGCAATTTGGAAGGCTCTAAACATGACGATGGCCCGATAGAGAATATTGTTGACAATGCAATCATAAGTTACAAAGAAAGTCTGGCGAAAGAGAGGTAGTGGTTTACTGTAGAGAAGGTACACAAAAAGCTATACATAAAATCAAATCATGCAGAAAATGTCAGCTTTCCGAACATTACTCGTACCGTGTTACGAGTTACTACAGATATTTGGAGATAAAAGAATATGAAAATTCAAAATATCTCTTCAGCAGCAAGAGCACTGCATTTGAAAAGGAGCTACTAAGAGAATATAAATGGGAATTGGTTATTGGAAAAATGAGCTTTTTAACTAAAGCAAATATCTACAATCAAGTAAACGAGCACAGGTAAGTGGTAATTTTCTTATTAGACATACTGCTTGGAGGTAAAAAAAAAACAGATTGAGGATTAACTCGTACTGTGCTGTTCATCGATCATTGGAACCAAACAGCTGCTTAGTTGTTTTGGGAAAAAGTAATTAATTTTTCTCATTTTTATGGAAGAGCTAAAGTTCGTGAGAGTTTGAATAAAAACACATTACAGTTTAAATTTGTGCATCGATGTATAATGTTTTATAAATAAAAAATAAGAGACTATGCAATGAAAAAAACACAAAATTTCTCACTTCTAGGTGTTGCTGCTCGTAAATTCATCAATGAATTTTAAATTTTATTAAACCTTAAGGAAAGGTAACCTTTCTCGAGGAAATCAATGACGTGAAATTTGCGAGTCTGTAGTCTTTTCCGTGTTTAACCCTATTATTATCAGGCTTTTTCGGATTTTGTATTCTCAAGGGGGGGGGGTGTTTTCCACCAGCCTTGCATAACTTTTGATTTAGAAAAGATATGGACTTGAAATTTGGCAGAAATGTTGTCTACCATAAAAGGAGCTCATAGAAAAAAATTTGGGTTGAACAAAGTTTCACAATTATCGCTGACCAATGAAAAAGTACTCTTCAATAAATTAGCAATTAAAGTTGAACGAATGAAGATTTTTCAATTCTGTTTTTAATTTCTAAAAGCCAAAAAGATTATCTTTAACATATTTGCCGGTTTTTAACATACTAATTAAAATTGACGTTTAAAATACATGCAGAAAATGAGAAAATTTTTTAAAAAAACAATGACGTCATTTTTGATGACGTCAGCCGTTTTTAAAAATTTTTGAATATTTTTTAAAAGTTATCATTGATATCTAAAACCTATCAAAATTTGAAGTCAGTTGGATGCCTGGATCAAAAGTTATGATAAATTTAAGATTTTGGGATTTTACAGGGTTTTAGCTGGATTTTATGATATGCCTGCACAAAAAAGTCATAAAACATGATCTGGTCCGTGGATAATTGTAAAATTTGGTATACATGCTGCTAATAGGATTATATTAAAAGTCAAAAACTTTCAGAGTGTTAAAAAATTTTTTCAGTGAGCTATTAGCAAAAGAGTGCCAGCCTGGTGGAAAACACCGCCCCACTGATAAAGATAGGGTTAAGTCTAAACAGAGCTTTACGCCGAAAATACATTCGAATTTTCAAATGTAAACAGCGCTTTGAAAATCGAATGTTTTTTAGTGTTCACACGAGCGCGCAAATGTTTTCGAATGTTTTGAAACAATTTATTTTAGTAAGTATCTGGACAGTCCGGAAAATATTATTTGTCTCTTGATCTTTCGAAATCATTGAAATCTTTTTTTCTGAGAGTGGAAGGACTCTGATAGTTTCTTTTTCTCTATATTGTATATTCTTTCATGAAACAGAGTCAAATATATTTTCTTTCAAAGAATTATGATGTATAATCAGGAAACACATCTCAGTAATTTTTACTGTATTTTGAATGCACAAGTTTATTGGGAGTGCATTATTTTTGCTCAGAGTTATAGCTCTTCAGTTTTGATTTTTATTCACTTCTTTGTTGTTTAAAATTCTTTATTTTATTCTCCAAAAAGCTTTAGATTTTTTTTGGTGTTTCAATGATGATAATGATGTTAGTGCAATTTAAGAACGAAGAAGATGGGAAGAAGAAACAACCGAGGTTTTTTCAGTTTTGAGATGTTTTCGAATTTAAAATGCGTGTAGGAGTTCAACTGCAATAAAGCAAAGGTTAGTTAACTTTTATTAATTGTGGATTCTTGATATGATTCAAGTCGCAGATGACAAGAGCAAGAGAATTTTCTCATTGTCAACTGAAGAAGAAGTTGTGAAACTTCTATCAAAGTAAAAAGTAGATTAAAATGCTATGTTATGCTATTATGTATGGTCTATAAAGAGAATGGAAGTAAAAGATGGGTAATTATGCTAACCATCCCTGTCTCACTGAAAGTATCTTCTTTATCTCTAAGAAATGATGACACAAGCCTTGATTTATATTAGATTTATTTATATTCTTTCTTTTTCTTCTTCAGGATGTGGAAAATGGATTTCAGATGGTTTTGGAGTCTTTTTTTTCTGGAATTTTTATGTCTGAGCAACAGAAAATTTAAATATGATGTGCATTGTGTTTCAAAAAGTCACCTCGTTTTCTTGTTCTAAATCTGATATCTAGACCTTCTAGTTTAAATACATCCCTGTCCTATGAATGACCTATAAAATATTCCACAAGAAGAACAAAATTCATTTCTTTCCTTTCAATTTTTGAAAGTTTCTTGATTTTTGAAGTTCATTTTGGGACATTTCGCCTGTTTTTTCTTCCCCGCCTCCTTCTTAAAAAAACTTCACTTTTTTTCTACGCCGATCAGATTCCGCGTCTTTTTCCCGATCAGCCAATCACAGTGGCTTGTAGAGGGCATTACGTAATTCTTTGTCTGGTCTGTAATTTTGATGTTTCCTCGAATCCAATGAATTTTCTTTAGCAGAGTAATGGGCCCCACTAAACCTGTAAATGCAGCGATTGTATTGGCTATCAAAAAGCCATTTTCGATTTTTTTTTTTAAAAAGCGGTTTTTGACAGTTTTAACAAAAGAGTTTGCCCTAAACTTAAGTTAAAAGGTTATATTCTCACATTAAATCAATTACACAATATTCCGAACTTGTTTATACGTTTAAATTTGAGCTCAATACCCTTCATTATAAAAATTGCAAATTTTGATAAATTTTACAGACCAGAAAATTCACCTCATTAACACACTCGAGTCATCAATCATCTGTCAAAATTTGAAAGCAGCCGCTTTTTTAGCTGCGAAAATTTTTGTGGGTAGAGTTTTAGTGAAAGAATTGAATTTTCAATATTCACAAAATATCTATCTGCAAAAGTGTCCCAAGGACATGACAAAAGTTTTTTATAATAAAATCCTTTTCATCACATTTTAAGAATGTATGTTAGTTTTAACCGACGCAACATCTTCAATTTTGAATTTGTAAAGTTTCTCTTTGTGAAACTAAAAATCTGCATATATATGAGTAAAAAATTACAAAGATTAGAAGTGAAAAAGCTTGAAAATTCTACAAAGTTTTATGTTCATCGCCAAAGTTATGGGGATTTCTGAAAAAAAATCATGCAATCTTAACAACCTTGTTTCCCCTTCATACAAATAACCCTTCCCCCTGGGCATGACCAAACTCAAGGGCAGATAGGGTTAAATATTTTTTGCAGGCTTTCAACGACATTGACCTAGACAGCTGGAAAATTATACATAATATATTTATCAAACCCGCAACCCTTACTAGATTTGGGATTATTAGGCGCTATAGTACAATGGATGCAGTTTTCAATCGTTCTTCCATGTAAAAACTACTATTATTGTAATTAGACTTTGAGGCAATCTAACGTTTTTTATTTTCCAAACTTGGTCAAACTTGTTGGAATTGGGTTGTGCTTCATCGTCTAATCGCACAACGAGTTATTTTTTCTTATGTTAGCGACCCTTCATAGAGAGCAATTCATCATTGATTGCTTCCTGTAGAGAGCAATTAATCGTTAATCACACTATTCAATGCCAAGCCAATGTTTACAATATTGATTTTAATGTTTTTTCTTATAGTTATTTTTCATCGAACGCTTTAATTGCATTTGAAATTCATTTTTTGAGAAAGAAACAAAGGTAAAAATCTATAGAGAGAGAAGAGAAAAATATCTATCAGTGTAATTTACTTTCCTAAGGGGAAATAAGTAGTGAAACCCATTGTGTGATTAGCTCGTAATCACATAATAACTCGTACAATTCGAAAATTGCACTCGTGATTTTTTTGTTTAAAATTTTCCTCGTCCTTTCAAACTCGGAAATTATAACAAAAAAATCACCACGTGCATAATTATTCTCGAATTACACCCGTTATTATGTGATTACATATACCAAGGCCCGGAAACCAGAGTTACAAAAACTCGAGTTACAAAAAACCCGAGTTACGACGAATGTGACGCCACAAGCTCAAATTATGACGTCATAAGGGGAGTTTGTAACTCGAGTCATTGTAACTCGGTTTTCCGGGCCTCCAAATACAAAGCAGAAAAATTTTTGGTTTAAGAAAAAAAATAAGAAAGAAAAAAATAAAGACTTACTAGCGGTTATTGGGAGGTTGTGATCACCAAAGTTCATTGTGAAGTGTACCTCTCCTAAAACTGGCAAGTTAGATTTGTTGGCAGATCGAGCGGAATGGAGGGTGGATTTTATTGGAATGCCAACACGGTGGACGAACGATTGTGAAACAACAGAAGATGTTGCCCCGGTATCGATGTTAACATGGCATGGATGGTGCTTGAATAAAGCAAAGAAGAATGGTGAGGTGTCGCATTCAACTTTTTGAACAGTTACTATGTCAGTTGCTGGTGGCGATGAAGAAAGAATAGGTGGAGAGTTGATGTCAAGCTTATGGATGTTGCTTGTTGCTGCGAGGGGAGGATCGATTTCGTCGCGTCCTTTTGGTCTACTGTGACCTGAAAAGCTTTAGCGATTTCCATCTTTTCAAACTTTGACACAAACCAGCATTCATTAATGGCATGGCAGGTGTGGGGACGAACAACTGATTTACATATAAAACACTGTTTGTTACTTTTTCCCTTTACCACCATTACGGTTGTTTGCTGTACTGGTATCTTGATCTGGTATAATGGATCTGCATATCCTCCTGGTGTGGAAAGTATAGCTAGAAGGGAATCCATTGACTGTGAAAGTCTTGGTTGAATGTCCTTGAGGGTGCATGATTGCAAATCATGGGCGTAAACACGGGCAACATAGCCTGATAATCGATTGTCTATTAAAGAAAGCCATAAAGCCACAGTTAACCTTTCAGTGGTGGGTGACATAACCTCGTCTGTGGTAGGAGGGGCTCCGTCAGGATGAAGACCAGAGGCTACGAGCAATAGGCTATCTTAAAGAGGCCTACACTTCGTTGATAGAATTCTCTTAACACTCATTAGGTTTCCTTAAAATTTTTGCAATGTTCAAGAAATTCACTTCTGATTGTACAAAGTTAAAAAGTCTACGAATCCTTTGCCAAATCCAAGCAAGATTTGTGGAGCGCTTGATGATATCATTACGTAGAAGTGATGGCGCAAATCCTCTCCAATGTTATCTTTTTCTGGACGGCTGTTTTTTTATTCTTTGCGTAAGGAGGATCTTCAGCCAACCCCATGTTGAGTATTGTTTGTGAAGACCAATTACCCTCTAGGAATTAAATAGACTCAGGTGATAGTGCATGTTTGATTGCGAATTAGCGTATAAAGTAATTGCTTCACTTTCAGTGAGGCTCCTCTGTTTTAGAGGCCACAAATGATCCATATTTCTGTACATAAGAGGTCGTTCGTTATATGTTCAATTTCACTATTTAAAGTCTTTCTTCGAGTTCACATGTCACAACGACAATAAATCCAACGCAAAGCAAATAGACAGTCCTTGATTGAAACACAATGATGTGAAACCTCTTCTATACTTTATATATTTATTTATTATCTCTTAATGAAACAAAACAGAATAATAGACTGGGGTGACTGTCGCAAACTTGGAAATGTTTGGAAAAAAGCCTGAGCGACAAGCATACCACAGCAGAAGTTTCATTGGGAATCATGTCTAAAAGATGTTGGAAGTAATTGATATAGACACAATTACGCGAAAAACATTTCATAGAAATTTGCAAAACTATTTCACCTCTATGCAACCTATCATAACATTATTGGACAATCACAAGGATTTGAAGAAGGTGACATTAATGATATGGGTAAATCTTGGCTCAAAATAGACCTCTTGCTAATTACACTGTCATGTTGAATTATTAAAACTCCTGCATCAAAACAATAATTGGAAAATTTTAGTGGTCATTTTAAATCGTTAGCTGTCATTTATTTTAATGCTGGAGTTTTTTAATTAATTTATCATTTTATTTGAGAAAAGCTTTGATTCCAGAATACCTTAATTCAATTAATCTTTTCTTTTTGCAGAAAAAAATGCGGGAAAATAAAATGCGTAATAATGAGCGTCATGCCTATACGTTATATTATAGAGCCTGGCTAATTAAAGCTCGAATATTTGTATAGAAACTCATATTACAAATTTGATGAGCTACTATCGTGCAACATAGCAGAAGGAAAACATAACTCCAAAGATGCATTTACTTGAAGATCACACAATCTTCTTTTTGAGAAAATGAAACATGGCGTTTGGAATTTATGGCGAGCAAGTTATGGAAAGCCTTTATGCAGTTTATACCGGTTTTAAGAAAAACTATGTATGCATGCCTGTTGGCACTGAAAGACTTAAATCAACTTTGGATGAACACTTTTTCAAGTCTGTTCACATATAGTAGTGTGCAGACCAAAAGTTGCCAGGCGAAAAAGGAAGAAGCTGAGCAAAAAAGAGAAAAGAAGAGAACAAAAGAGTGTAAAACAAAAGAATGGTAAAACAAAAGAAGGTAATATGCTACTTTGAATAAGTCACGTGACCACTTTCACTTTCGTTTTCAAGAGATCAGAAATTTACTAAGTCTTTTCACTGAGAGCACATTTTTTGACAATTTGCAATCCACTTTCACTTTCGATTTCAATTTGATTGATACAAATAACAACATTTTTGGACACCAAAAATGTAGAAAAATGGGAAAGATAAACTATAACTAGGTCACAGTGTGGATCTATACCACACTGAAACGACCGCCTTCCTTCACGCATCACGCACGCTCGCGAAAGAGCGCGCGCACATTGTTAACGCCTACATGTCATCTCCAGTACATTTTAGATTATTCATTAAAAACAGATTACAATATAGTCATTTTTCACGTCTCGATTATTCAATTACGAATAAAAGACATTCAGGGAAAAAAAAGAGAAACACCTGGGTAATCTAGTTAAAAAAACCGAAAGTAAATGGTAGACAAAGTAATGAGCCAAGGCAAAACGAGATTAGCGTACCACTATGAATAAACCCGCCTCCGGCGGTCGACTAGAACAGTGCTCACATCACTGGATAACGACCGCCTTAAATTTGATGAAGAATTAATCGGTTTAGACAATGATCCACTTCGACACTCTCGTTTGCGTGATTTAACTTGAAAATATGGATATTTTTTATAAGCATTGCACTTATAAGCATATCTTGGCTCAGATATGGGGAAAAATTAAGCATATGGCAAACATTACTTGAGCCTACGAAAAATGTTTTTTTCCTGATTTTGGCTGGAATTTCAGTATTTCCCTAAATTTGTGTTTTAGATTTAGGCATCCACTCAAGCATTTTTAAGCCTTATTAAGCTTTGAACCTAAGCATCTCTGAGCCTGTTTTCGTATTTTTGTATGCTTATAAAAAAACATGTATAAGATGCCTGACCAGATCTGTGAAATTGATGAGCTAGTATAGTATATTTTGAGTTGTTTAATCACTTGTGGTTTGAATCAGAAGCTGATAAATACTTTAAGTTTTTTTATTTACTTAACATTTATCTCCCTAGCGGGGCGCCACAGCATGTTTTTCATCTATTCATGATTAACATCGTTATCTCCAAAAAAATGCTTTTACTATCTCCGTAGTAAAACGCCACACATTTCAGAAAACAAGCGATTCTACAAATATCTCAAATTTGTCTCAGCTGCTCAAACCTTTAACCGAAAAAATTCTGCAAAACGTGCAGAATGGGCGAGTCAAATTTTAAAATATTCAAAAGGATAGCACAGTTGTGACAAATTTTGAATCCAACTTTTTTACCCGTATTAGTCCATGAGATAGGGGCTAAATGGGTATCAAAAAAGGGAGAAGTTGTGTTATATACCATTCGAAAGGTTAGGTATTGCAGAGTCAGAAAAATGATGGTAGACCTTTTCTAAGTGTCGGTACCAAGATTTAGGGGTCCCTAGGTAAAAGCAGTTGGACCCTCAAAAATGAATTTTTTAAAGGGGGTATGGCCTGAAAAAACGATTATATCTCGACAAATACATAAGATATGACTTTGAAAATTTGCAGGAATGAAGTAAACATATCGAATATAATCTGGAAAAAAATTTATGCTGATCACGTGACTCGTGTGTATTTTACAGACCAGAATAGCCGAATTTTCTAAAAAAAATGGCTTTTTTTCACAAAATCACCAAATAACTTTTTGTTTTTTAACTTCAAACTGCATATTAGAGGGTCAAATATGGTTCTTTTATGTTGCTAGTAACACTATGCAGCCCTTCAAATGATCATTGAACTAACCAAGCACCCTAGGAGAAATATTTACAAAGATATCAATTTTACAGACCAGAATATCGATTTTTAAGAAATTCATTGAACAATTTAACATAACATGTTGCAAAATGAAAATTGACCTAGTGTACAATAATGTTATGTTATATGTTAATAGTACATGAAATACTTTGACCAAATGATCAATGCTATCTACCATATGCCTAATGTGTATTTTACAGACCAGAAAAAATAGCGCATTTTCTCAAAAACTTTTCAAATATTCCGATTTCTTCCACTCGAATTTTTTTTTTGAGAAGGTATTCAGGTTTTCTTGTGATCTTTCGCAACTCACAAAATGTTTGATGAACAAGCCTAAAGACCCAAGAGCAAAATGATCAAAGATATCTATTTTGCAGACCAGAATAGATATTCAGAAAAACACATATTTTTTACATGAATTGATGTTTCGGATCGAATGCACTCCTCGTGTACGAATGACTTTTAAGAAATGTAAACAAAAATATAGTATGAAGTAAAGAAAAAAGTTATTTAATTTAGTTAATCAATTCAAGCAGCTTCAAATTTTAATTTTCATCATCTTCTGAATCATAATAATCATCTGAATCATAATAATCATCGTATTCATCCATCATTTCCTCATCAACTTCTATCGCTTCAATATTGCCACAATCATTACAAGAGCAAATATCTGTACACTTCAAGTTATTGACTGCACATGAACAACTGTTTTCGTCACATTTCTTCTTACAGTCACAAGATACCAGCTCAAGGATCTAAAATGGTATAAAAATTTGTGGGAACGTGTCAGATGAGTTAACAACATAGAAAGATAGAATAGTAGACTCTAAGATGATATAAATGTAACTTTTCTCAGATACCTTTTCATATCAAAGATAGTAATGACAATTACCTCATCGGGTGCAGGGTTGCATCTCATCCACTCAATATCGTAAGACCCATCTTCATTCAAAAGCCAACCATTTTCTGTTGGAACGTCTTGTTGCTGCTGTGTGACCAAGCTTTGTCGCCAAATGAAAGCTTGGTAGTTGGCTCTGATGATGTGTAGCTCGAGGACATCGTCACACGGTGGCAGTTTTTCGCAGGACAATTTCCCTCCACTCTGACAATACATCTTGTATCTAACGTCTTGCAGTGACTTGGTTTGTCTCCAACCGTATAAGTGACAAACAAATTGCTTCAACTGATCTTTAATCTTGTTATCTATATTGATAGTCTTCCCCAGCTGAGAAAAAGCTTCCACGTAGCGTATATCCTTCTCCAGGGGATTAAGGCGGGGTCAAAATGCTTGCAACGTTACAAATCATTTTCAGAAGCTCATTTTGGGCTCAAACAAAGCGTATGACTAAGTAGAATAGAATTCAGTCTAGGCAGATGTTTTTTCGCTTTGAAATTTTGCGTAATTCGCAAAAATCCTCAATTTTGCGCTATTTTGATGACGTCATAAAAATTAAAATCCCAATAACTTTTGATACAATTATCAAAATAATTTCAAATTTTGACCAAAGATGCATATCAATAATGTTTTCAGAATTAAATAAAAAAATTTATGAAATTTGATGACGTCATCACTTTTAAGGCAAAAAACTAAAATCCTCAAAAAATGCTGACGTCATCAAGATTTTGAAAATTTTTGAAATTTTTTTGAAAATTTGCATTGAAATGCATCTTTGGTGAAAGTTTGAAATTATTTTGATGATTCTATCAAAGGTTATTTGAATTTCAATTTTTATGACGTCATCAAAATAGCGCAAAATTGAGGATTTTTGCGAATTACGCAAAATTTCAAAATGAAAAAACATCTGCCTAGACTGAATCTTATTTTAATTAGTTACACGCTTCGTTTGAGCCCAAAAGGAGCTTCTGAAAATGACTTGTAACGTTGCAAGAATTTTGACCTCCACGAACCCGCCTTATTCCCGTGGAGTTCATCATCAAATTCAATGGTTTGACTTTCCCCTTCCCAGCGAAAGCACTAATGGTGTCACAACCAGTGAAGCTATGGAGGCCGATCAATGACTCCAGGATCAAATCTTTGGAAGCTTCGCATTGGTTCAATGACGTATTTACATTTTCTGCAACGGCTGTGATGTCAATAATTCTTCTGGAATTCTTCACTCCGGTGAGGAAAAATACATTGGCATTAATCATATGTTGCATCCCAAGACAAATTACAAATACATCTGTATCTGGACTTGAGATGAGAACTTGTTCAGACGTTTCACTTGCATGCTTAGCGTGCAAAACCATACGGGTGTCTGCTTCTTCGTGGTTACTGGTGAGCTCTTCTACTAATGAACATGAGTGGTCGGTTAAATGGAACACCGATTCTCCATCTGTCACGAAGAGGTTTTTAGATGCTATTTGTGAAAGACAATTCACTTTCTTCCACTCTGAGCATATAAATCTGACAAGGGCGTTTTTGTTCTTTCCACTCGAGTGAAAGAGCCCCCACTGCTTTATAGCTGTTGTTGGTAGAATGGCTGATTCCTTTCTGCGCAAGTAGTATATCAGTCAGCTTGTCGATTTTGTCCCAACCAGGTATGCCACGATGATCGCACACTGGCTATCCTGGCTATCCTGACTCTGGCTTTGGCTGCTCTGGCTGTCATCTTCATCCTCAATCTCCTCATCAGACACTTCCTTGACCATCCCGGTGTTCTTCAAAGGGTTATCGTTGTCAACAAATACAAAGTCAACACTGTCATGACAGCTGTACATACCCATGGTCAAACCCCCATCAGATTCAACACCAGAGTCCTCAATCCCGTCGTCAACCTCTTTCTCCACAGTTGACATCTTAAAGTTTTCTTGCTTCAAGTACTCCACACCGAAAAGCACATTTATTTTGGCTGATGGTTTTGGCTTGCCGACAAGCGGTTTGTCAAAAATCTGTGTGTGGAGGGCGTCAACTTTGGCACATAGCTCTGCATCGAACGTACGGAAGGAAGGGACTGAATTGGTTGCGTTGTTTTGGTTGGCATTTTGAACATCTTCTTTGCGAGCTTCGTTCCATCTTGCCAATCCAGCTAACAGATATGCTTGGAAGTTCACCCCGTTTGCCGATGTACCTGGAATAAAATTGACAATGTGGCTGTGAAAAGACTCAAGCGAAACTGTCCCTCTTGCACATCGATAGAGTGGAAGTTGGATGTCACCTTTCTTTGTTGTGCCAATTTTGGTGTAGAGGTCAATGGAAACAGGATCTTGGATACATGCGACGTGTCTACGTTCCACTTCCCAGATCTCAACCATTTTGTCGGTGAAAAGTGGGGTCCCAAGAGAGTCCGTTGCACCGGTAAAATGCAGAATCAGGTCGTCTATCAGCCTCTCTGTTTCGTACTCTCCCCTTGTCATTCTTCTCACGTGACGTTGCATCTCTGCTTTGGTCAGGTATTGCTTGACGGTTGCATCAGATGGTGTTTTGTTGCCTTCTTTCTTGAGGGCTTGCCGTTTAGCTTCCATCAACTTCTTGTAATCATCCTCATTCCATTTGAATATGCACCCAGACAGAAGAGACATAAAGGTTTGGTACAGTGGATGAGATTCAGAATGTACGCCACATACCAGCCTGTGCATAAAGTGCCAAATGGCGAGGCGGACCAACAATTTCAGCCATTCCATAATCATTGCATCTCTTTCCTTGTCTTCTTTGCTGTCACCTCCAGTCAAGAGATCTTCAATATCACTGAAAAGCTCCTGCATTTTAGAATTGCCACTTGCATTGCAACAATCCCGATCGGTATACAATACTTTTGGGGGATGGGCGTTGGCAGTTGCATAACGGCCCATGATTCCATTGGCCATCGGTCTCAGACTGTCAATGGATTCTGAAGAGGTCAGCACACACTGGAGGACTCCGCCATACTCATTACCAACATTTGTGCACCAATCAGCTGTGTTCTTATCATAACCAGCCAGCTTCTTAAGGATCTTCTTGGTCGAATCGATCTTGAGAACTTTTCCAAAGACAGGTGATGGAGCCTTTTAAGATGTTGGAACGGTACATTACGTCACGAGCATACGTGGAAAGAAACCATTTCGGTGTTGACACAGATTTTCTAGCTGGCAGTTCTTGAAAGTTGAGGTTCAAAGGAGCAAACTTTGTATCTCTTTCCTTGTAGCGCTTGCAGTCCTGTAGATACTTGGCAGCGTTCCTCAAGTAGCTTTCACTGTGTACCTCGTCAATGGTCTTTTGAGCGGGCACGAAGCATGGTCAGCAAGGATTTGTCAAGTGCATACCGGTACGTCAGACATGCAGGAAAGGTTTGTTTCGTAACGAATGGCATTGATTCCAATATGCGATGATCCCAAGCTGGAACCTTACTCCCACAAGGACATTCGAGATGCTCTGTTGCGATGTAATAATAACATGAGAGATCAAGCAACTTTCGGACTGTTTCATATGTACCCTTGTGCCACATAATCCTTTTGCACTTTGGATAAAGTATGCATGTAAATTTCCAGTCCCACATCTTGACTGGCATCCACAAAAAGAGATTTCGTCTAAAATACCCGTCAGGTGTGGGTTTCTTCACGCCGAATGCTTTGGATGGAGGGTAATACCAATTCCGCAAATCTTCCCTGAAGCCATGTTCTTTATTCAGGAAAAGGGCATGGCCAATCCATCCTTGGTCTGTCTCGTCAATGGTGACCTTCCACTTTGCTGGTAGCCTGGCAGCATATTCATTTTCCTGACGGGGCTTGCTGGGGCTTGGTGGCGGCTCCTTTTGTTTGACAGATGTTATTGTGCACAAACTCTCACGATCAGTACCCAGTGAAGCACGAACATCAGGAGGTGAAGAAGGTGGTGCGTCTATTTCTGATTCTGTAGAAAATGTAGTTTGTTGTGGAAGTGGTGCGTTTTGCGACTCTGCGATCATCGCCGTTTGTTGTGTTTGTGGTGCATCTTGAGGCTTAGCAACCATCGCCGTGTGTTGTGTTTGTGGTGCGTCTTGAGGCTTAGCAACCATCGCCGGTGTTGAGTCAAGAATTAGCTTACGGACAGCCTCTGGTACAGGAGTCAGTTTGGGCTTGTGAAAAGGTGGGTAAGAATTGGGTGACGCATGCTTGAAAGATCGCTTCAGCAGTGTGGATGAAAGCTGTTTAGGGCTCTGCGACTGAAAATTCAACAAACAGAACAGAAGACTTTTATTTTTATTTATATAATTATTTATCTTAGAGTTTTATATAAGTAATTATATATTAGAGATATACATATTATTATAGACTTTAGGCTGTTAGTACTATATAATGTTATTTTATTTTCTAAATTCTACATTATATTATGTATAATATATACCTGGATGTTTACCGTAGGAAAATGGTTTGGTAAAGTCACTGGTGGTGATGACAACAGTTTAGGTGCTGTCGAAGAAGCAGACATGCGTTTTGGATATGACTTTTTGTGCTGATATCCACAGTTACACTTAATTGGTCTCCCAAAAACATCAGTAGCAGCACCCTGAAAGGCTGGGCAATCGTCAATCTTTGCTTTCTCCTTGCCCCATTTAGACTCTCTTCGAGGATGCGAGCCAGGCTTTAGCTTTTTTGATATTGCATAAGCAGCAAGCTCCTCTCGCCAAATGTGATCAGGTTTAGCCTCTTTTGGCATTTTTACATTTTAACAGATTTCTATGAGATTAAATGAAAGTTATAATTCATCACGACACTCAATGTTTACGTGCCATAATGGTTTATAACTTCCACGAAACCTCCACGAACCAAATAAAAACCTATAAACTACTTTCAGGTTAACTCAAACAGACATTATATGACAGCTTGTAACGTTTTAACTTGCTTCGCAGAAGTTATGAAAGTCATTATTCACGACACTCAATGTTTACGTGTCATAATAGTTTATAACTTCCACAAAACCTCCACGAACCAAATAAAAACCTATAAACTACTTTCAGGTTAACTCAAACAGACATTATATGACAGCTTGTAATATTTTAACTTGCTTCGCAGAAGTTATGAAAGTCATTATTCACGACACTCAATGTTTACGTGTCATAATGGTTTATAACTTCCACCAAACCCCTGCGAACCAAGTCAAAACCTATGAGGTACTTCAAGGGAACTAAATGGAAGGTAAAACAACAAAAAACAAACAGAAACAAGCATGTATTTCAACATTAGCAAGCAACATTTTGGACCAAAACAATGAAAAATGGCTGTTTTGAGTGCACGGCCGTCACAGCCTCAGAACTTTTTACATACTCCTCAACCAACCAAAGAGAATACTATGGAAAGTATCCACAGATGATATAGATACTATTACAAGCAGTCATTCGTTCTAAATAAGCCTGAAAAAGCAGTCCCACCACCTTACCTTGCATGACAAGACCCCCAAAAAGTGACCAACATGAAAAACAACCATAACTTTTCCAAAAATGAACCAAAAGCAACCAAACTTCCAGAAGATACAAAGTTCAATGTGTAGATTCCAAATCTACCCAATTCCAGTCCAAATTCCAAGTATTTAGCTCATTTCAAAGCGATATTATAGCATATTTTGAACTTGGCTAAAAATATGCTAAAATATCGCTTCCCGCTTCGACGGCCATTTTGAATTTTTTCAATTCCGACCAATCCGATTACGGCAAAATGGGAAATTAGGAAATTGAGACAAACTCGGAATCTGATTGGCTTGGAAAAGTCTCATATTTCCCAATTTCTGGGGAACGACGCTGATTGGTCAAAATTGAGACTAAAATTGGGAAAATTGGGACAAAATTGAGACAACATGAGACTAAACAATGAAACATGAGACACGGATGACCAATGAAAATAGAGAATTGAAAATTGAGATTCTCAATTCACGTACAAGATTAGTTTATTCCTTGTGCAAAACCCGGGGAACGATCTTGGACGTAAAGGGGGGGGGGAAAGAAAAAAAAGGGCAGCGAAAGGGGGACGAAAGAAGAGAAGAAGTTGCGTGCGAAAGCGCGCATAATGGTAGCTGCCGAGATTTAAAAAATCAGCCCATTATCAGCTGATATTTCGCATATATTTGTTCAATTTAAAGTAATGTCTTATAATTTGCCTCTTTCTTACCTTTTTGATTCCTTCTTTTCGCCATTTCTTGATTTAAAGTGCATTTAGCATTACCCCAGACTGAGAATTGAACTCAGTTAGAACTACCTAGCTAGGGTGATCCTTGTTGTTGTTGTTGTTGTTTGTCGAATTATCTAGAAAATAAGAAAAAGGAGAGAAATCTGGAGAAATACAGTGTTCAAAAGAGGTCACGTGATCAAAAAAGGTCACGTGACCATTCTAAAATTTACTAAGTCTTTTGGCTGAGAGCATGCTTTTTGACACTTTCAAATTCACTTTCACTTTCGTTTTCTCTAAAATTTACTAAGTCTTTTCACTGACAGCTTATTTTCTGACCTTTCCAAACTGAATTTAAATGTCTAATTTCAGTGAGTTTAGAGAATATCTTCCTGTTAAATATAAACAAATAATACAAAAATGTACAAAAATATACCTTATAGGTGGTTAAAAAGCTATAAAAATATAAAAAACATCAGCAAACCAGAACAAACGAACCAAAACGAAACCAAACATTTACGACAAAAACCAAACCAGCACAACCACAACCACAACAAAAAACACCACAAACAGCACCAAACAGTACTTTTTACAGGACATTACATCAAGCCCCACCTCCTCTAGGTCACCCAGGAATATGGTGACCTGGTCTTGGTCTGATTCTTGCTGCTCTTGATGGTAGTGCCGGTATGGTGTCTGCTGCACAACTTTACAAAAATAGCTTCCACTATTCTATTTTTGGAGGGTTGGAAGGCAGGACTGCCACCGGTGAGAAAACATCTTCTCATTGCAATCTCTCGAGCAGCAGCATGACCAGACATTCTCTTCTTTCGTTGGAATCGGCCAGAAGCAGGCTTCATCTTCACTGGTTGCTAGACCATGGCTTTCTTGTCAAACTCGTCAAGCTGATTGAACGAGGCGACGATGTTGGCTGCAGACGCCAACTTTTTTGAAAAGTTCCATTAAAGAATTTAATGGCAACATCTTTTGTCGTTTGATTAAGTTTGACAAAGTTCGATTAGTTTGGTAGTCGAACTGTTCGATTAAAATTACGTCTGGATTGGTAGAAATTTCTCAAACTTTCAACAACAACAATACAGCACATTTTTTTTTTCTTTTTCCTTCCTCATCTTCAATAAAGCACTCAAACTCAAAGTAGAAAGGAAAAACCTGGAAGTGTGATTGAATATCTAATATGTCAAAACCAAGGCAAGGGTGTCCTTTTGTACAGCCATGTTTTGTTTACCTTATATTTGGAATTTTTGATTTTGGAGAAGTAAACCACGAAGACAAAATTATAAATCTCCATCCATTTTTACCAACCAAAAATCTCCAAAAATAAAAATATCAATTTAAAACAAGCATTTAATTAAAATAATCTGAATTTTTAAAGCTTTGTATGAAATTTAAGGCAAAACAAGCAAGTATCAAGACATCTTGAACAGCAAGTTTGCTGTTTGTGCTTGGTCCGCCATTTTCTACTTTCTCTCCACGCAGGATTAGCAAGCAAGAATAACAGGAAAATCGTGGATGTAGTTTGACAGGCCAACCTGGACCGGAATAGCGCTAAACTTTGAAACTCCAACTTATCTGCTTTTATCCGCGAAACAAGAGTAATAATTGTTGCATAAATTAGTTAAAAGCAACTTCCTTCCCAGTCTTTTATGTTTAAGACCTGAAATTTTAATAGCAGGGAGATATGGATGTTAGCTTGCTTGAATTTGAGCGGGAGCAAAATATACAGCTTCGTTGCTTAGAAATTCACCTTTATCTTTGGTGTCGCCTATGCGACTAGATTATCGGCACGCTGAAAATTGAGTATTATTACGGGCTTTTTTTCAAAGCTCTGAATCTCGATTTTGGTTGGCTAAAAATCGCTGAGATTTTGAACATCAGCCATTCTCAAGGTAAATTTTCCAAATATTAAATCTTAGATCGAAAACTCCCCAGCTTGCCTGTATTTTGCTGGGTAAAACGTTTAGGCGACAGTAAAATGTCGACTAAACGAAAATGTCGCCCATAGGTATACTTTATTGGCACATTTTGTCGCCTAAGGGTCGATTCGTAATTATTTTTATAAGCATAACGCTTATAAGCTTATTCGGCCTCATTATATATTGAAAGGAATATTTCTTAAACAATAGATCTATTGCTTTAAAGGATTAAAATCTGGGTCTCAGTATGCTTATAAGTATGTTATGCTTATAAAGAGAAAAACATGTACACGATTATGTATTTTGTGAATGTAAAATTTATCAGGCTTAATTATAAAGGGGTCAAAAGCATTTCCTGGAACAGCCCATATTTTTATCTTAAACGTGAAAATTGCTACTTTTAAAACAACTTTTCCAATAATTTCAAAAATTTATGACAATTGAAAATAAACATAAACATTAAGAATTAAATTATCATTTATATCAGATTATTAAGCAAACCAGTTATATAATTGTTTTTCACTTTTTTCAAACTTAGGCCAGAATAAGAATAATGCTTTCCTGCATTATCTGATGTGGAGAATAATCAATGGCTTCCATCAAAAAATTGAATATTCATTCATGATTGCTGGTCACACTAAATTCAGCTGCGACAGGTAAATACCTTATTGGTAGAATTTTGGTGGGTGCTAAATTTGCTTAACTGCCAAAACCATTTAGTATCCACCAGAATTTCTACCACTAAGGTAGGTTATTTTACTAGACTTATCTTTATTAACTTAAGGGTACAAATTTTAGCAGGAACTAATTTTTGCGGTTTCTGTTTTATAACAATAAAAATACAGATTAAATAAATAAATTTATACAGAATGAAAAGTTTAAACCCTGATAATAATCATACTAAAATACTAAACTTTTACAGCAAATGTGGTAATTTTCTTAATGTTGGCCTTAACATGTATTGATACCTGAACAGTTATCAGCGTGTATATAAGAATCGGTTTCTCCAAGATTGAAATTTTCAAGAAAATGGTGAACGTAGCTGATGGTGATTTTCGCTCCTTTTCCGGTAGAATTGATTTCATCGATCAGGTAGCTGTACTGCATATTGACTCCATCATTACAAATACCAAAAATGCTGCACTTTCAAGGCGTTTTAAAAAAGATTGGGCCCGGTTGAAGTGGGTTATACGGGTAGTGGACTTGTTGAGCGAAGTCCCAGCTAAAATGAGCCATACCCTTAAATGAGCACTTAGGCTTTGGCGAAAAGAGGTCGAACTTCTCCGAACTAAAAATAAGCTCCTTTGCATTTTCTTTGGCCTTATCACATTGGGCTCGGTAATAGTGCTGCTCTTCGGTAGCCCGGACGATGTGTTTCTTATGTTCTTCCAAGACTTGGTCATAATCGTCATCTTCGTCCTCGAAATTTTTGGCCCGCGCGCGAATTAGTTTTGTATTTCCCTCTTGGCAAACCCAACATAAATCGCTCATCGTTTTTGCGATCACGATGTGGGGCAATCTGGCTCTCCAAAATTCGGAAAATGTACTTAGACCCATAATGGGTAGATTCAACTAGCCTCTCGATACTTTTCGTATATTGTTTTCCTGGTTTCGTGCGACGGTAGCAGTTGTAGCCTGGCCTCTTCGTCACGATAATGCGGTACTCTGCCCGGTAGTAACAGAGCATTCTGCTCAGCAAAGTTGACGAGAAAGGTTTCCGCATGTTGTCGTGTTTCGATTGGAAGCGAATTATGTGGTGATTTTCTCTTATTTCCATGTTCACCAGGAACAAGGCCGTTCGTTTGGAAATGTTTGCACAAAGTAGCATATAGCTTTAGTAACAAGGCGAAACAAAATAAAAACGTAGTGCGACAAACACGTTGACCATACAAAAAAAAGTTTGATTTCTCACCATTATTTGGTTTATCAGCCATAAGAAAACCCATTACGATCATGTCTCTCTCTTTATTGTCCAACTCAAAAACATCATCTCGAAACTTAGAAACTTCGTCCTTGGTGAATAATTGAAAACATTGCGATTTTTCAGGTCCAATTTTACAACCACAGCCATCTCTAAAAAATTTGTCAACTTTTTCCTCCTCTACAGTATCAAGTGCTCGTTTCTCAGACATGGTAAATTATAACGATCAAAATAACAAAATGCACTTGGAGACCTCAACTAAATGAATCAAAGATCAAAAGTTTATCTGGGGTATTTATAAGAAACGAAACATATTTTCGAACGTTTGTTTATCTATTCTTTTAAACAAATTACATAATTCTCAACTTCAGTTGAGCTTTAATCTGAGAATGTCTGTATGTATGTGTTAGCGAATCCTACATACCAAGGACCTGTGTGTGTTGTAACCGTTAAAGTGAGGACCTCCCGCAAAGTGAGGACCTGAGATCAGGTCCTCACTTTGTAACTTTTTTAAAAATGAATTTAAACCTCATTTTAGGGGTAAATAAGACAATTTTTGTTGATACTTTAACTTTTAGGTTAGGTCCTTAGTATGCTGGTTTGGACACAAATTGTGTCAATTCTTATTTTTGCTAATTTTTAGGTAGAAGACTCCTTTTTAATCATATTTAACTCAAAATAGTTGATCTATAATTCTAATCAATCCTCAGTAAATAATATATCAAAATTAATGATTTCGCTTGCCCAGTCCTTCTTTGTGAGGACGTCCTCACATTGTTGGCTTGAACAAGCGATGTGTTATCAAGTCCTCGGAATGCAGGTTTATGTCAAAGGTGTGTCATAGGTCCTCTGAATGCAGGTTAAAGTCAAAGTGTGTCACGAGTCCTCAGAATGCAGGTTTGTGTCAAAGGTGTGTATCATAAGTCCTCGGAATGCAGGTTCATGTTAAAAGGTGTGTCATAAGTCCTCGGAGTCGGAATGCTAACTTGATAACAGCTGTTTATAATTTTCTTTTTTTATTGAGTAGAAACAATATATTTCCCAGGGTCACAGTTGACGAATTGGTCTGAAAAAACGGTAGATAAAATAGATAAAAATGTACATTGTCAGCCTTTTGGAATCACTTGTTCGATACCAAAATCGATTTCTTTAAGTTCTACAGGCTTGGATGAGCTTGGCGCAAAAGGTGACACACAAACATTGCAGGGACACAAGAGAATTGTTGAGAATTCTCGATTTTAATGAAAATAAACCATTCTCGGCTCAAAAAGTCACACACAAACATTGTTGGACTTTTTCGATTATCATATCAAAATTGCTTCCTAGTAAGTTTTCTGAGCTAGAATTTCAAAGGTTTTTTTAGTTTTTTTGAACTTTCCGAAATATTCCGGCCATTCCAGGAATATCCGGTCCTCTCGATAATATACTGAGTCTACAGTATTAGTCCATACCTTTTGTTGATTCTAGGCATCATGGTCAGTTTTTAGCTTTCTTCAGTCTTTGATGATATTGTTTAGCTGTTTAGATACTTTAATCGTATTTTGTCTTAAATCGTCCTTTTGAAAAAAAATACGTTTACGGATTTTCGGCACTTTGTGGAAAGTCCGGAATCCCATATTTTGGTTAAGATCTTATGTTAAGATTGAAATATTTGGCCTTTTTTCATCACTTGTTCGATCCCAAAATCGATTTCTTTAAGTTCTACGGGCTTTGATGTGCTTGGTGCAAAAAGTTACACACAAATATTGTGGGGACCAGGCTCGGATACAGAGGGAGGCTATAACCAATGGAGGAGAGTGCACTTTATTATCGTATTACCTTATATATAAAAACTAATTACTCTCCATGAATAAGATAGCCTACCTCCTGTATCCGAGCCTGGGGGAGACAAGAAAATTGTTGAGAATTCTCAATTTAATAAAAATATAAAACCATTCTCGGCTCAAAAAGTCAAAACATTGTGGGACATTTTTTAATATTATATCAAAATTGCTTTCTATTAACTTTCACGAGCTAGAGATCCAAAGGTTTTTTTTTTCTTTCGAACTTTCCGAAATATTCCGGCCATTCCGGGATTATCCCGTCTTCACGATAATATACTGAGTCTATAGTATCAGTCCATACCTTTTGTTGATTCTAGACCTCATGATCAATTTTTGGCTTTCTTTAGGCTTTGATGATATTACGTTTAGCTCTTTAGATATTTCAATCCTATTTTGTATTAATTCGTCTTCTTGAAAAAATCTACATTTCCGGTATTTTCGGTACGTTGTGGAAATCCGGAATCCCATCTTTTTGTTGAGATCTTTATGTTAAGATTGAAATATTTGGCCTTTTTATGACTTGTTTGATCCCGAAATCGATTTCTTTAAAGTTATACGGGCTTTGATGAGCTTGGTGCAAAAAGTGACACAGAAACATTGTAGGGACACAAAAATTTTTTGAGAATTATCGATTTTATGAAATCTACCACTTTCGAAGACTCGGGATGACATTTTAAAATAGATTTTAAGCTTTTTCTGCTGAACGAAACGCTTTTGAAGCCTTAGGGTTTTCTGCTGAATGAAAACAATTTGAAGCAGGTGAATGGTATTTAGAATCAATTTTAAGCTTGTTTTGCCGAATGAAAGCACTTTTAGAAGACTTGGGATGACATTTTAAAGCTTTTTCTGCTGAATGATGACAGTTTTCAATCCTTCAGATGGAATTTGGAATCGATTTGAAGCTTTTCCTGCTGAAGGAAAACACATCTTGAAGCATTCAGGTGGTATTTAGAATCGATTTTAAGCTTTTTTTGCTAAACGAAAACACTTTCGAAGCTTTAAAATTCATTTTAGTGTTTTCTACTGAAGGAAAACATTTTTCAAGCCTTGTGATCGCATTTTGAATCGATTTTAAACTTTTCTGCTCAACGAAAACGCTTTTGAAGCCTTCAGATGGTATTTGAAATCAATTTTAAGCGGTTTTTGTTAAATGAAAACACTTTTGAAGCCTTTGGGTGGTATTTGGATTTGATTATAAGTTTCTTCTGCTGAATGAAAACATTTTTTAAAGCCTTATGATCGCATTCTGAATCGATTTTAACCTTATTCTGCTCAACTAAACGCTTTTGATGCCATAAATTCGTATTTAGAATAGATTTTGTACTTTTTCTGCTGAACAAAACGCTTTTGATGCCTTCAGATGGTATTTGAAATGAATTTTTTAAGCGTTTTTCTGCAGAATGAAAACACTTTTGAAGCAGTCAGGTGATATTAGAATCAATTTTAAGCTTTTTTTGCTGAATGAAAACATTTTTCAAGCCTTATGATCGCATTTTGAATCGATTTTAACCTTTTTCTGCTCAACCAAAACGCTCTTGAAGCTTTAAGATCGCATTTTAGAATAGATTTTGTGCTTTTTCTGCTGAACAAAACGCTTTTGATGCCTTCAGATGGTATTTGAAATGAATTTTAAGCGTCTTCTGCAGAATGAAAACACTTTTGAAGCAGTCGGGTGGTATTTAGAATCAATTTTAAGCTTTTTCTGCTGAATGAAGACAGTTTTCAATCCTTTAGATGGAATTTGGGATCGATTTAAAGCTATTCCTGCTGAAGGAAAACACATCTTAAAGCATTCAGATGGTATTTAGAATCAATTTTAAGGTTTTTTGCTGAATGAAAACATTTTTCAAGCCTTATGATAGCATTTTGAATCGATTTTAAACTTTTTCTGCTCAACGAAAACGCTTTTGAAGCCATAAGATCGCATTTAGAATAGATCTTAAACCTTTTCTGCTGAGCGAAAACACTTTTGAAGCCTTCAGGTGGTATTTGAAATGAATTTTAAACGTTTTCTGCAGAATGAAAACACTTTTGAAACGGTGGGGTGGTACTTAGAATCAATTTTAAGCTATTTTTGCTGACCGAAAACACTTTTAAAGAATCGGGATGTCATTTTAAAGCTTTTTCTTCTGAATGAAGACAGTTTTCAATCCTTCAGATGGAATTTGGAATCGATTTAAAGCTTTTCCTGCTGAAGGAAAACACATCTTAAGCATTCAGGTGGTATTTAGAATCGATTTTAAGTATTTTCTGCTGAAAGAAAACACTTTTGAAGCTTTAAAATTCATTTTAAGTGTTTTCTACTGAAGGAAAAGATTTTTGAAGCCTTGTAATCGCATTTTGAATCGATTTTAAACTTTTTCTGCTCAACGAAAACGCTTTTGATGCCTTCAGATGGTATTTGAAATGAATTTTAAGCGGTTTTTGTTAAATGAAAACACTTTTGAAACAGTCGGGTGGTATTTAGAATCAATTTTAAGCTCTTTCTGCTGACCGAAAACACTTTTGAAGAATTGGGATGTCATTTTAAAGCTTTTTCTTCTGAATGGAGACAGTTTTTCATCCTTCGGATGGAATTTGAGATCGATTTGAAGCTTTTCCTGCTGAAGGAAAACACATCTTAAGCATTCAGGTGGTATTTAGAATCGATTTTAAGTATTTTCTGCTGAATGAAAACACTTTTGAAGCTTTAAAATTCATTTTAAGTGTTTTCTACTGAAGGAAAACATTTTTGAAGCCTTGTAATCGCATTTTGAATCGATTTTAAACTTTTTCTGCTCAACGAAAACGCTTTTGATGCCTTCAGATGGTATTTGAAATCAATTTTAAGCGTTTTCTGCTTGAATGAAAACACTTTTGAAGCAGGCGAATGGTATTTAGAATCAATTTTATTCTTGTTTTGCCGAATGAAAGCACTTTTAGAAGACTTGGGATGACATTTTAAAGCTTTTCCTGCTGAAGGAAAACACATCTTAAGCATTCAGGTGGTATTTAGAATCGATTTTAAGTATTTTCTGCTGAATGAAAACACTTTTGAAGCTTTAAAATTCATTTTTAAGTGTTTTCTACTGAAGGAAAACATTTTTGAAGCCTTGTAATCCCATATTGAATCGATTTTAAACTTTTTCTGCTCAACGAAAACGCTTTTGAAGCCTTCAGATGGTATTTGAAATCAATTTTAAGCGTTTTCTGCTTGAATGAAAACACTTTTGAAGCAGGCGAATGGTATTTAGAATCAATTTTAAGCTTGTTTTGCCGAATGAAAGCACTTTAGAAGACTCGGGATGACATTTTAAAGCTTTTTCTTCTGAATGAAGACAGTTTTCAGTCCTTCAGATGGAATTTGAAATCGATTTGAAGCTTTTCCTGCTGAAGGAAAACACATCTTGAAGCATTCAGTTGGTATTTAGAATCGATTTTAAGCTTTTTCAACTGAACGAAAACACTATTGAAGCTTTTAAAATCTATTTTAAGTGTTTTCTAGTGAATGAAAACATTTTTGAAGCCTTGTAATCGCATTTTGAATCGATTTTAAACTTTTTCTGCTCAACGAAAACGCTTTTGATGCCTTCAGATGGTATTTGAAATGAATTTTAAGCGGTTTTTTTAAATGAAAACACTTTTGAAACAGTCGGGTGGTATTTAGAATCAATTTTAAGCTCTTTCTGCTGACCGAAAACACCTTTGAAGCCTTTGGATGGTATTTAGATTCGATTATAACCTTTTTATGCTGAATGAAAACATTTTTCAAGCCTTATGATCGCATTTTGAATCGATTTTAACCTTTTTCTGCTGAGCAAAAACGCTTTTGATGCCTACTGGAACGAAAAGCATTCGTCGTGGACACACGAACGGTCAGTCATTCACGAACGGTCTATCCGTTCGCCACGAATGCTTTTCGAGCGACTTTCTTTTAAAGCGTTCGTCACAAACGCTTTCTAGATTTCGACTCATTTGTGACGAACGCTTTAATAGGGAGGCGTTTGTCACGAATGCTTTATGATTTATGACGAATGCCTAAGCGTTCACGACGAACACTTTGCTTTTAAACGAAAGTTTAAGCGTTCGTGACGAACGCTTTGGCTCTAAAAACGAATGTCTAAGCGTTATGACGAATGTGTGCATTTTTCACGAACGCTTTTCAAATAGGGTCACGCAAATAAAATAAAAACTGTTCGTGAAGAATGACAGAAAAAGACTATGGTTATTAAAGTGTTCGTTATGTTTACGAAGTAAATTCGAAAATGTCATTGAATATAAAATCTAGTAATGAAAATAATTATCATGTGGAAACTTTATGCTAAAATGCCATACAAAGTAACGACTTAGCCAAACCAAGACGTGAGACATCAAATACTGTGCCATTTCAATTTTTGATGACAATAATCTTATTACTGACTTTAAGCACAAATGTATTTCAAATTTCAAACGAAGACCAAATTAATTTTAGAGCTATTTATTAAAGTATGCACAAGGAGAATTACACACACCATATTGTCTCCACCGTGAAATTAGAATTCAATTTTTCCGGCTGACACTTGAAAAAAGCGCCCGAATTCTGTTGTTCCAAGGTAAAAAGTCCGTGGGGATGGTTTTGGAGTGCAATTTTTAAATATTGAATTTCGAGTTGGGATGAAATCAAAGTCATTCTCCCAGTGGGGCTGAAATTCGAGGATATTTTCCCACCGGTCTGTGACACAGGGGTGTGTTGGATTTTACTCAAGTAATGGAGCGTATCGAAAAGTGAGCAACAACTGTAGATAATTGAAAAAGGGCCCTCTCGGTGGATGCTTTCCAACATTATTAATTACTAAAGTTTACTTGTATAGTTCAATCTCAGTTCAATCCATAAGTCTTTAAATTTAACCATTCTTTACTTTAGATCTGGCCCTTGGTTGGAAGGTGTAAAAAGGGAAGCGAGTATACCTCCCCCATGGCCTACTAAAAATACGGCCATATATGTCACATTTTTTTCAAAAAATTAAGAGGCCTAATATTTGTTGCTTTATTACTATTACTATTATAATCTTGGTCATATTTGCTGGAAAGACACGCTAGAAAGACACAGGGTTTTGGCTTGTTTTTTCAAGCTTGTAAGCCGTATTTCTTTTATATTTTGATTTTTCTTCTTCTTTTATAATACACAAAGAAAAATACAGTAAACAAAATATCCAACAAACAATACAGAATAATATAAATACCGGAGAATGAAAATATGTTTAAAAACGAGATTGTTCGAGAGGCTGCAAGACAAGTTATTGTGAGCTCTTTTAACTTTAAAATGATGAATTATGAGTCTTCCATGATTATTTTTACCTGGCTGTCGGGAGCCAAAGTCAAACCCAAATTCAAATCAGAAGTGGAACAATAATATCACATTGAACCATACTACATTAAAAGGAAGACATCACTCTTTGGCACAGATCCTGCAGACTCCCAAAGTATTTCAAACACTTTTTCTCTGCAAAAGCAAACCAGAACTACTACGGTACTACGGTTACTACTTCATAGCTTCACAGCCTCGTCAGCATAACTCTTATACATGTGATCACTTCATATCAAATACTAAAATTCTCTCCAAAGTAATATCAATTCACGCACCAAAAATTTACCACCGTTAATTTAACGATACTGAGAAAAGCGACGTTCGATTGGGTCACTTTTGAAAACGTACTTTAAAAACCAAATTGTAGCCAACAATTACAACTGCTCATTATTTGCGATAGCAGCTCGTGATGGGCTAGTGGTTCAAAGGTTTGAATCATCAAAGTACATACAGGAAGTTTTGATCTCTCATAAGTCCACAAACCAAAAACACGATTAGATATAGACAGAAATAGGCAGAAATATTCATAAACTTAAGTTCCATTTACTCTGCAACAGGAATGTACCTAGCTTTTATCGTTCATTAGTACAATATCGTTCGATCACTGGCACTATACTACAAATTTAGTGACTCCATCTAACCACATCAAACATAAGTAAATCCATGTGAAAGCCACAGAACGACAGTTTTTTCAAATCTGGAAAGTAAATTCTGATGGAGATTTGATTTGTTTAAAGTCAATCGAGTTAACATATAATAATGACTCTGGATTTGAATTCCTTGTTAAATGGTCTTCTTGTGAGTTTCGTTTGATGGAGGTTTACAAGGGGCTTACAAGTTAATGTTTGTAGTTGGTACACCGATTTTCAAGCTCAGTCAAGCTCCTTAGAATGTTTTGTTGGAAAAACAGGGTCTAAATGACCTAAATCCCAGTTGAGTGAAGCCCTTTTGCGATTTCGTGTCAAACATTTATACTCAGAATACTGTGTGTTATTGGAGTCCAGTGAGCACCATTTGTTATTCATCAGTTCCTCTTAACGTTTGCTCAAAGAAAAATGAAATGTAGATACTGTATCTTTTACCAGTAGGCTCGTGGCTTGTGGCCTACAAAAATACCCAGTCTTGCATTTTGTTTTAGTAGAGCATTTGGTAACCATAATTTTATGTTCATAATCATATAAATAACCTTCTGAAATGAAAAAGTCAGTTAGTATATCTATAATCCATGAAATAACTATTTGAAAAAAATATCCCATCTAATTTCTTTCTACACACTCCACACATCTCACACAACAAACTACTCTAACCTCTTGTGCACACACTTGCACAAAAATTCGGTTTTTCTTTCCTTTTGTTTTATTGTAAAGTACCTGTCTGTTTATTTACTTTGTATGTAATGAATTTTTAATGAAGTTATTTCTTTAATAAATCTTTTATAACAAAAGAAAATCTATAACAGTCAATGAATAGGTAATATAATTAAAGAGAAAGTATAAATAGTTTTCAATTCTACAGTGCCATTTGATAGTAAAATTTTTAGGCCTCTTAATTTTTTGAAAAAAATGTGACATATATGGCCGTATTTTTAGTAGGCCATGCTCCCCCGATACCATCCTGATCAGAAGAGGCTTTTTATAATATGTATTTGCTTTCTTTTTCAGTGAAGATTTATGAAATAAATAAAAGAACTTTCTAAATTCAAGGCAGTCATTACGATTACAAATTTTTGGTATCAAAAAGAACTTGTTAGGTCTATCGAAAGTATAGATTTTAAAGTAAGTACTGAAAGATTGTAGAAATTATCAGTTCCCACTACGCATATTTCGATATTTTATTAATCTATACTTACTATACTATACTATAGAATGGGCAATTGAATTTGTTAATTACATTTTGTAAAGGTCTAAATCGTTAATTAGTTACGGCAGCTCAAAAATATTGTTCAAAATTACCTTAAATGTGGGTTAATTTACGCCGTTTTCGTTTGACATGGTTAGTGAATTTCAAAAGACAAATCGAGTGACAATTTTCAAATCAAGATAGACACTTCACCACAGCAGTATTTAAGCTTAACCATTATGGGCAGTATCTCAAAAACAAAATGGAGTATGCGACATACGAGTTCGAATCTTGGAAAGATAATCGATAAAAAGGCCGAAAGATTTCTTAAATTTGATTTTCATAAATAAGCGCTGACTTTAATAACTCCCGTCTCGAACATATTAAAGATCGTCATCACCACGGGCGAGTCAAATACAGGTATCTACTTATAAATAAAGTTTTAAAGAAAGAAATGTTTCCCTTTTTTACATGTCTCAGTACTTTGTCTTTATTTAGTGGAAAATGACTTTTATAGGCTCACTCCTTTTCTCTTGGTTTCTCTATTTAGCAACATGTTGGGGAGAAATGACCATAATCAGATGATGCTTGATTATCATTTTTTATTTGAATTTGATACATTTACCCATGTCAAGCTCATCATTTATCGAAGTACACTTTGTAGCGTATTTCATTGCGCTCACTCCCAGTTCTGCTCTTTGCAAAGAAAAAGAAGACAATGCAGTGTCATTTATGAAGATCAAATAAGCCGCCACTGAGCAACATTTTTTTCTCCTTTTTTGCAACATTCAAAAGAAAAAGAAGACATTCCAATGTTTATTACGTGATATAAATTTCCCACGCTCTTAGAAACGTGCTTCACTATCTTTCTCTGATTTTCAGTTTTATTGTGGAAAATGAAGGATTGCAATTGAGTACTTGCGTACTTGTTGAGGCGTGCAAAGTTTTCGAAGAATCAAGAAATTTACAACATTTACTTTCGCGAGCATATACTTCTAGAACTGGATTGAAACTTATGTCTTTTGACTTATGAGACTTTAACAGGCTAAAAAGTGCCATAAATCTTACATTTTATTTTAAGTTAGACGTTTTACAGATTTTGTCAAGAATTTTCAAGAATTTGTGAAAATCGCGAAAGTTTCTGCCAGTGAAAGTCTGCGAGTCTGTACGCCTAAAGTAGTATTTGGTTGTCTTAAAACAATCAAAAAAGCTTATAAAACAGAAAGTTTGCAAATAAATAACAGTTTGTATTAAATAAGAAAAATTCTACATAGTACCTTTTCGCAAGTCCCTTACTTTTCGGGTGAAAAATCTTAGGGTTTAATTTAGTGGAGGAAAAACAATAGCTGATTCACAGACCCTATAGATATACTTCCTGTAAGAAGCTTTTTTCGTTTGAGAATAATAGAAGCCTAGGCCAAAGCTTCGACGGGAAAAATTGGCTCACCTTAGAACATTCAAAAAATTTTTACTTTAGTAGTTTTGGAAATAAGTGTTTCTACCCAGAGGGAGTTTTTGTCAAAAGTGTAAAAAACACTGACTTAAAAATGGAATGAAATGCAAGTTTTGGTTGGGGATAAAAATATCGCGGAAAGCTTCGTCGGTAGAAGTAAGAACGGGTTGGAATCTCCTAATTACTTACTTCCATACGTAACAAAAAGGGTTCTTCAAAAAGCATACGTGAGGGAGGGAGTCAATCAAGATATGTATGTATCGCTTGCAAATTTTTTAAAACTTTCTTTTTTCAGTTTTTTTTAAAGCCTTTATATGTATATAGTTAACTTAACTTACACCCGACTTACACTAGTTTCTTCAAAGTTTCAGCCCAAATATAAACTGGAATAAAGAGGGCTTTATTAAAGAGAACGTTTTTAAAGTACATATTTATTAAACAGAGGGGTAAAAGGAAACAGCTAGGTAAAAATATCAACAAAACTAATTTTATAAGTTTCGAAGTTGCTCGAAATTAATTGATTGACAAGCTCTTGCAACATTTTCTACTCTCGAAAGAAGACATTACAGTGTCACAAAAAAGAGATCCCCCAAAGCTTAGAGAGACTTTGGGAGGGTGACCCAGCCCTTAAGGCACGTGTCATACCCAGCGCCCATATTTTTGCCGAAGTACCCCCCCCCACCGGGGGTTCAATCATACTAAGAAAATAACAGCCGAAATACTGCTCAAGTCTGTATTCAGTTCATTTGCGAGACAAATTTTTTGCAGTGCTCGTATCTCATCTTGCTGAAACGTATCTTCGGCTTGTCTTTAAAAAAAATCTCTTTATACTCTTTACTCTATCTTCAAACGAGAACGATTGACTCATGACTATGCTTCTTGCCTTGGTGCTTCAACGATTTGTCTTTCTAAGGAAAAAGATAAGAGTGTATAGTTTGTTACGACACTTAATGTCGGACGGAAAAATACGTACAAATTGATAGATCGGCTCGTTTAAGAAAAACATCACAAGATGCATGATTTTAATCTCGCTTTTCATGTCAGATCGACGCATGATAGAATTGATATTTTATACTTTTCGGTTGTAGAAAGTCGATTAAGAAGACCTTTTAACCTTTTAGAGATGAAGTTAAGAATCATCACTTTTTGTAATACCCCCTCAAGAACAACAACAACCTCCTTTGACCTAAATAAAAGCTCGACACGGCAACTTAAAAGTCGAAGAGACGCTAACCGAAATATCGAAATATTCAAACTGGGAGATAATGAATCCTACAATGTAGTACTTCACCTTGATAACTTAACACGATATAAAACTTCTAACCATACCAATGTTTTTTTTCTCAAACCAGTAATTTGTACTTACAAGCACTGTCTCAAATTTTTTAAATCTAAATATTGTATATCATGCTGAAAAAAGAGACTAAACAAATTAGTCCCCGATCGGCAGCCCTCTCTTATCCCCCCATATACATCATACCATGTTCTCGTTACGATCAAGAAAATCGCCTAAATTTGTTCATTGTAATATTTTTTAAATATAAAAAACATAAAATGAGTCACGCAAATTTTCATCCAATTACAAATCAGGCTGAAACTTTGATCACACCTAAAAAGAATCTGGAATCAAGCAAATGTAACACCCCTTCTCACAGATCTGGTAGAATTTTTCAGCCTGGGGTGGGAAGGGGGTAAAAATAACGGACAAAAACTTGATGGGGATGATACTAACATGTACATATTTCAGAAAGTAGAAGTCTATATAGAGCCAATGTTCCTTGTTTTCATTGAGTGTTGTTACGACTTATAATCTGTCAAGAAAAAACACACATCTTTAATGAATATTTTGCCCTTACAGACATTTTCAACATTCCCAGAAAATATATATTTGTCAGAAAATTCAGTGGGGATAGAGAAAAATAGCACACAAGTTTAAGCAAGGATTTTTTTATTTGATTATTTTCAACGGGGACAAAAATTAGAGTCTAATTTTCCACTGGGAACGATATTTCGGCCAAGGGGTCTCAGAGGGTCGGTGAGAAGGGGGTGTAATGTAGGTAAGGAACAGAAGCCCTAATCACTCCAAACTCCCGAGGGCATTTTTTTTCGTAACGAATTGCCATCATACAGTAATAAAAATCAAGAAACATTTGTCCAAGTAATAAGAATTAAGATTATATTTTTTGAGTGTATTAAAATTCAGAGTTATGCAAAGAATGGTTTGGATTTGATTCACCGCTAGATACTTTAACCCTTTTCAATTCAAAACTCCCTTTAATTACAAATTACATTCAGTACACTCCTGTTTCAGTGACAAGTCAAAAGTTGACTATCAGTAGGGATAAATTGAGGTGCTGGACGCGATGAGTCTAAAAGAGAACTTCCTGGTTTATACAAGTGAGGTTTGAAATTCTATTGTCCCTACAATCACCCTCGAAATATGAGATTTTAGTGTATTTTAACGTTTTTCAGAATTTAAAGTTCGGGCGAGAATTGCTATTTTAGCACTTCGACTTTCTTCCATTGATGTCTCGATTTTAGAGGGGTTTGATGGCTTCTAGGCTATATTCCAAGCCTCATTCGAGCAAATTTGAGCTTTTAAATCCTGAGATCCTAAGGTCCTAAGTCCTAAGTCTCGTGTTAAAACTCTACTTTCCAACTGTATTAAAGATCAATTGTGGTGTTCAAAATTACACCGGGAACTCCCCTTTGTCTCAAATATTTAGTGGATGATTGTAGTTTGAAATTCAAGTAAATTTTTGTTTCTTCGTTTCTGTGATAAAGGGATGTTTAATTCCAACAAAATTATATTCCCTGTTCGCTTTATCGAGATCTAACTAGTGAAAGGCTCGTGTGATAAAACAAATTATGAAATATTTATTTCGCTTCCAGGCAAATGACTTTGTGCTGGAGCTCCTGATTATATAATTTGTAACAAACAACAAAGCAACTGTGACGAACGCTTTAAACATAGTCTACCTCTTTTTGTCATTCGCCACGAACGCCTTTGAACCAAACCATTCGTCACGAACGGTTTGGATTTGACCCTATTTGAAAAGCGTTCGTGAAAAATGCACAAGCATTCGTCATGAACGCTTAGACATTCGTTTAAAAGCAAAGCGTTCGTCGTGAACGCTTAGGCATTCGTCATAAATCATAAAGCATTCGTGACAAACGCCTCCCTATTAAAGCGTTCGTCACGAATGAGTCGAAATCTAGAAAGCGTTTGTGACGAACGCTTTAAAAGAAAGTCGCTCGAAAAGCATTCGTGACGAACGGATAGACCGTTCGTGACGAATGACTGACCGTTCGTGTGTCCACGACGAATGCTTTTCGTTCTAATTTGAAATGAATTTTAAGCGTTTTCTGCAGAATGAAAACACTTTTGAAGCAGTCGGGTGGTTTTTAGAATCAATTTTAAGCTTGTTTTGCCGAATGAAAGCACTTTAGAAGACTTGGGATGACATTTTAAAGCTTTTTCTGCTGAATGAAGACAGTTTTCAATCCTTCAGATGGAATTTGGAATCGATTTGAAGCTTTTCCTGCTGAAGGAAAACACATGAAGCATTCAAGTGGTATTTAGAATCGATTTTAAGCTTTTTCAGCTTAACGAAAACACTTTTGAAGCATTGCTAATCTAAATGAAAGTAGCTTTAAAAGATTAAACACACATTTTTTGCAAAGTGAGGACCTCAGTTTTGATCGAAATTCAAATTGAAAATTTCCTTGATTTTGCATTGTAACTTTGACACACTGCAAAGTGAGGACCTGAAGTCATTTTGTATTTTTACCGACATCTTTCAAACAGGAATAAGTAATGATGATTAAAATGTCAATAATTACATCCAGAATATATTTACGATTTTTAGAGCTTCTGTAATATTTGAAACACAAGAACTTTACCTAAATTTTAGTAAAATACCATGAATTTTAAATGATCAAGATGATTTATGGTTGGTTAAATTTGTAATTGTTTTTAAGTCAACGTGTAAGATGTTCCTAGCATGATAAAATTATCTTAGAAAAGACAATGGCAAAGCGAATCTAAATGAAAGTATCTATAAACGATTAAACACACATTTTTTGCAAAGTGGGGACCTCAGATTTGATCGAAATTCAGATTGAAAATATCCTTGATTTTGCATTGTAATTTTGACACACTACAAAGTGAGGACCTGAAGTCATTTTGTCTTTTTACCTACATCTTTCAAACAGGAATAATTAATAATGATTAAAATGTCAATACTTACATCCAGAATATATTTACGATTTTTAGAGCTTCTGTAATATTTGAAACACAAGAACTTTACCAAAATTTTAGTAAATTACCATGAATTTTGAATGATCAAGATGATTTATGGTTGGTTAAATTTGTAATTGTTTTTAAGTCAACATGTAAGATGTTCCTAGCATGATAAAATTATCTTAGAAAAGACAATGGGAACGCGAATCTAAATGAAAGTAGCCATAAAAGATTAAACACACATTTTTTGCAAAGTGAGGACCTTAGTTTTGATCGAAATTCAGATCGAAAATTTCATTGACTTTGCATTGTTTTTTTGACACACTACAAAGTGAGGACCTGAAATTATTTTGCATTTTTACTTAAGGTATACATGGTGAATAAATTTCTGACTTTCAGAGCTGCTGTAATGTTTGAAACGCAAGAATTCTATCTAAATTTTAGTGAAATACTATTAATCTTAAATATCAAGATGGCTTGTGGTTGGTTAAAGTTGTAATTGTTTTTAAGTCAACATTTAAGATGTTCCTAGCGTGATAAAATTATATTAGAATGACAATGGCATTGCCAATCTAACTGAAAGTTATGCTTTAAAAGATTAAAACACACCTTTTTTGCAAAGTGAGGACCTCACTTTTGATCGAAATTCAAATTGAAAATTTCCTTGATTTTGCATTGTAACTTTGACACACTACAAAGTGAGGACCTGAAGTCATTTTGTATTTTTACCTACATCTTTCAAACAGGAATAAGTAATGATGATTAAAATGTCAATAATTACATCCAGAATATATTTACGATTTTTAGAGCTTCTGTAATATTTGAAACACAAGAACTTTACCAAAATTTTAGTAAAATACCATGAATTTTGAATGATCAAGATGATTTATGGTTGGTTAAAGTTGTAATTGTTTTTAAGTCAACATGTAAGATGTTCCTAGCATGATAAAATCATCTTAGAAAAGATGATGGCAACGCGAATCTAAATGAAAGTAGCCATAAAAGATTAAATACAGATTTTTTGCAAAGTGAGGACCTCAGTTTTGATCGAAATTCAGATTGAAAATTTCCTTGATTTTGCATTGTAACTTTGACACACTACAAATTGAGGAACTGAAAATATTGAATTTTCACCTGAGGTTCTGTAATGTTTGAAACCCAAGAATTTTATCTAAATTTTAGTAAAATACCATTAATTTTGAATGATCAAGAAAGCTTGTGGTTGGTTAAAGTTGTAATAGTTTTTAAGTCAACATGTCCTTATGTTCGTTTTTCGAGATTTTTTTTGACTTGTGTTATCTTTTGTCTGATTACGTGCATTGACATACTCGGTTCTACATATTTCTTCTCTGTTCGTACCGTACCGTTGATCTCTGATAGCCTTTTGGACTTGCTGATTTATTGCAATTTTCCTCTTTTTTCCATAAAATGTTTTTCTGTTCAGACGAGGAGAAAATTACCCAGAAGCACCTGTAAGTCGTCAAACTGACTTTACCAGACCCCGGACTTTGGGCCCGCCCGAACGCTGCATCCACTCCACTGGGTTCTAAATTGTTCCTGGGCCTTCCCAAAGTGTGCCCTGACCCGTGGCAACCTTTCATTTCGTCTTAAAAGTCGGCCAAAAATACCCAAAAAGGTGATTTCGGGCTATCGGGTTCATCCCGAACGCGTGCCAATCGAGCTCAAATTTTGAGGGAGTCTTCAGGGTGACGAGGGAAAGTTCCCTGCCAAATTTGGAGTTTATACCATTTCTAGTTGGCTCAGAATTCACGCGTTCGGGGTGAACTCGATAGCCCAAATCGCCTTTTTGGGTACTTTTGGCCGATTTTTGCCGACTTTAAAATCTGTAAAATCTGTAAAATCTGCTTTATTATAATTAAACCTCTCGGTTAAGACTTTCGGGTCGAAAAAGCATTCACATAAAAAAGAAAGCACACTGTGGTCACTCTTGTCTAGAGGAGCTAGGTATTGGATGTCATTGACTTGGTGTTCTTCATTTGTTAGTATCAGATCTATTAATGATGTTTTAATTCTATTCTATTCTAATTTTTAATTTCTATTAATGAAAGTTTTCCCGATAACTTGTTTTCCGAAAATAATCCGAAATAGGATTTAAACTTAGTAGTCTTAACGACGACGACCACCAGAGGGAAAAAAATCGCGGAAGGGATTTGAAGGGTCCCCTTGGCTGACCAATAAGTAAAGTTATTGAGACGAGAAAATTTAGCTCCTATGATTTAAAGCCTCAATCCGATAGCGCCTTAAGTCTGTATTTACACGTCCATTTTTTCCAGATCACTTACAGACGGCTCAAAAATAAAACGTAACAAAAAATGTCATTTTTGACGTCCAAAAAAAAGGTTTAAAAAACCTGAATTTGCTTTTTCTAGAAACGACCGTGTGCGGCCAAAATTAAGGTCTTTAAAAACCGACCCAGGAAAGAATTGTCTAAAAATCTATCATTATGGCTCGCCTGGTGTAATTTTTCGATAATATTTGCCTTGTTAAGGACAAACTTTTTGAAGTTTACCATAAATTTCGTATTTCCTTAAATTTTAGACCCTTGCAGAGCACCTCCTCTCTCATCGAGCCTTAGCGGTGCAATTTCAGATTAATGTCTGATTAATTCGCACAAAAGATTTTTTTTTAAGTTTATTGAAGCATAATGTCCCTGCCGTATTATGAAAGAGAAATCTCTAAAGATTGATGTTTATTCTTTACCAGACAGTGACTTATGCCCTGAGGATGAAAATGCTTCCTGACTAGTGGAAAATATCAAATATCCTTTAAGAAGTTTGATTTAAAATCTCTAAAAATTACTTCTGACTACATCGCAACAAACTCGTGCTCAACCCTCCATTATACACCAAATCAGACTGTCACTAATAATTAACATTTACTCAAGTCCTCAGATTGCATGTTTGTACACACGAATTTTCTGAAATCCGGGAAGTCCTCACTTTAACGGGTACTTATAAACGAAAAAATAGACACAGGTCCTTGGTATAACGGATTTTTGAATTAAAAGATAGGGGTGTGTTATTAGGGCTGTTTTACGTATTAGTGTCTACTCTAACCCCACCTAAAATTTTATTACCGTGGGTTGCATTAATTTAAAGATATAGACTTTTTTGTGTAGGTCCTCACTTTAACGGGTTGCGAATGAGGTCCTCACTATGGACTTTTCGTGTGCTATGGTGTCTGTATGTATGTATACATACATACCGTCCGAAAACTTTAGGGCAGGCTGGACACTTCAAAAAAGGTCGGATTTGGCTGAAATTTGGCACACTTGTTCCTTGGGTGAATATCTGGGGGTGTTTTTTTCATTTTTTGAAAATTTTGATTTTTGGGGCCTGGGGACGAGTTTTTCGCCAAAACGAGGCTAAAACTTTGGGGCAGCCTGGACACTTCAAAAAGGTCGGATTTGGCTGAAATTTGGCACACTTGTTCCTTGGGTGAATATCTGGGGGTGTTTTTTTCATTTTTTGAAAATTTTGATTTTTGGGGCCTGGGGACGAGTTTTTCGCCAAAACGAGGCTAAAACTTTGGGGCAGCCTGGACACTTCAAAAAAGGTCGGATTTGGCTGAAATTTGGCACACTTGTTCCTTGGGTGAATATCTGGGGGTGTTTTCTTCATTTTTCGAAAATTTTGATTTTTGGGGCCTGGGGACGAGTTTTTCGCCAAAACGAGGCTAAAACTTTGGGGCAGCCTGGACACTTCAAAAAAGGTCGGATTTGACTGAAATTTGGCACACTTGTTCCTTGGGTGAATATCTGGGGGTGTTTTCTTCATTTTTCGAAAATTTTGATTTTTGGGGCCTGGGGACGAGTTTTCGCCAAAACGAGGCTAAAACTTTGGGGCAGCCTGGACACTTCAAAAAAGGTCGGATTTGGCTGAAATTTGGCACACTTGTTCCTTGGGTGAATATCTGGGGGTGTTTTTCCATTTTTGAAAATTTTGATTTTTGGGGCCTGGGGGACGAGTTTTTCACCAAAACAGGCTGGCAGCTTGGAGACTTTAAAAACGGTCCGATTTGGCTGAAATTTGGCACACTTGTTCCTTGGGTGAATATCTGGGGGTGTTTTTTTCATTTTTTGAAAATTTTGATTTTTGGGGCCTGGGGACGAGTTTTTCGCCAAAACGAGGCTAAGACTTTGGGGCAGCCTGGAGACTGCAAAAATGGTCAAATTTGGCTGAAATTTGGCAGTAAACAGTAAGTTTATATTGTTGTATGCAAATTTTTTAATAATATGTTTCATCTTTTCAGATATTAAAATACACTTTTTTGGATAACCAGCAAGCAGCTCTTCTTTTTCCGGCAACGTAGCGCTTACTAAAAAAAGGAGACTTCTAGAATCAATTACTCCATCATAAATCTAATCAAATGAGTTTTTTCATAAATTTTCATATAATTTTTATTTTTGCTTAATTTTTAACGATTTTCTAGCGAATATTTCATTCATTAGAAAGTATATTATCATCATGTTTTTTCGGGGTTTTTTTAATTTTTTAAATTTTCAATTCTTCAATAGTTACCCAGTAACAGTAAGTTTATATTGTTGTATGCAAATATTTAATAATTGCCTAATGGAATGTTTCATCTTTTCAGATATAAAAACACTCAATACTAAACATAATATGTCTAATACAACAACAACCGACGCCGAGTCACGACCAAAAACCTTTTTGGATACACCAGCAAGCAGCTCTTCTTTTTCCGGCAACGCAACGCCTACTAAAAAAAGGAGACTTCTGGAATCAACTACTCCATCAAAAATTAGTAATGTTTCTATGAATGTGGAACAACTAATCAATAACATGCAAGATACCTTCACCAAATTTAGTAAAGATCTTGCCTATTTAGCGAAGTGCAACCGTCAACTTCGTGCAGCAAATGAGCAGTTGAAATTTCAACTAAAACAAGCAAAAATTGAAGAAAAAGAAGAAGAAGAACAAGAAACCGTGTCCTTGTTACACGGAGAAATTGACATATTTTAATTTCCTTTATTTTCTTTTTTTTAACTTTGTTTGTATTATTATTATTATTATCAAAACTACATTTAGCATTTTATTTCACTCAGGGTTTTAATATAGACTTGTATAGTTAGTGTATTGGCCCTGTTAGTTTAATTTTACCATGATTACCTTTGGACGAGAAAGATAAAAGCACAATGGAATCACTCCCAAGTACAAAGACAGATGGTCTTCTTGGTCAGCTACCATTATTTAATGGCATGCCAGTTTTTCTGACGAGGAATATTTCAACAGAACTAGGCTTGACCAATGGCGCTACCGGGGTTGTAAGATCTATCCCATTACCAACAAATATATCGCCAAAACTCATCTGGCATTATTTCTTTGAAAGAATCTCTACCATATGTTGTCGTTGAATTTAACGACATATCGTTGAATCCATTGAATGGATTAAAACAAAGTCATGTTCCTGTTTTTCCTGTGCATGGTTCGTTTTCCATCAAATCTGGAAAAAAGAGCATTGCTGTTAAACGAAACCACTTTCCGCTTGTTCCTGCTTTTTCCTGCACTGCCCATAAGAGTCAAGGACAAACATTAAACAAAATAATAATTGATTTAATCCCTCCAAAAGGAGTGAAAAGAATCAATTTGAGTTTTGTTTATGTGCCATTGAGCAGAGTTCGGAGATTGGCTGATCTCACAATTGTCAGACCCTTTGATCGGGATATTTTAACTTGTCTGTGGATAGTGACTGTAAAGCTATGATGGTAGACTTTAAGAATAGGGATATATGTAAACATTTGTGAACCCAAGAAAACTTTAATATCTTGATAAATTTTAAAATCAATTTTCGTATATGATAAATTGTGGGAAATTAATTTTTCAGAGCAACGTGTGAACAAAAGCCACAAAAGGTTTGAGGAAATTTCTCCTAAGTTATTTATTTTGAAAGGCTCTTAGGACGAGGACACTATTCTAACGCACATAAAAAAATGAAAAAATTAAGATAAAAACACCCCCAGGTATTCACCCAAGGAACAAGTGTACCAAATTTCAGCCAAAACGGACAAAGTATATTTGCTACCTAATACTAAATATTTGAAATGTTACAATTGGGCCTTCTAATAACGGGAAAATCTGAAGTTGAGCCCAGTGCGGTGCGCACGTTCGACTATATTACATAACATTATCCTTTTTTATGAGCATTCAGTTTTGTAGTTATTAACTCATAATTACACAACTTATAAGAACGTCAACAGATTCTGTTTTGACGCTACATAATACTACATTTAAGTGACGTTTTCTTAAGATTCGAATCGAACATTTGAGAATATCGTTAATTAACGAACTGTCAAATGTGACGTAATAAAATGTTGCGAACTATTCGAAATGTTTCCGATTTACAATTCATCTCACTATAAAAGAGTTCGAATTTCCGATTTATTCACTTGTCTCAAAGCTTTTACGAAGTGATAATAAGAGATTTACTATATTATTGATCATGCCTAGTACACGTGTTAGAACTGTGGAGGATAAATTACCTCAATTTACTTTGATTTTTTTTGCAATTGATGGTACCACCGTAATTAAAAGTACGGACCAATTGAAATGGGTAATCAGAGGAGAGACCTGCCGTATCAGGATCAACACCAAAGAAGTTTTGGATGGAAAGGTTCTAGCAATGAGAGGTAGGCACAAAACAATTCCAGTTCTTGTTGTACGATGCTAGATTTTTTAGTAGCAACATTTTAGGCTACGTCTATCCATGAACATATAAACGACTGGACATCTATCTTTTATTGTCTCTTTGAAGCGAGCTTCGTTGCCGCCTGTATTTCAAAATTGGTATGAAAAATCCGACAATATTCCGTCATAATTTTATTTCTTTGAATTATGTAGGTAAAAGGATTGATAGAGCTTGAACATTACTCCTAATGCACAAAAAAATTATTTTCGAATTTTTTAACAAGTTTGTAATATATTTTATCAATATTTTCAACTCTGAAATGCAGAATTTCAACTGCGTGTATACTTTTGAATCCCTTTTGTCTCTCCAATAATTTTTTTTATGACTTGAAAAAAATAGCTTGCCAAAGTTGAGAGCCTGTGTAATAAGAATATAGAAATTAGAATGTGACACTCTCTAAAATTATTAGACACTTTTAAGTCAAAATTTAGAAATATTAGTCGGAGTTTTGACAAGCTGACGATGATTTTGCCTCTGTTATCTTTGTTATGATATAGATAAAAGACTTGAGAAGAGTAGAACAACAGAGACTTTTGTCGAAGTTTTGACGTTGTTAGCAAGCTATTCCCAAGTGGTATATCATCAAAATCTATTGTTTCATTTATACTTTTAACGAGGCGGCAACGAAGCTAGCTGTGTTATCTTCAAAAAGACAAAGGAGATGGATGTCCAGTCGTTTATATGTTCATGGTCTATCCTAAACGTAAAATACACTCTTTTTCATACTTTAGGCGTACAAACTTTCGCGATTTTCGCGAATTTGGTCCTTTTCGCGAAAGGAAATGTCTTTAAAAATTCTAGGAAGGGCCATTCGCGAAAATTATGCTCTCGAAAAATTCTTGACAAAATAGAAAATCTTTAAAACTTTAAATAAAATGTAACTTTTATGGCATTTTTAGCCTGCTAAAAGACTAATAAGTCTAAGGACAAAAGTATTTGTCCCTATCTAAGCAATTTTTTCATGTGAAAATTCTCAATTTTACGTCTTGATTCGCGAAAGTTCATGCTTGCGAAAAATATTTTTTAGTTAAATTCGCGAAAGTAAATGTCGTGAATTTCGCGAAAGTTTGTACGCTTAAAGTATAAGAACAATGAGGCTCAAAATGGCCAAAAAACGTTTGTGACTAAGCTAGACTAGAGTCTACTTTTGGCTGAACTGCCATCCAGTCTATAAAAAAGCTTTAAGTGGACCCCGGGCTATGACTAAGCTAATAGTTTCCTTAGGAACTCTTGTTACCTCATAGGACTCTGACTTGAAAATTTCATGCTCAAAAAGTATTTTTCCCACTAAAAATAGAATTAATTTAACTCATACTTTGGTCTATTTTTTACATTTTAGATACCAAGGAGGAACTCAATGGTTTCGAGTTGGAGTGGGAGAAAACTCAAAACAAAGAGGTGGTCTCATCAGATACGGACACAGAACCAGAGGAAGAAGAAACAACTAAAGCGAAAGCGGTATGTAATTTTATTTCTTCAGCCTTGCGGCTTCAGCTTCATCTCCGGTAGTATTTTGCTCTCGATTTACGTTCGACCTGGAAAAAATATAGAATATTATTATCTTCGTAATGACCAATGGTATCAGAAAGGGATGATTTGGCGGGAAAAGAAATACACTTTTTTATAAGAACTTTTTTGCCTCTCTGTACCACCATCCAGACGATACAAATTTTTTAACATTTTTTTGCCTCTCTGAAATTCTTTTGAAAAGAGATTTATCTTATCCCTTTTCTTTTCTTTTTTGCAGAAATCCAAAACACCAAAGAGGAAAACACCAAAGAAAGCAAAGATTGTCAAATCAAAGGCTAAAAATAAAAAGGAACAAAAGAAGTCAGGAAAAGAAAAGAAGGTATTTAAACTTACCTGAGAGATTTATGTCAACTTCTGGGATTTGATGGATCTAAAAGGAGATAACATACTTCTTAAGTTGATTTTTTCTAGGCTGTCTCAAAATAAAGATACTTTTTTGGCAAAACTTCTTATTTGTATCAGATTTTGGGCAATTTGATTAAAAAGAGGGGCGATTTTGGGTAAAGGCAATGGATATTAATTTTGACAAACCACCATTTTTTCAATTTTGACCGGTACTTATTTACAAAATTAGTTTCCCTTAAAGACAATCGATCGAGGTTTATAGCAATCTCTTTCAAAGATGAAAGTTTTTTCAAAGGGTTCAAATTATATACATTTCCTGATCCTCTTACTAGTATTGGGCTATTCCATTTTCAGTCCCTACAGGGGTATTGACGAACTTTTCAGGGGTCTTTCAACCCTTTTTTCCAAGGTTTTTTTTTGTATTTTCAAAAAATTTCCAAGGGGCTTTATGAAGATTTCCAGGGGTCAATAAAACTTTACAGGTTTTTTCCAACCTCTTGTTTCAGAAAATCAACAAAAAAAGAATTTTCCAGGGGGTGAAAACTCAATATCTAAGTGGTAAGCTGATGTTGAAAATTTCCAGGGGGTTTTGTAAAAAAGGTTTGTCAATAACTCTGTATGGTTTTAATATAGATTACTTTAATCGTAGAAATTTTAGCAATAGTGAGAGCTACAATGTTCTTCGTGTGCACAGACTTGTTAAAAGCAAACTAATTTTTTTAAATGATCAATTAGGTCTATAAGATCACAAAAACAAGTGGTGAGAAAAATTTTGACCATTTTGCTGGTCCTCATGTGACGTCATCACTTTTGCTGGGGCTTGAAAATGAAAGTGAAAATTAGAAGCTCATATATGGCTCAAATGAAAGATATTTATCCAAGGATTCCAAAAAATATCACAACATATACCTGAAAATCAATATTTGAGAAGCTATGAAGGAAAATAGCTCAAAAATGACGTCATCGATGACGTCATCGGTAATTAAAAAATCGTCGAAATCGAAAAATTTTTGTTTCATTTGAAAGAGGACCTGCTTGGGAACAAAAAATATTACTACTGAAAGCCTTGAATTTCACTTGATAGGAAATTATTCTGTGAAATGCGTTTGACTTGACTCTCAAGCTTTTTAAAGATTCCTGGGCGTGCCCGAAGCTAACCTTTCACAGGCAAATTTGATGAATTACAAATTTGCTGACAGGGGCTTTTAAGGAGTAATTCAGATTTTTTTGTAGTAATATTTTTTGTTCACTAGATGGTCCTCTTTCAAACGAAACGAAAATTTATCGATTTCGACGATTTTTTTATTGTCGATGACGTCATCGATAACGTCATTTTTCAAGTTATTTTCCTTCATAGCTTCTCAAATATTGATTTTCAGGTATACGTTGTGATATTTTTTGGAATCCTTGGATAAATATTTTTCATTTGAGCCATATATGAGCTTCTAATTTTCACTTTCATTTTCAAGCCCCAGCAAAAGTGATGACGTCACATGGAGACCAGCAAAATGGTCAAAATTTTTCTCACCACTCGTTTTTGTGATCTTATGGACCTAATTGATCATTTAAAAAATTTAGTTTGCTTTTAACAACTCTGTGCACACGAAGGATACTTTTAGAACATAGTGGCTCTCACTATTCTATTTCCAGGGCTCTTACAGGCTGTTTTGAAGTATAAATTTTCCAAAATTTTCTATTCGGACCCAACCATGGTGGGTCCTCCTGATAACAATGTATTGTACCCTATTTGTAAGGTTAGACATTCTTGGTTGGTCTTATTCACTTAACCTATTTGATATGGATTTTTTAAAAAAAATGAACCTTATATGGGCATACAAAAAATGAAAAAAAGTAAAAGCAGAATCTTAGATATTCTTCAGCTCAAGTTATTTACTGCAAGATAACCCTCATTGAGAATTTCGAAAATCTAGCCTTTGGAGCATACAAAAAATGAAAAAAAGTAAAAGCAGAATCTTAGATATTCTTCAGCTCAAGTTATTAACTGCAAGATAACCCTCATTGAGAATTTCAAAAATCTAGCCTTTAGAGCATGTATTGAAAGAATATATTCAATGTGCACATTTCCACTCTTTTTCTGCTAAATGGATATCTGATATTTGCAAATCAAGCTACTGCTGAAAAATGGAGCCCATGGTAAATTAATTGTGCAGGCTAATGCTAAAGCGGTCAGGGAAAACCTGGAAAAAGGGCTATTTTTAGAAAAAGTCAAAAACATGGAAAAGTCAGGGAACTTTTGTAAAATTCTGCAAAAGTCAGGGAAAAGTCAGGAAATTTCTTTCTAGACCCTTGAAATTGATGGTTTTAGCAAATCTTTGAATCCCTATTTTTCAAAATTTTCTTTGTCGGACCCAACCATGATGGGTCCTCCAAGTAATCATGAAACCCACTAATATCAGGACCTATCTAAAATTGTTGTTGTTATTTTTGAAAAGTTTGAAAGGTAGTGACATGAAAAGTGCTACATGAAAAGTGCTCCCCAATTTTCTATGTTAAAAACTCTTGCTAGAAAATAAACCTTATGGGAGCAGTGAGCCATAGGGAAATGATTCTAGAAATAAGAAGTTGAAAATTGGGAAAATGTCAATTTTTCAGCAAAGTTTTTGATTTGACTGAATTGACTAAACTCTTAATTACACAGTTTCTTCGTCTGCTCGAACTGGAAATGTCTTAAAAGTCTTGAAGTTTGATATTTGAAGAAAATATTTCTGATAATCTCTAGAAAACATTCTGGAAATATCGGAAAATTTCTTCCTACTACTTAGAATTGCAAAAGAAATTCTATCCATTTCGCTCGCAACCAAATCTTCTGATTTGACAACCTTGCTGCGTAAGCTGTTAGTAATAAAATTCTAGAAACTAGACAACCGCTGTTGTACGCCATGGTGTCATAAATCCACTAGTATCTAGAGCACATTTTTATCTGTTGTTTAATTTGAGAAAATGTCAAAATAATTCTGGCATCAGTGACATTATTTTGTGCACACAATTTTGTCATAATATTTTTAAGAAAGGGAAGCCCATAAAATTTCTGGCAAATTGAGGATCCGGATATCCCTATTCTAACGAAGCACCATACGTAAAGTTCAAAATATACTTGAATGTACTTGAATTTTGCACCTCCATATGTACTTGAAAATAGCAAAGATATACTTGAAAATAATCAAAAATGCTCCAAAAAGTACTTGAATATACTTGATTTTCAATGACTAAAATCGCTGGCCACCCTGTTAGAGGTAAAGGGACCAAATGATGTCACAGTTTTGGGAAAACTTCAAAATGTGATATCTCGAGTTTGAACAGGAGTTGAGAGATCGTTGACTCCTCATTGGATCTAAAATTCTATGGGGAATAAGATGGGAGGGGTGGGAAGCTTGAAAATGACTTTTAAATTTGGCTGAATTTTCAGGCTTTTTTAGTTGATGACGTCACCAAAACGGAAAAATGAGATAACTAAAGATTGGAAAGGAGTTAGGAAATGATAGACCCCTCATTCAATCGGAAATCGTTTTTAACCATTTCAAGTGGTAATGTTTTGTTCTTTGGGCTTAAAAATCAAATCTTTTTACCTTCCCCACCATCCAAAGGGCTTATGATACAATCAGCTTATCTACTCCTCGGCGGGTGCGACGCCAGTGACGGCTAGTATTAATCTATATTTTCAAGACAGATTCTACATTTTTTATTACTTACTTTTTATTACTGGTTACTCCCATACTTGGNTTCAAAGCTAGTAGGTAGAAAGTGAGAGTTTGAACACAATGGGTATTGTTAACATGAATAGAAATGAATGGGTATTGTTAACATGAATAGGAGAGTTTGAACACAATGGGTATTGTTAACATGAGCAGAAATGAATAGGTATTGTGTTAGAGCAGAAATGAATAGGTATTGTGTTAGAGCAGAAATGAATAGGTATTGTGTTAGAGCAGAAATGAATAGGCATTGTGTTAGAGCAGAAATGAATAGGCATTGTGTTTACTTTATCTCAATAATATTAAAACAAAAGGGGTATGGATCGAACTAAAAATGAATGGCTATTGTGCTCATGATGTCTATAAATTTCAAAAATTAAGTTTATCTAAACATATCAAGCTCTAGCATAAAATTGAATCATGTCAGCTGTTGCAGAAGTAAAGATTGATCAAGAAAAATTATCAGAAGAAGAAATTACACGAAATATCATCAATAAATGGCAACAATATAATAAAGATTCGCAGAGAAAAATAAACACGACATTTGCAAGACACAAAATAGGAAAAAGAAAGACAATTTACTCGTTACGCCAATATCATACCAACCAACAAAACTTTGGTCAATTGGTGATTTTATCAAGAAACAACATCAAATGTCTAAAAGAAGATTTTGAAAAGATTTTGGAAGAAGCAAATCACAAACAAGAAAAGAAGAAGAAGAAAGAATCAGCAACATCATCGACTGCTGGTATGCAAGCCCCACCAGAAACTACAATCGAGAAAGATGAAATCAGATCAGGAAAAGAACAATTGAAATACAAAGATGACATGATTCTGATGTTTTTGGAACAAATGAATAATAAAGTTTTTGACGTGAAAAAAGAAATGTGTGAGGGATGTTTGGAAGATTACCCAAGCCAACGAGATCACTATTGTCTGATGACAGAAGCAAAAGAATTTTTAGAGGATGCATTCTCAAACCTCATCAAAGTGGTTGACGAAGAAGAAGCAAATCGTAGGTGTCGTTTGAAAAACCATCTAGACGATAAAATATATATGAGCAAAAAAGAACTTTTAAATGATGAACACTGGGTAAATGAATTGAAAAAGAAGATTTTACAATCAAAAATTTTAAAATAGAATTTATCACACGATGTATCTCTTTGTATTAAGAAAGAAAAATTATTCATTTGAAATGCTTAATGATTGTTTGTTATATTTTTTGTTCGGTTGTATTATTATACGCATGAGTGAATAAGATGAAAAAGAAAAATTGCAGCGATAGTTTTTAAATCAAATCAAAACAAAAAGAATAATTACATTCATCGAATTTTTTAAATACGTTTCGAAGTTTTATTAAGAAGGCAAGCTAACTAAAATTAAAATGGAAAACTCTTCAAGAATTTTTGATTTGATCGTTCTTTCAAGTGGCGAGAAGAAGAAGATCAGAAGTCAGATTCAGATCATCCAGTCAAACCACAAGAAGAAAAAAGCATGAGAACATAATTGAAATGCCTGACGATCAGTTGTTAGAAGACTGGATTCGAAATTATCAAGGCTAATAGGTATGTTTTTCACACTTATTTCTTGATACTACATCTATCGCAATCTAAAATATGTATGGGTCTTTTTTCAATAATAGCTGATGAATAATGTAGGGCAAGAAAAGTAGCATATATTCTAGAACTCATAGAGAACTACTTTATTTCTTTAAGACTCTTCACAGAAACAACTACTTCCCGCAATCAAATATATTTGCAAATTATGGATTTTTCTTCTGGATCACAACCACTCTCACAATCGGACATTGATCAAAATTTGAAAGCAGATGAGGAAAAAGAAGCAACAAAGTTCTTCATGGAAAGAGAAGAATATCTCATGGAAATTGTCGATAAAACCACCGAAAGGATGATCAATGCTTTAATGCTTTAACAGAGACAGTCAATGAAATGTGCAAAGGATGCCAAGAAGGAGGAGCACAAAAACATCATGTCTTATGTAAAGAACACATTATCAATACGACAATGAAACTGTTTGAACACATGTGGAATGAAATGGATATCGAGGAATTCAACAAGCAATCAACGGCAAAGTTTAAGAGACATCTTCAAAACAAGGAACAATTTTCAAGAGATAAAAATTGGTTTGAATATTTGAAAGAAAATTTCTTTATACATTATTTTAGAATAACAGAATAAATACAAATAAATTACAATAAATTGAACATTTACTACTAAAAACTACCATGTCCTGGGAAATATTTTAACAAAAAGTGTCCTATCTTTTGATCATTTGCAGATAGGTCGGTTCTATCAAATTTTTTTACAATGTCAGACAATCTTTTACCACGGCACAATTGAGTAGCAAAATAAATGACATATCCACCGCAAACTTTTGAGAATAATGACTGTAGTTGAACAGGATTTCTTTCGATTTCAGTCTGCGGTTTATCAAATGTTATATTGTAGTAATGAGGAGCTCTTCCAAAACTATCAAAAAATACAACTTTTCGTTTAGCAACAAAAACTAAGAGCCAATGGTTACCAAGTTTATGAATAGGTTGATCATTCACTATATATAGTCCATCAAGAAGCGAGTTTTCTTTGACAAACTCTTTAAATTGATCCAAAGCATAAACATCTCGCAAATGTCTTCTCGTCACAGGGTCTTTGGTCAAAATACATCTAAGTTCATTCGTATTCATTATCCTTTAGTAATCTTTGATGACATTTCTGTATTTATCAATAGAAATGGTATTTTCAAATTGTGAGTACACAATTACTGTAGCAGTTTTTGCCAACGCTTGGTGAAATTCCAACTCGATTTTCAAGGTACCTCTACGTTTAGGTTGCTGATGTCCTCCTCTACAGAGCGATTGAGAAATATCAAAACCAAACAAAGCGTAGCCATTTTTATAGTCTATTCTCGTGATATCTGACCCATCATCAGCACCAAACGTACCAGCAATATCAAATAAACTTTTGTAACCTTCCAAGTATTGACCATTCGTAAAGTTTACACTGATAGGTTTTCCGGGTAGCGACTCGCCATTGATAAACACACCCACCTTTCGAATAGAGTGATGAGCAAAGTTAAACGGATTTTCTTTGTAATTTCCCACGTAAGAGGAATTGTCAACGACACCGACAACAATTTTACTAGGCATTTGCCCCTGATAAGCATTATGCCAAACAAAAGATGACAAACCAGTAGCAGCTGAATGCGTACGAATATCAATTCTATCCAACGGATAATTCGCTTGTTCTTTTTCCAAACGTCGTTGAATTTCTTCAAATTTATGCGGGGTTAGTTGTACTTTTCTCAAACACATAATAGCCTCCGTAATAACGACTTTATAGTCAGCGTTGGCAACGGGAGACAAAAGCATAAACTCTGGTTTATTTCTCAACAAGGTGACTTTAAGCGTCAACCCATTCAAAATCAATTTTCCTTGATTGAAAATGTCCGAGTGAATTTTTCCAATGAGATCAACCACTTTGCTTTCAGCAAAAAATTCTTGTCTTTGTTTCAATGTAGTGTTCTGATCGGGGTCATGTGCAGCACATTTTCCGTGCTGATCTTTAGCGTAAAGCCCCATAGTGAGCTGCGATTTCTTAGCATCTCTAGCATAGTTTAGTAGTGCTTCCTCATAGGCGCGATAGGCATAGTTGTTGTGTGATGTTGAAACACTGACACCACCAAGTGACACATCCACCTGACTCGCTAAAGCACCAAAGATGTAGTTTACAGGAGCAACTTTTTCATCTTCCTCAAGATCTGCCCCATCCGCTTTCACGATTTTTAAAGAAAATTTGAAATAAGTATTCGCCAAATCGAGAAACATCTCACTCGCATTTTCCACAACAAATTCCACAGGTCCATTATCATTCAATTTAGAAATTGGATAAACATCCTCATAAACACCCTGTTTAATATCAGTCTGAACGAAAGCTGGTGTAAATACGTCTGTATCAGACAAAGCACACTCTTGATGAGCTGATTGATAATCTTTTTCGTCATCCATCAAGAAAAAATGTCTTTTCGTTTTCGCTTTGAAGGTGCAATTTTCAGAGGACCACCTCTACGTTTGAGTGTTCCGTCGCGAATAGCACGATTTATTTCCTGTAGCCGTCTTTTATGTGCTCTCTGATTAGCTTTCACACGAGCAGCTTTGGCAGCAGGAGAATTTAGCTCCTTTTTGAACGTTCTCCCAAAGGATTTGATGCTTTGTAACGACCTGTCTTTAATCGATCTCTTGAGAGACTTGCCTCGACGCACATCCTTGATAACTTGAGGGATAGCTCGCAACGCTTGCTTTCCTGCCGTCAACAGAGTTCTTTTCAAGACGGGTGCATAAGATCTTGCCAAACCTTTGAATATACCGCCAATAGCACCATGACCTCTTTGAATCGATGCACCATGAAACGCGGGCATAGATGTTCCACCATACTGCCAATGAGGTGCAGACAGTCGTTTCATATTGATGATGACGATGATGATGACTTAATCATAAAACTTTGCCAACTTTCGCTTGAATAGCAACGTCACCACCACCTTACCAGATTGAAATGGTACCAATTCACCCGTGTCATCTCTTATATTGATGCTAATCTTTTCGATATGTCCTCGATTGACAGGAAAAAAAATAGGGTTTGTCATTATTTTCATAACACACTTTACCATTAGGTTGTGTTACAGGAATGATCCTCAATAAGGGAACTTTCACATCACCAGCGTGTTGATTTTCAATAATGTCCGTATATATACGTATATTGAACTAATTGTGTCTTGTACACTCGAAAGAGTAGGTGAAATAGTCTTTCCTTCCTTCTTGATAACTCCATTAGGGAAAAATCCCAAACATCTAGCAATGTCAGAATTTTGCCATCGAATCACGCAATTCTTTTTTAAATCGACTTTAGTTCTTTTTGTGACTGAATCATATTCGAAATGAAATGGGCGAAATATACCCTTTTGGCTCTTGTTGAGAGGATTGATAATGTCCTTGGCGCTATCATAATGTCCAGCAGGTAAGGTTATTCTCGTACGATACACAAGAGAAATGAGTTGCCAATCTTTAGTCTTTTTCTTGGGAGGTTCTGATGCTTCAATTGATGCTGCTGATGACAGTGGTAGATTTACAGGAGATGCAACTTCAGTCTTTTCATTATCATCTAACCGAGCGATCATTTCGATATTCCCCTTTTCATTCGTAAACATTCCACTGACCTCTTCTTTGGTCGGATTAATAATGTCCTTTTCAAAATAGTTTTTTCCCTCATCAATATTGTACCAAGAATTTGGAAATCGAATTTCAGCAAGTCCAACTTCCCATTTGTCGGGATCATTTAACATGATCGGGTTGTGATAGACTAACTTTGAAATTAGCGAGTGTATTTTCAGGATACAGTTTCATAGAGCTATTGCTAGGTAAAACCAAGTAAAACTTTTCCATTATGATTAAATAATTTCACCACCACCACCAATAGCTTCAATATCCTTTTCTGATACGTAGCTGTTAAACTTGTTAGAATATCCTTTCCACTTTACGAGATAAGATATCGTACCATCTCTCGTGTTCTTCTTTTTGCGCAAAATCTTTTCAATCCTATACGTTCGAGGTTCAGTCACCGTTTGCAATTCGTCTCTATAAAACACTCCTTTTAAAGGCTCATCAGCTTGATCTTTCAATTTATACACTATCGGACTTCGACTACCGTTGCCGCCGAGAACATGGGTAATAATGAAAATCTCCTCTGTCCATGATTGTTCATATCGCTTTTGAAAGACTGTCCTTTCGATACTTATTCGCACATGCTGTCCAATTTTCAAAACACGATTATGACGGCGACGACGACGAGCTTCCGCTTGTCTTTTTCCGCTATTTAGTCTTTTCTCGTATAGGTTCACCCATGCTAGAGGAGCATTCTCTTTTGTCACCTCACTAGGATTCATTTTGATGGAACGATGATAAGAGTTGTTGTATCTCTCAACCATGTCCTGTAAGACGTCAATATAACGATAAGTATTATACTTTGTAAAGTATTTGAACATCAAGTTTTTAAAGGTGCGATTAAATCTCTCTACAATGCTGGCTTTTCTTTCACTATACGTGAAAAACAACTTGATGCCACCGTGTTCTTTCAGTAGTCGTTTCACGTGGGTATTTAAAAACTCTGTACCTTGATCGGTGTGAATGAGTTTGGGTTTGCGTTGTTGAAACATTCTTTCCATAACAACATTCAGCTCTTTTCCAGTTTTTGTTTTTAGAGGCTGAACGAAAGCGAATTTACTCAAAACATCAATACACGTGAGAAGGTATTTGAAACCTGAGTTGTACCTAGACAACTTGGTTAAATCTACCAAATCCATTTGCCATTGCTCATCAATGTCGTAAACGACAACCGGTCTCGTCGCGAATCGAAGTCTACTCACGGGTCTGTGAATAGTATAAGTCAATTGTGAGCTCAACCATCTCTTAACTTTGGATCTTGATATCGTAGCACTATTCTTACGAGCCTCTCTATACAATTTCTCCAGTCCGGAAAAAGAAGCTGGAGAAGCGAGAGAATAATACAGTTTATAAAGTATTCGATCATCATCATCAGTACTTTGATTATGAACGAAGTCACTACCGCGATCATTGCTTTCACTATTGATTGTTGACTGCTTTCTTTTTCGGCTTGCCATCAATTTGAGAATTTTCAATAGTTATACCAGAACCGCAACAAGCTATCATGCATCGAAATCTTTTGAAAAAATCTCGAAGTCTTAAAGCGAGAGGCGTACTACACATGATGTCGATGATGCGATCTCATCTCAAGCACACTTACGAAACCAAATGAAGCAAAAAGTCTGATAGATTTTCTTTTATATTATATTTTCTTTGCGAATAATAAAACATTATATATTTAACAAGTAATAAATCATTAGGTTGAAGAGGCCCACTTTTTGGGTCTTTTTATCTTAGGATGTGAATATTGGTCATCAAAGTCATATCCAGCACGACCACCATCACCACCACCATCTTTGCTAAATTCACGACGTAACTTTATTACTGAAGGAGAAAATGGATTTTCATTGCGTAGACCTTTGTAGGTCTGCAAAAGCCTTTTTTGCTCCTTATTTTTAATCCAAGTATCCGCTACATTTGCATCTGACAATGCCTTTGTAAAAACAGACTGTGCCATTATGGGAATGGATAAACTCTCTCTATTCGTAACAGAGTTAGTCAGCAGGTCTGTAAAGTTTGTGTTTGGTATACGCGAATTTTTAAAGTAAACGTCACCGTTTGCTTCCCATCGTATAATATCAGGGTGTTTTTTCAACTGTTCTATAATCAACCGTGCGTTTGTCTTACTCGTTTTGGGTAGACCTTTGAGAATATTGGTCTCTATAATATTCAATTCGTCGAGTGCTGTAGACGGCGATGATGTTGATGATGATGTTTGAGGATTCAGACTGCTGCTGTTGTTGTTGTTGTTGTTGTTGTTCTTGTTGTTGCTCTTGTTTAAAACAATCTCAACAGGTTTTGGTTTTGTTAGAGACTCGTATCTAGATTGAAGATTGTTCAATTGTTCGGTGAAATTTCGAATTTTTTCATCAGTTGACATGTTGTACTTGTCCCATACATCTTTCATTTTGGCTTCGGCTTTGAATAACTCTACCTTTTCTGGATTTAAAATTTCAGGGGCATTGGTATTTAATCGCGAATCACTATGATCACCACTATCCAAAACGCTATTATGATGGTTTTGGTTCTTGTTGTTAGCATCTTTGAGTATGTTGTATTCCTTTTCGGTGATGACAACGTATTTTTTTCCAAATGGGATCATCCCGGGAATATCTTTGGTAGTATTGACGATACCAGTTCGCTACCTACGGTGGTAAGTAGAATAGGTAGTAAAGCAGATCCGCCTTGCTGAATGAGCAGTTTCTTGCGATCTTTAGTTTTTGTTTTCTTGTCCGCGAGCTTTCTGAGTAGGGTCTTCTTAGGAAGAAGCTTTTTCTTTTGTGAGTGAGTGATTTCGATATTACCCAAAAGTATATTTTTGATGCAGTCACAAATGGCGTTGATTTGCTCACTTTTTGCACCTGTCAGCAAGCGAATTCGATCCTGCTTTGATGAACACTGCAACAATTTCAAATAATCACTGTTTTTCAGCACTCTTCTTGTCATAATTACTCTACATCTGTGAGTTGTCAACAGTCTACCAAACAACGATGAGAATGACTTGACTTGTGAACTGTCAAGACAAAAATGCGAGATATTGATTTGAGTGTATTCATTTTATATACCTTTTGGAATATACATAATCTGTGGATGTTCATGAGGGAAAATATTACTGCTGACTCTGAAACGATCATCTCTTGTTGGTGTGACGTCTAAGAAAAGGTATGAGAAGGGTTTCTTTGTCGCATCGCGATATGCCCAAACAAAAAACTTTGTATTACCTGGCATAACTTGTCTCGCTAAATTGACAATCTGAGAAGCATCTCTAGGGTTCTTAAACACCACGATATAGTCAGAGTTTAAACTAATATTTCTTTGATTTTTATGAAAGAGATTTTGGGTGAGATAAATAACCGAAAGGTTATCGTGTCTTCCGCGTGTGAAAAGCTGAGAAATTCTTTCGTCCTTGCTAGCCTCGTCCATCATGTCATCCAAAATGATCAAATTCATGATGTTTCGATCGAATGTGCTTTCCAGGTCATGTGGAATACCATCTACGTACTCGATATTTTTATCAATGTTCATGAGTTCTTCGAGTAGGTCAGGTTGGTGTTTCGCATACACCCACATGATGCGTTTTGGCATTGCTGGTTTAATCAGATTTTTACCATGCTGAAGAATGTGTTTCGTGAATACGGTCTTACCGGATTTTCTGCTTCCAGCAACAATCATACTAAACGGATGACTTAGCTCCATTTTGAACTGGATTGAAATGAATTCTTTTCAATGCTTTGATTCATTTTAACCGTTTTCGAGATCATAAATGAACAAATCATACTGATCATTTATATAGTTACTTTCAAATTTTCATTTGAACAAACAATAAAATACCATGGTTGAATATAATTCACTATTCATCTTATTCAAAATAGTTTGTTTATTATTCAATTTCTTTTCAGAGGAAAGTATAACTTAGGGTTTGATGTGATCTTGAACATTTTGTTTAATTTTTTTGAAGAGACTGGTAGCAGCAGCAGCAGTAGAGTGACGTATTTGAGCTTGCATCTTTGCATACCTTATACTTTGTTTTTGAGACATAATATGTCTTCATCATCAGATTCTCTTGATGACTTGATAACTATTTTGTTGGAGGATATTGAGATACCTGAAGAAGCAGTGGTCTCCGAAGAACAACTATCTTTATCTGGTCGAGAAAATAATGTTGAAATAATTCCGAATTTTAGTGTCATGAATATGATGGATTTTCTAAGCAATATGGAAGTAGAAGAACTATATGATTTTAATGATGATGATGATGATAATGTTGCTGATGATGAAATTGATTTCCATATAAAAGATGCATCTGATATCAACGCGTGTTGTACTACTCTGGTATGTAAGAAATGTAAATATCCGTGTTTCTCCGAAGATCATTTGAAAAGACACAAGAAAAATTGCAATAGACTGGATACAGATAAAGAGTTTTCTTGTATGTCTTGTTTTCGTCGTTTTACCATGAAGAAAAATTGTAAACTTCATGAAAATACTTGTCGGAAGCGATTGCGTACTGATGATATTGTTGCTCCAACTTCATCAAAAAAAGCCAATACGCGTCAACTAACACCACCGCCATCATCATCACACAGAAATATTTTAGTTCAAGATGGTGGAAGTACTTCGAATTATGGTGAAATTCATGCCGAATATTGGGAAATTCCGACTGTACATGAGAGTGCATTCAATGGAAAGATTGTAACATATAAAAAGAAGTTTGATCAATCTGTACAAGCTAACTTTTCTGAACGTTTGAAAAACGTTTGCAACTTTCACAAGGCAGAGCTCGAGAGAGAAAACTCGCCGAATCTCGAACTAAAGCTTGGAAATACTATTTTTCAGTTGTAGCAACTTTTCACAAGCTCAACCAAACTGATGTTTTAACCGAACCGCCAGCCGTTTTTCGCTCTGAAGTCTTTACAATTAATAATGACAATTTACATGACATTTCGCGACACATTGAAATAGCACATCAACAATTATGGCATGAAATTGAAGAATTTCAACGAAATGGTAGTGGCTGGGTGATCGATTGTCTTATTTCCCTTGATATGAGTAAGTTTCTTTTATTTGTTTGCTTACATTTCTTTCTTTTTTTTTGCCTCTTATACTCTGATCACTTTTAAAAAAATATATATTTTTTTTTTTCAGGTTTGATTGCTTATGATCCTTTACGCGCATCATCTTATCTACCTCTACCGAAGGGACTCAAGTCCAAGAACTGTTTTGTCAACGTCAAGAACACTTTTGATGATAAATGTTTTCTATGGAGTATTTTGGCGCATCTGTACAATTTTCCGAATAATCGAAGTCGTGTTCAAAAGTATCAATATCAAGATTATGAACAAGATTTCGATTTGGATATGAACAATATTTCATTTCCGACACCTGTTAAGCAACTTGATCGATTTGAAAGACAAAACCCTAAGGTGGCTATTAATGTGTTTGGATGGGATGAGGAAGAGGAAAAGATTTACTTTCGAAGATCAACCAAATCTTTAGGTCATATTCAGATTAATTTGCTCCTTTTTTCAAGTAATGAACAATCGCACTATGTACTTATTACTAATGTTAGTTCAATGCTAACTCGTCAACTTTCTCATCATCATGGAAAGAAGCATTTTTGTTTTCATTGTATGCATGGTTTCGAAAATGAAAATACATTGATCAGTCATTCAAAACTATGTCATACACATCAACCTCAGCATGCTGAACTGCCGAAAGAAGACAGTAATGTTTTACGATTTACCAAAACTGAATATCAACTACCTTGTCCTTTTGTCATTTATTGTGATTTTGAAAGTATGTTGGTACCAACATCTACTGCTGATTATTATATTCCGACTAAAAACCATCCGGGTGTAGAACGACACGAAGAAGATGAGGAAGCAAGTGCGAGATTAAAGACTTCATGGACAAATAAATATCAGGAACAGCGTGCTTGTAGTTTTGCGTATCACATTGTCAGTACTGATAAACGGTACTATTCAGATCCTAAACTTTATTTCGGAGAAAATGCTGCTGAAATCTTTATTGATATGCTTTTGCGAGAGGAGAGGAGAAGATACTCCGCAAGTGGTTATTTCGTCAGACACCTATGCATCCCTTAACACGCGAGGAAAAGAATTATTTTTATTCAAATAACCCGAAATGTCACATTTGTGATGATCCGATTACGTTTGGTTGGAAAGTCAAAGATCATAATCATCTTGATGGCACTTACAATGGTATGTATCATTGTTATTATCTGGTAATACCCAGATGATTTTTTATTTTCGTTTTCATACGACTCTTTCACACTCTCATGAAGCTTTATAAGAAATTAATTTCTCTTTCGTTTTAAGGTCCTGCTCATCAAGGTTGTAACCTGAACTATCGGATTCATACTGAGCAAATGAAGATACCAGTGGTTTTTCACAATTTAAAAACGTATGATGCACATTTAATAATGTCGGCTGTAAAACAAAGACATGGAGAAATAACTGTCATTCCGACGAACACTGAAAAGTATATTTCTTTTTCCATTGGTGGTTTACGTTTCATTGACAGTTTTCAGTTCCTGTTTTCGTCTTTGGATAGGTTATCCAAAAATCTTGACACGTTTCCTGAATGTGAAAAGTACATTAAAAAAACCTCGTATCTGAACGGATTGATCCCGATGAAACCAACAACATAGTCAACAGTCTTCCGACAGATCTTGACGATTTTGGTGACGACCAAGAGGTTGATCGCTTCAATATAAGCAACATTCCCGACTATCGTGACGAACCTCCCTATACACCTCCAATATTAACGCAAGCACAAGAGGTGCGTGTTTCTGAGGTTAAATCATATATGACTACCAAAGGAATTTATCCGTATGAGTTTTTTAAAGAGTGGAGTGACTTTGAAGCTGAAGAAATACCATCACAAGATCAATTTTACTCCACTCTAACCGATTCAACTGTGTCCGACGATGATTATGCACGTGCACAACTCATATTTCATTCTATGCACATGCGAAATATGCGTCATTATCATGATTTCTATCTGTTGACTGATGTTCTCCTTTTGGCAGACGTCTTTGAAACGTTCCGATCAACATGTCTAAGATATTATGGTATTGATCCTGCTCGATGTTTCACAGCTCCTGGTTTGAGTTTCGAATCCGCTTTAAAGATGACTAAGGTAGAGTTGGAGTTAATGACGGACATTGACATGTATCTGTTTTGTGAAACCGCTATACGAGGAGGGGTATCCACGATTACGCATCGATACGCAAAGTCAAATTTACCATCAAAGCCAGGGTATGATGACACGCAGCCGACGAGACATTTAATGTATTGGGATGCCAACAATCTTTATGGATGGGCTATGTCTCAGTATCTACCCATTGGTATGGTTTAATTCGTTTGTTATTTTTGTTCTTTTATGTATGATCATGATTATAATATTATTTTTTGAAATTTGATTCTTGTTTTCTAAAGGTGATTTTGCATGGATGACAGCTGATGAAATTTCTGCTCTCAACGTTGATGACGCTAAGGATGATGATGACATTGGTTACATTATGGAAGTTGATCTAGGTATGTTGACATGATATCAATCATTTCATGATATCTAATGCTATTGTTATTATTGTTGTTGATCTTTCTTTATCTTTTTTCATTATAGAATACCCTCAAGAATTACACGACTCGCATTCTGATTACCCTTTGGCACCGGAACGGATGATCGTTCAACCTGATGAGTTATCGTCAACACACTTGAAGATTGCTGAAGCATTGCGAGGAGACAGCTACACCACACTACCATCTACGACCAAACTCATACCTAATCTGAGAAACAAGGAATCATACGTACTACATTATCGTAATTTAAAACTTTATTGTCAGTTAGGTATGAGACTAACAAAAATTCGCTCAGTCTCCGTGGTTAAAACCCTATATCGACTTTAATACGTTGAAACGGTCACAAGCAAGAAATGAGTTTGAAAAGGACTTCTTTAAACTCATGAACAATTCAATGTTTGGGAAAACCATGGAGAATATGCGAAATCGAAGAAACATTAATCTTGTTAATAACGAAGAATCTTTACGAAAATTAACGGCGCAACCATCCTTCAAAAGATGTACCATTTTTCATGAAGATTTGGTTGCTGTTGAACGTATCAAAACAACTATCAAGTTGAACAGACCAATCTACACGGGTGTAGCTGTGTTAGACCTCGCAAAACATTTGATGTACGACTTCCATTATGGGTATGTGAAGACAAAGTATCCTGGTGACCAATCTAAGTTACTCTTTACTGATACGGACAGCCTTCTTTATTCAATCGAATGTGAAGATTTGTACGCTGACATGAACGAGGATAAGCATCTCTTCGACTTTTCGGATTATCCACGAAATCATCAATGTTTTTCATTACAAAATAAAAAACGGATTGGTAAAATGAAAGACGAGATGCATGCATCCCCCATCTTAGAGTTTGTTGGTCTACGAGCTAAGATGTATTCTATCTTGGTCGATCGGTCAAAAGACTTTAACGTTAAACGAGCAAAAGGAGTGAAAAAGGGTGTTGTGAAAAAGGAAATTTGTCATTCCAATTACCGAGAGGCTTTATTTAGAAATACTGAATTTTTACATTTAATGAACAGTATACGTTCCTATGGTCATGTCATATGTTTACTGTACAACAGAACAAGATATCGTTATGTCCATATGATGATAAAAGATTTTTATTTTATCTGATGGTATAAGCACACGCCCTTATGGGCATTACAAAAACACGGAAGAGATGGAAGAGAATGTAAATTGATATACTTTTTATTTTATTTTATTACATCTTAAATATTACATTTTTATATATTTTAAATATTACATTCACATGATGCATTTATTACATTATTATATTTTTCCGCATCATATGGAACATTGTTTAAGTTAAAAGAAATCGTCTTTTGAAAAATCAATAGCTTCTTCATTCACCATTTCTTTCGTTTCTAATCTCAATCTTTCCACTTCTGAAAATTCAAATCTTGAATTCATGTATTTCAAAAGCTTCATGACTTCAGCTGGGAATAGATAAATTCTATTTCTGAACACTCCTTCAATTATGTAAAATGACAAACTGAAAATCGCACGTTCTCGATTGAATTCTACTTTGACAATAGAACTGTAGTCGTTCATCATCCTTTCTTATTCCAAATTGAATATATTCTGAAGAGTCAATTGTAAAGTTTTTCAGTTGATCCAAATTGTGAGTGTTTTCGAGATAAACATCAGTCACTTCATCTAGATTAGCATGATCCAAAAATTGAGCACTCTTCTTTATCCATTTTTTGTTGTCGTGACAAATTGTAATCAGCGACAAAAATAGTTTACTGATGTTGTCCACCCCCTTCATTCCAAAGATACTTTGATTTTCTTTAGCATCACCATACAAATTTCTCACAATGATTGTATCTGCCGCATCTTCTCCTTCTCTCGAATATACAACTTTAAATTTTCCTAAGGAGAATGCCCTTTCTCTCTTCATGTATGATGCCTTGTCGCCAATGTTGTTCATAGCATTGGTGTTTGAAGTATCTTCTTTAAAAGTCGCCATTTTGTTGATTCCTTTAACAGCTCTCCAACTTTGAAAAGGTAAAAACTGAGAAAAAACGTGAGCAATTTTCATCCTTTTATAGGTTGTGTTTTAATCAAAGCGTAAAAATTGTATCTTGATTTACTTTAAAAAGTGGAAAACAATGCTTATTCATTTTCAGCTCTTCTCATGCCTTTTCGTTTTAAAATTTGATGATTTAAAGTAAACACAATGCCTATTCATTTCTGCTCTAACACAATGCCTATTCATTTCTGCTCTAGCACAATGCCTATTCATTTCTGCTCTAACACAATACCTATTCATTTCTGCTCTAACACAATGCCTATTCATTTCTGCTCTAACACAATGCCTATTCATTTCTGCTCATGTTAACAATACCCATTGTGTTCAAACTCTCCTATTCATGTTAACAATACCCATTCATTTCTATTCATGTTAACAATACCCATTGTGTTCAAACTCTCACTTTATACCTACTAACTGCAGACAAGGCTTAAAGACGATTCAGTTAGTTGAGTATTATACTAGTATATGTACAGATTCAGGAAGAGTAGAAACTGATTAAATGTAATTGGGGAGCAATAAAAACAGTTAAAAACGATTAAAAGATCAAAAAATTCACTAGTTTGGTGTCGGTGGGACATATTTAGTTATTCAAATAGGTGAGGTTTAAGGCCAGCTCCTAGGGGAGGAGATGATCCAGAATTCAACTTTGAACATAATTGGCTTACATAGCTTTACGAGTATACTGGAAAGAGATCTCATTTTGCGTCTGTTTTTTTTTTTCTCTCGCTTTTTGGATCTACCTGGAGGTCGTATAAATTAACCTGTGTTCGTCCGTTTGACTGTTACCAACTTTTCTCGGAATTGGATCTTGGATCGTAGGAATTTTGTGTTTTTTGGTACAAAGGTGCTAAATGGTGATTACGAAAACGTGACGGAGCCCGTTTTCGGCCCGATTTTCGAAAAAATATATATTTGGGCAAATTTGGGCCAAAAACTGCCTAAAAATAGGGTTTTTTTGGACTTTGTGCAAAAGCCTGTCATTACTTTTTTCTGATTTTTTGTACAAAGATGGAGGGCAAGATTTTCTAAAGAATGGCTAAAGTGGTTTTTCCCGGAAAATTCTTATTCGCCTTAAAAAACGGATTTTCGTATTTTGGGGGAATTCCCTTTAACCAAATAAGAAAATATAGCTTTTCTCAAAGTTGACTCATTATTTTTTTCTAAAATGTGACGGAGCCAGATTTTTAAGGAAATTTTTTTGGGGTAAATTTAGGCCAAAAACAGCTTAAAAGGTTTTTTGGGCCTGAATGGTTTAAGTGATTTTCGTATCTGGGGAAATTCCTTTTTACCATTTTACATTATTCAACACACAAGCTTTATTTTTCCATTCTGAATTTTTGTACTTATTTTCATCTGATGTTAATCATTAGGTACAGTGTATGGCCCCCAAAACGGAGACGGCCCCCAAAACGGAGGTTTTCATTAAAATGAAGATTCTGACTTGTAGATTTATCAGAATTAAACGATTTTTGTTTATTTTGAAAGAATGATGGTTATAGTTAAAAATGAGCATGTTTTTGCTGGTTTGAGACAGATTCAAAATAACATATTTGCGTCTAAAGGAAATATTTTAACACCAAAATTAGATAAAAATTGCATATAACTCACTCTAGCTCCTTGGATATTGAAAATAAGTTATGAAAACGGGGTATAGGAAACTTTCTACACCTAATGCCGTTCAGAAGATGCAAATACATCTGTGACTTTAGAGGCTGGGTAAAAGATATAGCATCTTGAAGGTCGACCAGTATTTTGGAGCCCTAAATTTAGCATTGACAAAACCGAAAATTCTAATTATGAGAAAAAGCAAAAAATCTTGGAATTCTATTCCTATCACCTTGAGTTAATAGTTTATAACAAAAAACTAACATTATATATAAAATTTTTCGCTGAATCAGCAAAAACGGCAAATTCTGTCATTTCTTTGCAAAATATAGGAGAAAAATATCTTTAAAGCTTAATATTTTCAGTTTCAGTTAAGCTTTTTTTCTAAAATTTTCACAGCTTATTCCATACATGAATGGAACAATTTTCAAAAGAGATTTGTTTTCAAAAACTTGATTAAGACGTTGTTAAATCAAAATTCATTTTGAAAATTTCTAAATTTTCAGTTTGGACTTTGCAATATCGAAAATCTTGAAATATTTCATAAAAATCATAAATTTTATATCCATCGGGTCGTAAATTTAAGGGAAAACACAAATATGTTCATAGTTTTTCCCCCTATTACCACTGGGCTTAATAATTTGATTTTAGCTACACCTCCGTTTTGGGGGCCCCAAACCTGCATTTTGACAACCAGGGGTAAACTGTAAAAATTTTATCAAATAAATTTATGCCCAAAACCCTCTAAATCATATTTCAAAACTATGGTCAAAATTTTGTATTCATATCTTAAAGATATCTCGAGAAATCGCTAAAATTTCAAACCTCCGTTTTGGGGGCCATTAGAAAAAAGCTACCTATCTTTAAGCGATTGAAAAATATTGTTGAAATTGAAAATTTTGAAAAAGAACTTCCAGGAAATAAAGTAGAGATGTTAAAGGTTTTCATGCAGCAAAAATTTTTGTAAAATCTCTTTTCCTCTAGAATTGAGAGAAATTTCAAATTTGATCGCCGTTTTGGGGGCCACATACTGTAGGTCCATTCAGCATGTTGCTTGTTGTTTCTACATTGCCTTCATTAAATCTTTTATTATTCGTTTTATAAACAGGTCGCATCGCTTGTTCAAGTGAAAGACTACCCGTATGTAAAACAGTAGGGTACTTGTTAGTTATAAAGTGCTAAATATGAGTGATCTATTTCTCATTTATAAGTATCCACTTTATAAGAATCAAATTTAGAACTCTTGATAGCGGTAATGTACCTTTCGGGAATTAGTTTTACATAGCAAACAAGGAACTGTGTACAATATCAGAATATTAGTTTTATAAAGGCTATTAGATAAGCGGTCATTTTAGTGCCGTGATCAAGCTTTTGCAATTGATTTTGGTCAATTTGAGGGTGCTGAATTAGACGATCCTATCGTCTACACATTATTACTGAAATTCAGGAAGCAGGATAAATTTGAAAACGAGTTTAGTTCGGGGTGGAGTAAACAGTGGCATAAGTGTTTACAGTGTTTGTTCCAAAACTCTACCGCCACTATTTTTCCCGCGTGCGTTTACTGACCCTCTAAACGGACGATAGCATCGTCTAGTGCTGAATCCGAATTTGAATGTTACCAAGCGTGAAACCTGCAGTTTTTGCGTAATTTACGATTTTTGCGTTTCCAGGCAAAATTCCCAGGCCTGATAATTCATGATTTTTTGGGGTCTTCAAATAAAAAAAAAGACCTATACCACGTGATATAGCTCTTCAAACTGAGCAAAAAAATGTATTACATCAAAGTCCCCAAGATCCGGATTCAGCGGATTTGCAGGATTATTGTCATGGTTACTTTTGTATTCACGCTGAATAGTTTCACAATGGTACACGCCAAACCAAATAATCTAACGATATGGATTTCTAGTGGGATAAATCAATACTTTCTACCTTTTAGTTTGCCATGCTCAGACTAACGTTACTAACGGATGCGCATTTATATTTGACTATCAAAAGTTACAGTCATTCTTGTTTCCACTGCCAATTATATCTGGATAGACTTTAGCATCAAAGAAAAAGTTCCATTTTTCTCTTCTCCGTTTTTCATCATTTTCAAAAAATTTCAAAGTAATTTTTCTTAAAGATTATAGTACTTTTAATTACGATGATAATTTTTTCAGTGGTACATAAATTATTATAGATGTTATGTTTGAAACATTGGTTGAAAAATGGCAAACTTACCTTGAGATGCTTGAAAAAATTTTGGAATTACCAATGAAAGAATTTTTTTAGGTTTATAAATTATTTTATTTTGTAAGCTATAAATTAAAGTGGAGAATTTACAGGAAACTTCATATCATGAGCTTCATTTATATTACGAGTTAATTATTCGGTAGAACAGAAGTCTTTTAGTTATCTAGAAACCCTGCTACAAAATGCCTAGTTTGAATCAGAGGCTGTAGGTTTCTGAAAAAAAGAGTTTCTTCCTATATAGGATATGTATATCTATAGAAATCTGTGATTGTCAGATTAGCTATAATCTGTCCTTTTTGAGCTAGAATCACTATATTGTTTGAACAGCATACTTTTAATGGGATAAACTTTCGCGGGGATTAAATTTCACGGTTGGGCCTATCTGCGAAATTCAAAAATTTCGTGGGGACTTAATTTCGCGGGTGGCACTATTGGGTGTCAATATTATCACGATTTTGTGACTTTCACTGTCAAATCATACATGTTGGTTGTTGAAATACACATTATTTGCGCCTCTTTGATGCAAGTAACCATTCAAAAATTATTTATTTGACATTTTTTGAGTTTTATTTAGAAATGTTTCGCGGATGAGGCCCTTCCCCCTTTCCATTGGGACTTAATTTCGCGGATTTTCGCGGATGACACCCAAAATCGCGAAATTTAATCCCCGCGAAAGTTTATCCCATTAAAGTATTCGACAAATATTTCTTACATCTTTCTTACATCACCCTGAAGATTACTTGACAGTAAACAAAAACTTTGGTTAAAAAAAGAAAATAAGAGTGCATACTAGGATTACAGGATACAAGAAGTGGCAAATACAGAAAAAGGTAATTTGATACTATTTTTTAAAAGTCAAACAATAAAAGCAGCATTCAGTTTCGAGTGAAAATATGCAATAATGCACATTCAAACTATCTAAAGCAAACAACATAACAAATCAATTCCAAAAAGAAGACAGGTCTATTGTGGTAAACAATACAAGGTGGATATAACTTATGATTGTAATATGAAATATGTTATTTTCTAAAACAAAAATCTTCTCACTCCTATAAGAACCATATCATATACTATGTGCACAAACCTTATAATTATCTAAATACTATGATATGAAATAATTCGTTGATGATACTAAAATAAAAAAGTCTAAAAAAATTCAATAAATATATCTTTTTTTAAGAAGTTTTCGAGTATAAATTTCTGGAAAAAAACTGATTAATCGGTCAAATGAAATAATTGTCAAATTGAAATAATTGTCAAAATGAAATAATTAAAAAAGATTGTAATACAAAACTAATCAAGTGGATAATTGGAAAAAAATTAATGTCATACATTTCCAGTCAAAATATAAAGAAAAAAAAAACAAATTAAAAATTGGTAACAAAAACATGGTATCATATTTCTGTGCATACTAATAGTGAGGTCTGTTAGTTAGGACAAGAATACTAAATACATCAAATCAAATCAAATTTGGTGAATTTGTTAAAAAAATAGGAGGTGTTTAAGTTTTGCCTAAAAAGGCTTTTGATGAGGTCATCACAAAACTTTCAAAACCTTCATAACTTTTGATAGGAAGATTTTCAAGGTATGTTTTATACCTCAATTTTCATCAGCATTTCATGCTGTTTCTGCTGGAACCATCAGATGTTGAATATTTTCAAAAAAATAATTTTTTGCCGAGCCACCTGATGATGTCATCTGGCAGGTAGCCAGGTGGCAGAATTTGGTGTTACTGTTTAAAATTAAAATCTAAGGATCATCGGTGCCAATTTTCATGCTTTTATCACCATCTGAAGTATTCTTACATTTTTATGTGCTAACAGACTTCACTATAACAAATTATCGAAAAATCTTGAAAGATACCACATAACAATATAACAATAACATAAATTCTGAATACATTTAAAGTGGTCTTTGGACAGAACAAAACGCACTTTTTCCAGTGTTTTTCTACTAAAAAGGCTGTTTTTACCAATATTTAAGTAATTTCAAGAGGGGCAGCGTCCGATAACCGGATGCTTAAAGGGCATGAAAAATGGCCTGCTACTTCTTTTTTTCAGATTTATAAAATCAAGTCTTTTTATTATCTACTGTATCCAAAAAGGATAAAACTTATGTCCATTACCTAAATAAGATCAAATTAAAGACAAACATTGTGATTATATCAGTTTTAATGTCACCTAATCATTTCATTGTGTTATGATGCCCAGCCAATAAAGTTTTGTTTGGAAATAATAAACCCATTAAAATTGTCAGAATCATCTATTAGTTTCTTCTTTGGAGATTTGGTTTTGATTGCCAAGATATAATTTTTAGATTCATTAGAATCCCAAAATTCTTTTTTGGCTGCTTTGTAACAAATTGCGAATTTGATATTGCAAGCAGTGTCTTCAGGAAAGGTAATTTCAAAAGAAAAGATATCAATCGTCCCAGTGCTGGATCCGGGAACATATTTTCCTCTGGCATTTTGCACAGTTTCCCAGTCATTTAATGTATAAGTGATTGATACATCTTTCTCGAAGGAAATATTTTTCACATTCACAGTGCCAAGAACTTTGTTGTCTTTAACAAAGATGTTTTCCAATAAAACATTTCCCTTTTGAACACGCTCTAGAAAGTTTGGTTCAGTAATTGGTGGTTTAAAATTGACAAAGTCAAACTTCTGGGATGTTTTCTTATCTCTTACAGGAAAACTTCTTCGGGTAGAACTGTAGTTTGTTTTCAAACCAAGGAAAAGTAAATCCAGATCATCCTCAAGATCACATAAGGTCTTAACCGACTTTAAAGGTTTACCCAAGCTATCAGCAAAATGTACACTTTTCGCCTTCTTTATATTAAGCTTTTCTCCACTTCCATCAGGATTTGGTATTTGGATGCATGACTTTAGAGGTAAAATCGCTGGATCTTGCCTTGTTTTGATATCTAAAGTGTCTTTACTAATTACAGTATGTCCGTGTTGAGTTTTTGTCAGCGGTACTGTTGGACACTCCGATACAACGAATTCAACCATTTTCCTGAGGCAAAAAAAACTACAAAATGACTGGTATCTTACAACTCATCTCTTTGCTTAAAATATGGTATACTCCTTGCTGAATGCAGGTAGCATGATATGTCATAATATCTCCATAATGTCCTCCTTCTTATTCTTCTTCATGGCACGTCGAATGTCAGCCCACTGCTTCAGATTTTCTCTGCTTACGCAAGCGGCACGACGACGCCATTTTGAATATTACGACAGAAAACAAAACCAACCAATCATCAAGCAGATCTTGGTTTTGACACATGAAAGCATGATTCCTAAACGTGATCAAAAAGTTAATTGCGAACAATGATAGACTTTGAAAACCCATGGGGGTCAAGGGTCAATTTCGAACGGGAAGCATGATAATTATAGCCATATAATAGAAATGGGTAATCTCAAATTTAGCATGGCGGTAAATAAATGTGATGAAAGTACACGTTTTTTCATAAGAACTAAATAAGAACATTGCATAAAACTTCGATGGCCAAAAAGGATAATTAAAAACTGATATATTTCGACACTTTATCAACAAAAGTGTCTTCTTCGAACAACATCATCTCTAATATCTCTATTATATATTTAGACTTTTCTACTGCCCTTGTTCTTTAAGTACCCCCTCTTTTTTCCCAGGACACTGTGGGCCCGGGGGGGGGGGGCACTCAAGGTAAATGACTTACCAGACGTTCGGCCCTTAAGGGTAGGTTTTTCATAGTTCAGCTAGTGCACTGTAAGGGTAGGAAATTACAAAAACTGTGCACTGAACTGCACTGTAAGGGTAGGAAATCGTGATAAAAGGCCAATTTTTTGGTAAAATTGGCACAAAATTGATCAATTTTGGAGGAAAAATTCCACACTTTCTTGTGCAAAAATTGTCGCCCTTACAGGCGACAAATTTTGAAAAAATGCACTGTAAGGGTATGATTTTTCAAGGAAATTCACTGCACTGTAAGGGTGTTGGAAGCCAAATTTTGGGCCGAACGTATGGGCCATTCCAGAAAATTTTTGTTACCCCCCGTCGGCGGACGACGTGCATTTTTTAATTTTTTCTAGCCTCGGAAATAATTTTTCTTTTCCAGTAGTGGTCGGAAATTCCGATAAAAATCCATGTACTTTTGCAAAATGCATCGGAAATTCCACTCTTTTTTGTCTTTTTTAATTCAATTACCTTGGAAATTCATGCATTTTCAGGGGGGGGGGGCGTACGGGGTATGCAATTTCCGAAATACCGAATAATTTTGCCAAAATTTCCGAAATTCCGTAAAATAATACTTACAATTCCGATATCGATTTTTTGGGTATTTTTCCTCGTTTTGACTAATTTTTCATCAAATTTGATTTTTCATGCATGAATACCGAAAAAGGGGGATAAAAAATTTATAATACCGAAATTTCGAAGCAAAATGTCATGGATTTCCGATACCGAAACAATTTCAGAATTCCGAAATACCGAACGAAGGAATTTTGCCCGATTTCCGAAATTCCGAAGAAAAAAGGGTCAATTTCCGCAATTCCGAAATACCGTACGCCCCCCCCCCCTTTTCAGGACCCTGCCGACGCACCGGACTTAACGAAATCTCTCCCCTTGGAAATTTCGATTTTTTGTGAAAACTTTTGCCCTGTCGCCCCCCCCCTGTTACAGACAAATTCTGGAATGGCCCGATGGTCGTTTTCAGATCGAGTGCCCCCCCCCCGGGGACTGTGAGGGACACAGATAGTTTATTTACCCCTCCTTTGCCTCTCCTGTCGTGTCGCACCCATTGAGTTTCAAGCCCGAAGGGCTAGAGGTCAATCTCTAACCTTTCTCAGGCAAGAAAAATTGAAGCCTTAAGCTTAAAATATGCGCCGTATTTTTGATGACGGATTGAATATAGCAATTCCTTTGTTTTCGAGTGATATATTTTTCGAAATTAAGCGGTAAATTTTAGTTTCAATCTGTCATTTGTGTAAAAACCAGGCGGGTCGTTCAAGGCCGCGCAACTTTGATAGGATTTGTTGGCTTCAAATCCTACCAAAGAGATTGACTACTAGCCCTTCGGGCTTATACTTCATTGGTCGCACCCCCTCGCACCCTCGCACCCCGTTACCTCGGAAATTCCGAAAACAAAAGTAATCTATAATCCAAAATGGTAGATAAAGCCGTGAAAGATTTTAGCGGGAGCGCATGGCGCATTATACCGAGTGAATGAACTACACCAGCACTTTTTTTTAAAAAGGTTATTGAATCTTTGTAAGTACTTACCTATTACAGCTTTTGTTTCATGAGCTCATCCAACTTGTAAAGTGCTTTATTATGAACTTTTTAGACATGTATGATACTGCCTTTCAGTTTTATAATGAAGCTATTAATTAGATACTGTGAAGTTAGTTAACTTGCATCAGTGGAGGCTAACATGCATCTCAAATAACTGACCAACCAAAAATGCCAAAGCAAGAAATTGTCAAAACAAATGAACTATGTAGCTGCGCTCGCAGCTCTACTCTAGCATTTTTATTTTTATTTAACTTTGTATTTTAAGGACCGCAGGGCGCAGCCCAGGGCAGGTCATTCATTTGAGGGCTATGCATGTTAGCCTCCACTGATGCAAGTTACCAGACTGCACGGTGCTCGGTGACAGTGGTATGTAGACCAGAGTTCTTCATTGGTGGGCTGGTTCTCTTTGGTCTTCTTTGTAAGCTAAATATTCTGTTTCGATGTATTTATTTACTTACTTTTGATTTTCTTCAATTGATTTTCTTGGGAAACACCATGTGTTTTTTTGTATCAGCTCTCATATTTTTTTGACAGTTTTCTATTTTCTATTTCTATTTCTATTTGGTTGAGTTGCATGAGGCTTTGACAGTCTAAACTTTTAAACTCCTATATCAGGATTAGAAACTAGGCTAGTCTTACCTCTTTGTATCTTTCCTTACACAACAATGCTGATAAGTTGGACACACATATGTGTACATGTACATTGACAAGTAATCCCTGAGAGAAGTTTTATAGAAATCTGCAACAAAAACGAAAGTGGTCTATTCTACTGATTGCTTCCCAGCGCTCTTTGCAGTGAGGCTGGAACTTCCATTTTTGAGGATTACAATTTTACCAGCTTTTTAGTGATTTTTGCCTCGCTAACCCAAATCTCGCAACCTCTTTACCTTAAAGGAAGATTGAATAGAGTTTTTCAGCGTTCAGAAAAAACGCAAAGCAAAAATTTTTTTTATCTTCACAGGATCGATTCTCAACAACAAAATACATCTTTTGGTCTTTGGGTTTGTTTCTGACGTTTTTCCTTCAAAGAATATTGATCACTTTCCTTTTCCCCTCGAGCGCGCAAAAAAAATGATTAGCTTGCATTCTCGCGCGGGCGAATAAAGATGAGGCAGGAATCTTGCACTGAGGGTGCTACTTAGTTTTCGCCCTTTTTTGGGCCCACAATAGAATGATCCAAATACGGGGGTATTCCAAATGATAAACGATGTCGTTTTGTAAGTGTTTATTTTCTAAGAGATACAAATAGTATATTGAATATTATTAACTTATTTATTTAAGTATTTTTGAACCCAAATTTAAATATTTGGTTAAATTAAAAACAAATGATAGCAGTTCCGTTTTTCTTCAAACCCCCGGGAAAACTTTTTTTGCCGACTTAGCTATTTTACAAATTTCGGAAAAGAACTCCCATAGGAATTCCGATACCTAACCTGATTGGTTCATTTCGGAATGGCTTCAAGAAAGTCATAATGGCAGATGATTTTAAAAGTTTGTGAGGAAATGTGTGGAATTTATCGATGTTGATGGCTTGTTGATTCTTTAAAGAAAAAAGATAACAGGTATATATAGCTTTTTCTAATCCTGGAATATCGAGGTTCCAGATACACTGCCTTGCAGCTGCTTATCAAATTTCCACCAATGAGGTTGCGGCATTTGACCATCTTCTTTCAGTTCGTTTCACTTTATTTGAAAGCTTCTTCTTGGAATAATAAGCCGTTAAAGCTTGGCATCATTCAATATTGGTGTGGTGTTGTTCTAGTGCTCCGTTTATTTTAATTTTTGAACAGATTGCAAGGGATAGTTTGAGGATTCTGCTGCACAAATAAAATTCTATAGAAATTTTTTTTGTTTTTTTTCAAGTTCAAAGACGCTCGTTCGTGCACTGGGGCTGTTCGTGCACTGGTAACTTGACTCTACAGGAGGGTGGACGATGGCAGAATTCCGGCCCAGGCAAAATTGTTTTTTTTTAATTCCTGGATTTCCAATACAAAAGCAATTTTTTGGTGAAAAAATCTGGGAATTCCAATATTTTTTTCAAGATTTTGACAAATTATTTGGAATTTCCAAAGGTTCAAATAAAAAATAAAGCGGAATGTTGGCCATCTCTCTTGAAAATTTCAGATCAAAACAAAAAAGAAACCAATTCTTGTAAGTCAATGAGAATTGGAAAAGCTATGCGTTTCATGTTTGGACGCAAACACAAACAGGCTTGATCTGGACATCAATGTTTTAAGCCTAAAGATTGTTTTTTATTTTGGCTCAAACATGACCTGAAAATGTTTTGGGGTATGTTCAGGCCATACCTTTGGTTGTAATTTAGAGGTCCTGAAGGAAAAAATGGATCAGCCTGGATCAGCAGAAATATTTCATGACTAAAATTAAGTCTGAGTCAATTCTCCTGCACCCTGTACAATGTAGGTGGACCTTCAATATTTCAGGATTATGATTTTACCAGCCTTTTTAGCAATTTTTGTCTCTCTACTCAAAATCCTGCAACCTTTTTACTTCTCAACAAGATTGCAATTTGTCGCATGAATAGAAAAAAGCCACTTGAAGGTTGTTAGTGGCATTATTTTAATTAGAGTTTTTCGAGGTTTTGAAAAGTTGTCATATAGAAGATGGCATTCAAAAATTGTGTGAGGTTTTCAAAAACAGCAAAAAAAAAAAGAAATTTGAATATTCTTTTTAAAAATAACTCTTTTCAAACGAAACTTCACAATATTGGTTCTAAAGTAGGTTGAACGAAGTATGTTGAAAAATTTTTTTTTGTAAAATGGGCCAAAATTGCAGCACAAATCAAGAAAAACACTATGTTGATAAAACAGCAGCCACAAATTTGTTCAATGAGTAAAAATCATTTTTTTCAGATGAAACTCATAGCAAAAGGATTTATCCACAAAATATCAAAAATGGAACCAAAATTTTTGGGTCATTGGGCTATAATTACGGCTCAAAGTTGACGATTTTTTTCATATATGCTTTGATTGAAGCCACATTTCAAGCCCATTGAAAACCCTGCAGCCACAAATTAAACCCATAAGTATCTTAAGACCTTAAACTACCATTTTCAAGAAAAAAGGTTAAAAAGTATTCAAGTCTTAAAGCAGGACAGCACATAAGCCAACCCTAAAAATGCCAACTAATACCTAATGTAACAGCTCAGAAGGTTATAGTTACAAAAAATGGTATTTGCAGCCACAAAATGTACACTCTTTCTTAAAATAACACTGTATTGTGTCAGATTGTGTTTGTTTTGCTTTAGGCTTTGCAAATATTCATGTTTCGAAAACAAAACCCAACCTGGAATGTGTAAATTGATAAATTAGTGATTGAAGTATGATTGGAGCCACATTTTAAGCCTATTGAAAACCGTGCAGCCACAAATTAAACCCATAAGTATCTTTATCAGACCTTAAACTACCAATTTCAAGAAAAACGGTTAAAAAATATTGAAGTTTTAAAGCAGGACAGCACATATAAGCCAACCTGCTGAGTGAGCCACATGACATACAGCCACAAAACCTGCCCTCACTTTGCCATCTTATATTTTAAGACTGAATCACTCAACTTCAAAGAGGGCCACATTTTTGGAAAGCTCATCAATTTCCTTATTTTATGGAAACTTGTACTACACAGCAGCCACAAGAATGTCAACGTGGTTGTGATTGAAAACCTCGCTTTTTGGGGTTCTATTTTTGAATGCAATCAGAAGGTTAAATTGGTTCTCTTTTGCCTAAAAAATAATATTTCAGAGAAAAAGTAGGGCTTTAATTAGAAAATAATAAAAATATTTTTGATGTGGAACTTATTTTTGGTAGCAGTTTTTTTAAAAATTTTGGTGGGAACTAATTTTGGCAAATATTGACATCCTCTGGACTTTTAATATCCCAAATGAAGACAAATTTCAATGAAAATCTTCATTTTTAAAATACAAAGATTGTCTCTTTAAAAGTATCAAAATGTCTATTCTACAGTTTCCTTAGCCAGAGTGTCAGACGTGATATCTAACCTCCGTTCAGCGAGTTTTCACTACACTTATACAAACGCCTGATTGCAACCAACTCTCGTTGCAGCTCGTTTTATCACATCCAATCAGATTCTAGTATTTTCTCTTGCAATAAAAACGACAATTTGTCGTTTCTGATTGTTTTGATAAAATAATGCGTTCTAAGCAAAGAGAAGAAGTTTGTCATTTTTAATTGCTCTTGCAAATAATTTAGATGTTAGTATTTTTGCCTTTGATAACAAAATATTTTTATTCCCTTGGGAATGCAAAAAGTCTTTGGCAAAGGTAAACATGTTTTTACCAAGTTTGTTTGCAACTAAGCTAATAGTATACATTTTTTCTAAAGTAAAAATTATACAATTAGCTTAAAACCTTGGCTGCACTTTCCTCTACCTTTAGCCTTAAGAGCCATTTTCTGTAAGAACCAGGCAGGTGGTGATAGTAGAAAAATTTAAATTCCTCCATTTTTGATATTAGGTAGAGAACAGTGAAAAACTCAGAATCCCAAAATTTCAGGTCCCCAAAATCCATAATGGCGGATTTACAGCCAATAAAAAATTTCACTTTTTTTGGCCGTTTTCTTTGTTACAACTTTAAGAGGCATTTTTTCAAGTTGCAACTAAGATCACATGGGTTTTTATTAATTTTCTGAAGTACCCAATTAGTGCTTCCAAAAAAACCAAAAAAAACCCATGTGACCTCAGATTCTATAATGGCTGCTTAAAAACGCTCCAAAATCCATTTTCAGCCATCTTTAGGTGCCATTAATCAGCCCAGGACTTTTTTTGGCCAAATTTCTTTGTGGAAATGTGTTAAGCAACTTTATGACAGCAGATTTAAGCAATTTTGAAATTTTTTCTTAAAGTAGACTGGGCTTTAGCAGCCCTGAAAGGCGGCTCCAAACTCAAAAAGTTTCAAATCCGGCTCAAATTTTTCAGAGTTGCGACTAATTTCGGGCAAAACCAAAAATTGGATCTGATAGCCTAGACTATTTATTCTCAGAAAGTGAAATAAAACCCATGTGATCTATAAGCATGAAAGAGAAAAAAAGGATTACAGTTCACCATCATCTCGGTAAAGAAATACATCAATGTGAAGTGTCATTCCTTTTTTGCCAAAATAACCACACTCTCTAAATCTCATTGGGAGGACTTTTTGGCAAAAGTCTCTAATCCACAGTCCTGTTGATTTGCTGAGGAGCTCAAAAGCATCAATTTTAGCTTTGTCCTGCTGCACATGTCTCATTACGTGTTACAGCCATTTGAATATAGCATTTCTGGCCATCTTGATTTCATACTGCAGCTCCTGTTTACCAGGCATTTGAGATCTGGAAAGTTCATCAGAGATCAAATCTATTGTGCTAATCTAATGAAGAAAATCATGGAATCTTGGATATATTCAACTGAAATAAATTGTTTGGAATGAATACTAGGTCTATTGTGGAAATATTGATAATATATTTGAAAAAAGTTGATTTTCCAAGCTGAATAACCGGTTTTCCAGCTTGAAAACAGGCCTAAGAAAATTTTTGATCCTTTTTTTCTCTTTCATGCTTATAGATCACATGGGTTTTATTTTACTTTCTGAAAATACATCCAGCAATTACTATTTTTCATGATTTTCAAGCTCCAACACCATTATTGTGTGTTTACACAATCGGGGAATCTCCCCTGTTTTTCGAATTCTATATACCATTTCGTGTATGTGTGTACCAAGCCCTAGTTTGGGCCCGTTTCCCATCTAAACATTCTATTTCTATCCAGCCTGGTTTAGTGGTGGTCTCTGTTAGGAGTTTTTCTTTTACTATTGTTGAAATATTATTATGCTAGAATATCGTTTTTTTTTTGTTTTTTTTTTGTCAGGTTGATGCGACATCACTTGCTTGACATCACTGCGTACTTAGAATCTTACACTTCGAACTATGAACTGTTCGGTTTTTGTTTTGTTTTGTTCTCTTTAGTCCTTTTTCTAATATTCTCGGTTGTCAAGCGCTTTTTGGAGCAATTCCCCGAGCGTCTCAAATCAACGGGGATTCCTTTAGTGTGCTTCTTCTAGATTTTTTTAGGCCGTTTGGCCTCATGGGGGCCACGTGGTAGTCCTGAAGACAAGATTGCTGCAGTACCTTCGGGTAGGCCCCGTTTGACAGCACAATCTCTCCTTTAGACACCCGGTAATCCCACATGAGTGCCTTTTTAACATTTTTTTTTTAATGAAAAACGAAAACTTGTAGATAATCTATATGATATATCTAGAGAACAAATTTTTAACTAACTTATATATTTATACCAATTCTTGGTGATAAAAGAGATTGAAATAAAAAAAAAAATAGTCTAGGCTATCAGATCCAATTTTTGGTTTTGCCCGAAATTAGTTGCAACTCTGAAAAATTTGAGCCGGATTTGCTACTTTTTGAGTTTGGAGCCGCCTTTCAGGGCTGCTAGAGCCCAGTCTACTTTAAGAAAAAATTTCAAAATTGCTTAAATCTGCTGTCATAAAGTTGCTTAACACATTTCCACAAAGAAATTTGGCCAAAAAAAGTCCTGGGCTGATTAATGGCACCTTAAAGATGGCTGAAAATGGATTTTGGAGCGTTTTTAAGCAGCCATTATAGAATTTGCGTTTAAAAGGTCACATGGGTATTTTTTGGTTTTTTTGGAAGTATTAATTGGGTACTTCAAGAAAATTAATAAAAACCCATGTGATCTTAGTTGCAACTTGAAAAAATGGCTCTTAAAGTTGTAATAAAGAAAATGGCCATAAAAAAAGTGAAATTTTTGATTGGCTGTAAATCCGCCATTATGGATTTTGGGGACCTGAAATTTTGGGATTCTGAGTTTTTCACTACTGTATTGTCTACCAAATATCCAAAAATGGAGGAATTTAAATTTTTCTACTATCAAAATTGTCCAAAACTGCCTGGTTCTTACAGAAAATTGCTGTAATGTCACAAAATTTTAAGGTCTCTCTCAATTATTTAGGCCAGAAACCTTGACCCCCAACTGCAGGGTTGGGGTATTCACTATAAGTTATTTGATGTACTTTTCAACCAACCAGTCTTTTCTTTAAGGAGGTCAATCCATCTCTTTGGAGGGTATTTTTGTAGATTTTTGGGTAAATCTCTATGAGCTTTGGTCAAGTGGCTGGCATTTTTTAAAAAGATCTACAAGAAATCTTCTTTACAGATAATTAGTGATCACCTCGGAAGAAAAGCTGAATGTATTCTACCTTTGAACATTATTAATTGGGTAAAATTCTAACCAAAACCCTGATTACATGCTTACTAATTTAATTTTTTACCATAGATCTATTACAAAGAAACAAAAAGATGTAAACAAAAGAAGATCTTAAGCTATGGACGAGCGACATTGGTGGATAACATCAAAGCTTTTAGAATCCTTTACTAAAGGAGTTCTTGAAGGCAAGTCAGTGGTTGAAGATTTTATGACTGATGGAAAAACCCTTAAAGTCATTGACAAGTTTTTCACTGATGAATCTGATAAAGTGATATTATTTTGTATTGTCGATACTAATGGTAAAAAAAGTTTAGCTATTGCAGATTCTGGTATTTTGTCCTCATTGTTGCAAGAAAATGTCACTGAAGATGTTGTTGTTTATTTCATCAAGTGCCCAAATGTCAGCACAGTCACTGTCACAAATGTTGAGCAAGAAATCTATTGCGGTGAAATCAAACAATCAGCCATTGTCTCCTTCCGTGATTTAGTTCAAAAGAACATTATGAAATTTGCACAAAAACATTTGAAAGTCTCTAACGTTACTGTTCAAGAATCAAAAAGTTTTCTTCTTGAAATGAACAAGTATGCAGAGATGTTGGTAGAGTTTTCCAATGCAGCAGAAATTCCACAACAAATATTGAACATCCCTTTGGAGCAATCTATAGGTACGTTTCGTAGCAGACAAACAGCATTGAGTGCAAATGTTGTTGCAGAATACGAAACATACCTTCAAGAATGGATGCAGTCTATCGAACATATTCTCATGGAACACAACTCTGAGGATGGGTAAGTTGTGTCTACTTACTACCGTAAGTTAGTCTAATCATGGAGGTATAAAAAAAAACAGGAAGTTGAATTGGTTGTTTAAGTCTTTCGATTTCTTTTATAAAATATATTAAAAGAAATTCTAAGCTCGCCCGATGAAATAAGACTTTTTAGTAGAACTCAAGTTTGCTCTGAATATTCTAACACTATCAGTATTGAAGATTTCTACTGTTCTAATAAATAAAACTTAGTCCCACGAAACTAGTTCATGTTCCATTTCGTTATCCGTTGAATTTTGTTTTGAAAAGATATATTCTTAAACCAGAAAATGAAAGGTTCTTTATAATATACAATATATAAGATTATGAGGATACATAACTATTTTAATCGCAGGGCGTGGTTACAATAACATACATCTCCTGTTTTTCTTTATACCTCTATGGTCTAATGTTGACATCCCTCTTCGAATGATAGGAAGGTTGGAATGGATACTTGAAAAAGGCCTGCTAAAAAGAAATATAGTTCAATCAGTGATTCCAAACTTCCTATTATTTCCAACGTTAAAGAAGGACTTCAGAGTTCGACAAGAGACAAACTTGTATGATGCAATCCCTCTGTCTGTCAATGGAAATCCTAATGAATTTAAGATTTCGCACAAGGATAACCATCCTGAATATAAAGCATTAATTGAATATGTAATTTTATAAGGTAAAACAAATATGGACTGAATAATGAAAACGTTTTCATTCTCCAACCTTTTTCTTCTGTTGCAAAAAAAATATATATATTTTATTCCAGACATACGTATGTCTAGTTTTATTGTTTGTCAACAGGTATTTGCTTCTTTTTTTTCAGCAGACACCCAACTTTAGTACTTGAATTTCTTAGTTAATATCCAACTGCTGAATAGAGTTTTTAAAGGTATAAAGTTAAATGGTAAATAACGCATTAACTCTTTTTTTACTTATTAAGTAGTTAAAGTCTTTGGAAATTAAAATTATTTTTGTTTTTTTAGGGAAGAAGATCTGTATCAAGTACCTTCTTCAATGTTGGCACATTGGCAAAAACGTTTAAAACGATTATCGAATGTGATGCTTCAGGTCAAAACAAAACAGTGTAAGACTGTTATGGCTGTCCTTATGACTGCAAGGTCAAAACTAATGAGAAGATGGAAAGTTTTTGATGCTGGGTGAGGACGTTATTTGATACGGAACTCTTTTTAACATCAGGCGTTCCAAATGTTTATCAAAATCCAATTAAGAACAAATTTTGATTCTGTCTCTTTCATGGTTTCTTAAAATAAAACTACTTTTTGCTAGACTTTGGTTTGTGTTTTTATCAGGTCTTGTCAATTATTACTTTCTTAGTTACCATTCCAGGCTTGTCTAGGTTTTTGTGTTTGCGTTACTAAAGATAAGCTCTGCTTGAAGATTACGTCCAATCTGTACCTTAGCTATCAACCAAAATAAGCTAGTCAAGTTAAAAGTTGACTTCTTTTATGAATTCATTTTGATCTTCTTTTTTAGGTATTTTTTAACAGATTGGAGTGGACCAAACTGAACTACTCATATTATGTACATACAAATTTCTTTTCCATTTTAGTTTGACTGATGCTTATAATGATGCGAAAGATAAAGTCAAATATCTAGAATTACTGTTGAATTCTTGTGAATTTGATATCACCACATCAAAAAATCTCACGAAAACCCTTATACCAAACCTGCTTGCTAATATCAAACAGTCGGACTCCCTATCTCGTTATTATGCAAAGACTGGATTTCTTGGTAGTTTCCTTTGCAAAGTAAGTCAACCAGGATATACATCCCAACTTTTAGACTAACATGGAATTTTTAAAGCTTCAAACAAATAATGTGGAAAAAATCTGTATTCACTTCACTTATTTTTTTTCTATTTCTTTGAAAAAGACATTTAGAGACATTTTGAGTTATTTTAGGTTTGGTTTCTTTAGTTTATTCCTTCAAAATGTGTACAAAGTATGCCAGAGTATGCTAATATTAGACGAAAAAGTAATTTCTCAGGAAAGCGCATATTGACCTAGTTTCCTGAGATTCTGAATGATGAACAGTTCCATCATAACACAATTTTATCTTTTTTTTTCTTTTTAGTTCAGCTTTCAACTAGTGGAATGTTTAAAAAGTAATATCAAATCACTTGTGGTAAAAGAATTGACAAGTCAACCTTTAGATCTTTGGAATAGCATCAATGAAGAGGTCTTACATGGTGAACATAAGCCAATCAAGGTTAAACTGAAAACACTTGACACTCCAGGTTTAACAGATATAATGACAGTAGTTTTAACTGCTTTGATCGTTCATCAACAGTATTTAGATTTGTATAAAACTACTTGTGATACTTATGGTGTTCCCACTAAAAATTTGGTTAGCGCTGCTCAAATGTTATCCAAAAGGTTGAAGCAAGTTGTGAATTTGGGTGATCCACAAAACAACAGTAGTAAGTGTTTATAATTCAGTTCGTTCAGTTTAGTCTTTCTCTTATTACCAGATAAAGTAATAAACAAATAAATAAATTAAAGGAAAATAATGATGCTCTCTCCTACTTGAATATGACCTTCTCTCAGACCCACTGGGACCCCTTCCCCACTGGAAAAATTGGCCAAAATATCGTCTCCAGTGGAAATTATCCTGAAATTTCTGTCCCCACTGAAAATAATCAAATAAACAAGTTTTCGCTGTTACATTTTATGCTCTAAGTTTTCCCCACAGAGTTTTTTGACAATAGAATTGAAATCCCCAGCTATAGAAAATATGAGAATATCTATCCCCGTCGAGTTTCAGTCCATTATATCCATCCCCACTGACTGAAAATCCTACTGGGTCTGTGAGAAGGGGCTATTTTTACAGATGATTGACAAAATTTCCTGTAGAGGAAGTTTTAATTCATGGGTGTTTATGGGTGTTGGTGAAAAATCAAAATAAAGAAAGAAAAAAAAAGAAAAAGATTTGGCACAAGCTTTAATAATTTGGTGGATTTTACCAAAATTTCTATATCTGCCAAAACTGTTTTCCTGCATTTAATAAGATACTTTAAAAGGTGATGAAAAAGAACCCTCTATTCCAATTAATTAAACTTTTTCCATTAGGTTTAGTGGTGTTACCAACAAATGACAAATCATATTGTGTTACACTATCAGATATTAAAACCATTTTAAGACCGATGACAATCTTCATAGAAAGAATCAATCAACTTAAAGATATTGTTGAAAGTTTGAAACAATTTCATGGTTTGGTATTGGGTGCAAATTCTTTACCATTGTTGAATGTGAGTGATTTGAATGATGCTGAAGAATCAGATTCTGAAAGTGATGACAATGAAGAAGCCAACTCCAGAATGTCTTCAGCTCTTGGTAAGTGCGGTAAGAAACTTTCCTGTAACATGTTAAATTTAGTTTAAATTTGGATATTAACCCAAGATTACCGTAAGAATATTTTAGGATGATTTTCAAGGTTATTATAAAAAGGCGTGTATTACTCAGCAAAAACTAATCACTGATTCCGCGTTTCGATTTCAAGTGTTTGTTTTGCTTTACCATTTATCATATTATGTAATTAAGTGTGATTGTACAACTTTCAATAAAATGGCTTTGAATTTCCTGCGAGTACCCCCCCCCAGTCAGCCAAGTTGTCCGATGGATATGTGCAACCAGGTGCTAAGGGTGTGTTTTTCAAGATAGCAGAAATGCATAAAGAATAAAATTTGATAACTGAGCTGTAAGGTTTGAAATTTCACGAAAACCAAGAAAAAAAGTGGTGGGGGGCGGGGTGGTCAGGCAAATTACACTGAAGGGTATGTGCAGGGGTTAAGGGTATGCATGCTTTAAGGCTAAGCTTAATTAAACTTTTTTGATTAATGCACTGTAAGGTTGGAAATTTCACTAAATCCAGGAAAAACCAAGAATTTTTTCCCCGAAAAATCAGATTTTTTTGTTCTAAAAAAAGGGTTGAAAACTGTACTAATCTGACCGATTTTATGCTGAAGAGTTCGAGTTTAAAAGCTAATTTCTTTGCTACACATACCGTCAGTTGGCAAACCTTATGCCAGGTGAAAGACAATTCAAAGTTATACCTAGCTCAACCATTTAAATTCAATACCATCACTATCTTTCTCTATTTGTTGTGTTTCTTTAAAGAATTAATTTCAACCTCAAAGATTATTCCTTTAGAATAAAACATTCGTTTTGGTGACCCATTTTTATGACCCATAAATGCGATTTGGAAATCAATAGAGGTCTGTAACTTACCCGTTTCAGAACAACAAACTCACGCAGATCATCTAGCGGGCTCAATGGGTTACAATCATGATCTCCTCAAATCTCCTTATAATACTTAAATGAATTGTAATTTTTTTAAAAATATTATGATAGTTTAATACATAATAGTTATCTCCGTTACCAAGTACAATATGGAATATTAGGTAAGCATAGGCAAGAAAGATATAGAAAAACCTATTCTTTACATTTTCTATTGTTATAGGTCCACCATTAGTAACACACATGAATTTCTGCCAGGAGATTAAAACACTGTACGAGGCTCTGACCACTCACCTTCGGTCAAACATCACTTTGGATATTGTTATGGATCATGAGGGTCAACACAGAGAACGATTCCATCAACTCTATCTTCATTTCATCAAAATCATTGCCGAGATGGAGGAAAAAGTTGAAACTTATACAAAGGTTTGTTGTATTTGCTTTATCATAGATTACGTTATTTTCATTTGAATTCATTTCCAACGTTAAACTTGGTTCTACTCATGATTGACCCCCGGGTTGTTTGTTGCCTATGGCAATTAAACTATCACACCTTAACCCTTCGCGCAGTGAAAATTGGCTAATAATCTTACAATCTACCTTACTAGATCTCGATTACTTGATACCTTATAGGAAATCACATCACCCAAAACAAGATCTAATTATAAACTATCCAGGCAGAAAAGACGAAATTTTTGATTACAATAACCATTTTTTTTTTCAATTTCAGGGCATATTGGAAATGAAATGGAACACTCTGAGGAGGCTTGAGATTTTAGCATGGTATTCATATGAAACAGTTACTTTCTCCATAATTCTCCATAATTCGAATCATTGGTCCTCTTAGCTGGATTGTAGTGTAAAACGTTCTCCATAATACGAAACATTGGTCTTCTTAGCCTGTCTTGGCTGGAATGTAGTGTAAAACGTCCTCTATAATTCGAACGAACTCTTCTGTAATTCGAAGAAAAGTTTTAGTCCATTGAAAATCGAATTTGAGAGAGACAACTAACTTATAAGGATATAGCCTAAATCAAAATGTAACATACGTAATGTAATAATACATATTTGGAATGATATTTCGAAGCCTACTTGTCAAGATGTCGTTCCTTATCAAATTCTAAATTCCATTAAGTCGATAAGATATTTCTATTTCTTTCGTTTTTTTAATACAGTTTCCATCCTTTGACGACTCGATCTTCACTGAATGCTTTATTCAAAGAGCATTATGATGATACGTTGATGTCCTTTACAAACGATATGGAGCGTGTCGAAGAAACATACATGAAACTCAAGGTCAGTAAGAAATAGAAAATCACTTTTGAGACAAGTTGAAAACAAAAGAAAATTCTAATTTCTAATTTCAAACGAATTTCAAATGCTAGACCATCACTTTTGTAGGAGCCTCATTCCATCACCCGCAAAGAAACCATTGAAGTTCTAAGTCTAGAACGCCATAATTGATGTGCTAAAAATTAACGTCAAGCGGTGATACATCATCACATCAGTTTTCAGGAAAGATCTAGCACTCTCGATGCATTTAAAGCGCTATAATTTTAAACTATATTGATTAGTGTTCCCATCAGAGAAAAACTTTCAAAAAAACTCTGATCAAAGATTTTGGTTGTCCGGGGTTGAGAAAGTGCCTCCAGGGTTTATTCAAAGCTCACTCCACCTGTTACTCAGATAGTCCAGACTAAATTTTTTGATTTCAACTTCTTATAAATTGCTCAGGTGAAAAAGAAAGAGCTTTTTGCTTCAAGAAACATTAAAAAAGACACATCGGAAAATTTCTCAGCTATTCATCTTTTGTCAATCAACATGGTTAACATGGCAGAATGCAGCCATGAAAAACGTCCAAGTCCACAGTAAATCTTTTAAAACCTTACTTTTACTTTTCAATTAGTTTCAAAAGTTAACCAAATTTTATTTTCTGTTTTTCTCAGGATAATGCACCAACGGGGCGAAACCTTCCGACTTTATCATCCTCAATCAATTGGTCAAGACAGTTGTACCATCAAATTGAAGCTCCCATGGAGACGTTTAAAGACATCAAAATTGTCACCGAATTACAGGTCCGTTTCTTTTTCATATCGATCCTTTTTAATGAAGTCGCGTAGAGACTAGGAGAAAATCTAGCTATTTTTTTTTACATTCGAGTATTATCTGGAGAAATCCACGGTCTCAAAATCAATATGTCTGTGATCAATATGTCTCAAAATCAGGTCGTGTTTCGAGTTGACGTAAGCATTTCCTTTCTTTAGTTCAATGGCATTGAAGGGATAATCCATGATAGTTGTGAGGTGTTTGATAAGTGGGTTCCTTCTTTGATCCTGAACAAAACCTCAAAATATCTTTGCCTAACTATTTTCCAAAGTTGAGAGAGATATTAATGTCACAAGTTTTTTTTTTAAATCATTAGTATTTCAACGTCAAGGCCGTTCAACCCTATTTTTGAATATTTCCCCGCTATAAGGGGAAATATTAGTTAAAAAGGCATTTCTCCGATCCTTGGCTACTTACGCCCTTTTTGCGCCCTTAAAGGGGGCGGCAATCCGCCACCACATTGCGAAGTTTGTTTTTGTTTTCATTTGCCTTAGTTATTCAGACAAAATCGCACGGATTTACCTTGATGTTACGCGCATGTTTTTGAGTAATCAAGACACGAACAATTCAGATCAAAATACAAGATGGACGAAAATTCACTCTTGGCTCTTTAAAAGTTATAACTCTTTTCTGACGAACATAAAACATACAATTTTCATCTAATTGGCGACCAATAATTACATGAAATGTGAGGCTAACACTTCAACTGTAATCATCAGTAATTTCAAGAGTTTTTCATCATTGATTACAAAGATATCCATGGATTACCTCTTCCGAATACCAAACCAACCAACTTAAAGATTTCAGAGACATTTGCTTGACATGAAGAAAACGCTACATCCCCATAACTTTGGACATTAAATGATTGGCAAAATGGTATTAACATTCTATTGAGATGTGAAACTGGTTCAAGTTGAAGAATTGATGAGAAAAATGGGCAGTACGAGAAATATTTTTGCTTTGAAATACAAACTCTTATATGGACAATGTCTCTGGAACAAGTTATTTGAGATTTGTTTACCTAGTGACCCCAAAACAAAGTCTTTAATTCTTGGTTCTTACATTCATGAGGTCAGAGGTTTTGTGGATTTTCTAAACTTTTGAAACTTGTGTGATTGTTTTGGTACGTGTTTTGGTTGTTTTCCTGACTAAAGACACGTTTGAATGTGTGATTGTTTTCTCTGACTAGAGATACTGTGAGCATGTATTTAATAAACATATTGCATCTTGGCTTTTAATGCAGGAATTGTCAGTCGAACCCACTGGGTGAAAACATACGATCTGACGAAAATGCAATTTCGAAATCGTAAGGACCGCGTTCGTCTATAAGGACTGGGGATGACAACAAAGTTGCGTGATCAGTTTTTGACTTTCTGGCGCACAACAAGATTCTTGTTGTGAAATTTTCCGCGGGAGGACATTTTCCTCAGATCAGATGTATAATTTTCAAGTGCCTTCAGAGGTTTACCGTGCACGTAAGAAAATTATGAACAGCTGTTATCAGGTTACCTTCAGCTGAAACAAAATGATTGCTTTTTTCTGAGAAAGGAAGATAATTTTTTGTGCCTTCCACCACATAAGTTTGTTTTGATTTTTTTCCCGTCAAAAGTCACGTGATATTTTTATCTCGATCACTCCGCCTCAACTGGAAATTCCCCTATGCACCCTAAAAGTAATCGAGTTTTAGAAAAACAATAACAAACCGTGTTATGTGGTGGCGGATTGCCCCTTTAATAACGCCCACGCCTCTCCCGATCGATTTGTGCAGTGAGGGGGAACTCTTGTCTATAGTGTTAAACCTTTAGTCAGGATTAATCATTGTGCGATTTTTACTGAGGAAATTTAACTCACCATGTGGTGCATGTTCTGGACTGTTTTGGTTGTCAACTCGACGGAATTGGAAACTTTCTCTCTGGTTATTTTTCAGACAGTCAGACAGCTTTAAAAGCGACTTTCAGGGATCTTTTTCCTAAGGATTTTTGAAATTTTTGGATGCAATATTCTTTTCTTTTTTTCTTTTTTTTTCTCCTAAAAGTGCCATACAGTGTGCTGGTGATTAAGGAAGCATTGATCACCAACAGTGTGAGTAAACAACAGTGCATGATCACTAAAGAGGTACACGGCAAAAATATAAACCTTGTCTGCTTGAGCAGATTGATTTACATTCTCGACAAAGAGGTCGATAAAACAAACCTTGTCTGCTTGTTGAGCAGATTGATTATTTACACTCTCGACAAAGAAGTCGATAGAAAAACTATTGTCCGATATTTCGTACACGGCAAAAATATAAACCTTCTCTGCTTGAGCAGATTGATTTACATTCTCGACAAATAAAAAAAGTCGATAGAAAAACTATTGTCCGATATTTCAGGTTGACATATATTCTTGACAAAGAGGTCGATAGAATAAAGCATCTCTTCTTAAAGAAGTCATTGCCAAAAAAATGACAAAACGGTCACAATGCAATTGTTTGACCTTTGCCTTTATGATTCCAATAAAAACTGCTGATTTGGCCTATCCCATTTGTGCTGGTTCCTTGATTTTTAACAAACTTAGCTTTACTGTCTTTTTGTTATACATTTTTTAATATACATGATATACATATATATATTAATATACATTTTGTGCTTAATCTGAGGTTTACATTCAGTGTAATTTTTAAAACACATGACTACAATAATATGCAACGTTCCTCACTTTGACATTTTCTTGTTATGAACCCTCGTTACGCTCTTTCTTTATAAGAACCATGAAATTTGAGTTAAGCCTAAGCTTGTTCTTAATTTTTCTATAATCTAGAATAATAGACCTATTGTTTCAGTCTAAGCCTGATTGTTCTTATAAAAAAAGAGTGTATGCTGTTAACCCTTTCAGTACCGAGCCCTTTTTTCTATTTTTTTAGCCTACTCTTTTTTATAAGCGTATCGTAATGCCCAAAGTTTTTATCATCTTATCCTGGAGATGAGCTTACTTTTTTAAATACAGTAGAGTCTCCATAACTCGAACCTCTATTACTCGAACGTCTCCTTAACTCGAACAAATTCGGTGGCAGCATGAAAATCTCCTAATAAACTATAAAAAAACCTCCATTATATCGAATATCGAAAAATTTTGTTTTCCTTTCCTGAACTTGAAAAATATAAGCAATCTGATTGGCTAAGAGACAAACCATATTTCTTTTTTGAAAATTTTGATTTTTGGGCCTGGAGTCGAGTTTTCATTTTTTTCAAAATCTTAAACTGCTACAATCAGACCTTTAAATAATGAATAATTCGAAAGTTACTGAAGTACGGCGCATTTTTAAGGCTTCACTTTTTCTTGCCTGACTAAGGTTAGAGATTGAACTCTAGCCCTTCGGGCTTTAAACTCAATGAGTCCATCTGCAAGTGTAAGGGGGGAATATTTAGTCGCATTTGTGCGAATCTTGTTAGAAATTTCAAATCAACTTAGAAAATAGTTGGAGGTTTTACTCAGAACCATAGAAGGTTTCTACAGGCCAAATATCTTGAACCATCTGATATCCCACTAAAAAGAAGGCTGATACCATAAACAAAATTTCTTTCCTTACAGAAATACCCATTAGCAGTAAAAACATACAACAAGCTGGCAACAGTTTTACTTTGCTTCGAAGAAAAGTGGATGGAGATTTGGCGAAATCAAACAGAACCAACTATCCCGAAATTAATGAAATCCTCATTATTAGCCATTGATACAAACAATAATAAATTGGTTGTACATTCAAACTCAAGGTAGTAAATGTTTTCTTTCACACAAACTCATTACTGTAAATATGGAAACCTGTCCAGCTGATATGGAATTATGATTTTAAAATTTCTTTCAAATGATTCTCTAAACCTTACTTCGAAATTTTGAGGACCTCTTTTGTAATATATAAGAATCCTTTTATTTGGAAATACATTGGACGCTCTCTAATTCGATGTTCAAGGAGAATTGGGTTTTAATTAGATAATGTAGCCTATCGAATAAGTAGAACGTCGAATAAGAGAGCATCAACTGTAAATAAGTATTCCAAAACGTGCTGGAAATATTTTGAATATTTATAACAAATCTTTTATGGATTGATGACTAGAATATAGTCAAAAGTGCCAGTGCTACAAACCAGGGGCTCTCTCCGCTCCTTCGAATTTTCCGTTCAGTTTTTAGATAGCCGAGTCGGCTGGCCGTGGACCCCATAAAACAATCAAAAGACTGTAAATCTCTTGAATACTGGGCTATCCACGTAAAATGTCGGCCCTATTAATCTTTATCTCTGAAACTAACCAGGAAATGAGAATAATGCGACTTTGTTGATATCTTTTTGACAGGAGTGCGACTTAATTAACGTTTTCTGTCTCATTGAGTATAATTTTATTTATCATTTATTACTTTTAGAATGTTCGAAGTTTTCAAGGATATCCGATCTTTGAAGAGGTTGAAAGTATCCATCCCTAAATCTTTACTAACAATCTCGGCACAGGTATAATAACCTCTTTTTTTTGGTTCACAGGAAAGAAATCATTATTACGTTGCCTGTCTTATCACTTATCATCAACATGAAAAATATGAGCAATCTGATTGGCTAAAAACGCGTACATAAATACTATATTTCGTATTGTACCGTAAAAATACAAGACCGCGTTCGTTTTCCTCTCAAATCACAAAAAAGTCAAATAAGAGTGTTTTGATGTTTTCATGAGCATTCGAACCATTTTCGAATGTTTTGATGTTGATTTCACCAGGGATATGTTATAGCGGAGCTGGATAACGCACATTTAAAAAAGCCTTGTTCTATCTCTGTCCCTGACATTAAAATTTGATATGAAATTTAACTTTTTTAATTACTAACTCGTGAAATTTGGATTTCCTCTTAGCCAATGATTCTGCTGCTGCATTTATCGTTCACGATTAAAAACTTTTAATTATCAAGAGGGTCTGTAAAACATTGATGAATGACAATTTAAAAAAATGAAAAACATTGTTTTCAGTAAAGTAGCAAGTTGGTATGTCTGATTATGGAAAAAACTTCAAGTCAATTGAAACAATATTTGTCAAAATATTTACATCCGAAATTTTAAAAGAGAAATCATGGAAGCTTCTCAAATTCATAACACACGCTGATAAAAATAGATTTCATTTACAAGGAAGCTTTTGGGGTATCTTCTACAAATATATTATTTTGATGAAAAGCGGGAACATCATAGCAAAATATGTGCAAACGTACTGCCTGAATACTTTGTCTGCTTCATTTTTCTTTTAAAAACAGAACACTCAATGGGACAGAGATGGATTTCTATTATGAACAGTTTACAATAGAAAAGACAAAGAAGCAATCCGCTAAGGAATTCTTGTCCTTCATCCAGCTCCGCTATAACACATCCCTGATTTCACAAAAATACAGGAAGTAAAAACAAAACAAAACATAGAAAAAGACAAATGGAGAGAGAAAACTATTTGTTGATATTTTTCAAGTTGACGATAAACCAGTTATCACACTTTCACTCGTAGAATATTGGATATATTTTTTGGACCTACCTCCGGGTACCCCGGTGGAGGTCCTTTAAATTAACCGATGTTCGTCCGTTCGTCCGTTCGTCTGTTACCAGTTTTTCTCGGGATTGGCTCATTACTTTTTTCTGTTTTTTGGCACAATGATGCAAAATGATGATTCCTAAAAAGTGACGGAGCCCGATTTTCGAAAAAAAAAAATTGGCCGGAAATATGCCGGAAAAACGGTTTTTTTGGCATTTTCTCGAGATTTTATCGTTAGTTTTTTCTGATTTTTTGCTCAAAGATGCGTATTAGCAATGCCCAAAATATGGCCGAGTCCGATTTTTGGACATTTCCGGAAACATGCCGGAAATCGCCGTTTTTCTGGATTTTCATTGGACTTTTTCCTTATAATTGGTTGTTTTTGATTCAAAAACATTTTTAATAGCAATGCCTACCATCAAGCATGTTTCAATTTTCAATAAAATTGATTTTTGAAGCCAGAACTGTTTAAAAATCGGCGGAACAACCTATTTTCGCCGGAAAGACAGTATTTCTTGAATTTCTCGAGCTGCACTTTATATTTTTTTATGAAATTTTGCACACTGATGCAAAATGACAATACCTAAAATGTGACGGAGCCCGATATTCAAAAAAAAAAAATTTTCCGATTGAAAATGCCGAAAATATGCCGGAAAAACCGGTTTTTTGACATTTTCTCGAATTTTCATCCTTAGTTTTTTCTGATATATTTTCAGAAAGATGCGTATTCGTAATGCTCAAAACATTGCCAAGTACGATTTTTGAGAATTTTTTTTTTCCGGTTAAAAATGCCGGAAATTGCCGTTTTTGCTGATTTTCATTAAATTTTTTCCTTGTATTTCTATGTTTTTCACACAAAAACATTATTCATAACAATGCTCACCATCAAGCATGATTCAATTGTCAATAAAACTGATTTTTTCGACCAGAACTTTCTATTCATTTTTTCCCTACAACTCTTCCCTCTCCCCCATCAAAAATCAATGATGAATTTATTGTGTTATGCATTTTTGCTAAACGCTATATTTTCTGACTGATTTTTTTTCATTTTTCTTCTCGCATTGCTATCTAACTTTCATCATCAGGTAGGTCCATTCAGCATGTTGCTTGTCTCGTTCAGAGTTTTCTATATTTTAATATGACGAAAATTCTGAACTCGAAAAATATATCCCATATTGTACTCTGTATCGTGTGATAACTATCACTTATCATAGACTTCTGTTCATCTTTAACGAAAAGGTTTCTGTAATATGAAGCATAGGTCTGCTCATCAGTCTAGGGATATCCAGGGAGAAAGACAAGTTTCTTCATCTTCCTTTGGAGTTAATAGCTCCCAAAAGAGGAGCGATCGGAGCGCCTCCTACTGTGATCACTTACTTACTTCTTAAGTGGAATTGTTGTCAAGACATACAAAGCAGGAGCCGCGCCTCTTAATGCTGATAAAATAACTTTTTTCGAATTTCCTGATGTAAGAATAATAAAAGTTGACAAATATAAACCCTACAAGGATTGGATTGGCCACAGAGCTTCAAAGAATACTTCACAACTTACTTGTCTGTATTATTGGAAACCCTATGAAAATCTCATACATTCTCTGAAATAGATTTTGTACAAAACTGATTAATAGATAGTTAAGTTTCTATCTGATATGAGCCTTTTCATTGGACGACCACGTTTTCTCAAAGGTCATTATTAAACATAAGTTGTTTTAATGAGCGTTCATTAGACCTTCGAATGACGTGTGTAGTATAAATCGTCCCTCTCACACGACTGAAGGTTCAATCTCAAAATAAGTGTCTTGGAAAATTGGAAATCTTGCAATCCTGTTCTGCCTTTGAGATTGTGTCATATGAAAACATCGACTATTCCTCTACATGAAAAAAGGGCAATCTCAATCTCAAAGATGACCACCACAGTAAAACTCTAAATTTCATAAGGTATTAATTTTGAGATTAAACCTTAAGTCATATGAGGGACGAAATCTTCTTGGTTTTCATCTTCATAGGAGAAGAACTACAAATTTTATCATCAACAATTAGAATATTTTGTTGGAAAATATTATGAAATCGAAGCAACGATACCAAAGGATTTGGAGAAACTCTTGATGCCAATGAATGATGCAGTACTGGCAACTTTCCAACCAGGAATCTCTATTTTGACATGGGATAACGTCAATGTGGATGGATATCTCCACCAGGTAAATACAAATAATAAACTGTTTAGCAGTCTCTCAATCTCCACGGTACTCCGCCGCAGAGACGGTAGGTAAAAATGTGCACTTTAGTACTGTGGAAGGTTAGATGAAATGTAACCATTGTGAATTTTTTCTTTCCTTTAAAGAGAATGATTTAGATATTTGAACATGATATCAATGATAATTTTATGGATCTCTCCTGAAAATTTCACAAAAATTCATCTAGAGGAAAAGAGCAAACGTTTGATCTTTGTAAGGGATCGCCTAGCTACAGATTTGAATGTTTGTTTCCATAATTCGGAAATTTGGTAATAGCCTCACCAAATATTAAAAAACCTCTATTGTACACATTTTCTTATAAGCAACCAGTTGCGAATGCTCGATGCCTTAAATTAGCCGATCAGGCAAACGATAGCCCTTGGCATAGAAATGGTAAAATATCATGCGTGCTCAAAGCTAATTTTTCAGAAAATGAGCTAGAATCTTAAGCAGCCCCATCCAGGTCTGGCCCGAAAATTGAAGTTGCTTATAAAAAAAAAAAGTGGTCCTCTTCGTAGTTCTGGATTTTTCTTTTTTGTAACAATTTTGATCTTTTTTCTCACCTACCTACAGTTGGATGTTGTGATCAGTGATTGGCAGTCCATTATAAGTTATGTTAACATTGCAATGAAGAAATTGACTCAAGCTTTGAGCGAAATGACTTCCTTACTTTTCATCGACAAACAGGTTTGTTTATCAATCGTTTTCTTTCCAAATATTGCTGATATGACATCATTAATTTTAAAACTAACTATTAAATAATTCTTTTGAGGTGTTATAATTTAAAATATTTCGAAAGGTAATTTATTGAACACTAAATGGAGTCCTACGTTCACGTCAAAGCACAACTATGCATCAATTTAGAAAAATTTTTCGAAAAATTTCAAATAGTTCAAATCTTTGCCGACAATTAAAAAAAATCGAAAGAAAAATGTTAATTATCCATTGAAACTCAGCATTTTTTCCAAAAGAGGGTAACATGACATCTTTTTAAATTTCATAACATAATTTTTGTAATTAAATTCTTGATTACCTAAAGGTAATTTGCTAAAAGTGTCAAGGAACCCAAAACAAAAGTTTAATTTCAAATCCCTCAACAAATTTTTTGACTATGGTCAGAGCCCTTAATCACATTAACTTTTAAACCATCAAATTATCCTTATTTTCAAATTTCAATATTTCAGACGGTATTCCAGCAAGTTTGGACAACTGAAGATTTTGCAACATCTTGCAAAGACATAATCAAGCAGAATTATTCTCGTTTGAGCAAACTAATTTCTAACATTGACGGTCTGATAAAGGTTTGTAATAATTATTGTCTCAAGCGGTGGTTTATTTGTTCTTTAATATTCATAACGTTATCCTAAAGACCAAAATTCAAGTCTTGAGATTTGAGGATCGGACTTTTCCCAATGTTGAGAAGATGGGTAGCGAATTCTGTTTTTTTTATCTGATTATTATGTCAAATAAAGAAAAGAACCAGAGTTTGCTTATTACGTGATCATTTTACAAGACACTGTTTTTACAAGAACCAACTACAGTAGATTCACTTTAAGTCGAACCTCTATAACTCGAACAATTTTTATGACCCCTTTAGTTTACAATGCCTTACAAACCTTACTATAATAACTTCATTAATCTGAAATTTCCTTAACTCGAACAAATTTGTGTTCCCTGTGCGTGTTCGACTTATGGAAACTCCACTGTATATAAAACATCAGGCTTCAATGGCCAAAATATTAAGAACATGTTAAGAACATTTTAAGGCTTTGCGGACTCTAAAACACTCGATTTCTTAGGAAAGAGGACAAAAATACTCACACAATAGTCAAAATAAGAACATTTATTAGGAACATTTTTATGCTTAAAACTCAAAAAGAGCCTGCATGGGTGTCTTTTACATCAACCTCGGTATTATATTGTTCACTAGGATGTTGTGCGTGCAATGACCAGTAAAACGCGTATGGAATCAGCATACCCACCCCATGTCAATCAAAACAATAACAATTCACCCAAGAATGTACTGGCAAATGTCAAAATCAATGCTAAATACCTGTTCAGTCAATTGAATTCTATCTTTGGTGATCAAGTCTTGAATATTATAAAGCAATGTACTTTGAATACTTTCCAAGAGTTTTTGATGTGTTGCTCCATACCTCAGAGGTTAGTATAAAAAAAAGCTTCGTCGATACATTTTTTAACATACAGTTGGCGCTCTCTAATTCAAAGTTATAATATTCAATATATAATATTGAAAGTCAACGTTAACAAGAAACTTTCATGAACGATGCTCCTCAGAAAAAAAAGGGGGGGGGGTAAGAAAAGATGATCCCTTAGGAAGATGGGATATGAAGGTTTCTAATATTCTAGTAAAAAGAGAAAAAGAGGGGGAATTTTACAATCTGTCTACCTTTTTTACAGGCATATTTAGTGTTCTTTAATTTCAGGCCAATAAAATACCATCCAGTATGTTCCAGGTTTAAAAGTGCGAAGATCCTAGGCATCACATTTCAAGATTTGAGAATCACTAATTATCTTAGTCTAGCATGCCAGACTAAGATAATTAGCAAAAACTAATGGAAGGGACAAATTGTATACCAACTCATATTACCCCTTAACAATTATTGTATTTTTCTATAGAATTAATATTACTGTATTACATGGATTATAAACGACTCCAGTCCATATTGTCCCCTTTTCGCAATCTACCGTATTACTTCGAATAAAAGCCCCCTTCTTTTAAACGCCCCTCCTAAAATCGAAAAAATTAAATAAACGCCCCGGGTGTTTATGCGAAGTAATACGGTAAGTGTAACTCCAAAATCTTGAAAATCTTTTTTTCTTTTCCTTCTTATGCCAGCCACGAAGAAGAATCAGTTTGTTTTAAAGTGGACATTACTTTCAAACTGCCTAACATTGTTTTATCACCAACATTGAGTCAAATACAAAGTACTATCACGGATGTGGGTGAATTTATTTTGGAAACTGCGTACAAGTTAAAGCTATGGGACCACGTGCATAAGAACAGCGTGGTGAAGCTGTTGTCCAATGATCAGGAAATCCAAAACACGAAAGCGTTACTGGAACAAGCGGTATTAGGTGAGTGATTTAATAAGATTTTTTTCTTCTATTTAATGAATTCAACCCATCGAAACATAAAGTGAAAACTGGAATGGAATCCTTTATAGCAACTAAAAAGTAAAGGTGCAGCCTCAAATATTTTTGGTCATTTTTTTGCCCGGAAAAGATAGATAGATATGCCCTCCGATGCATCGGAATGGGTCCTACCCACGATGGAGTAGGAATCACAGCGCATATACCATGACACTCGAACTACACGGGAGAACGGATGTCCTCGCTGGTGTAGAACCTCTTAAGTGTCTCAGCACACCACAATATCTGGAATATCTACCCATACTCTTGTATCATGTTATGGTACCCAATTCCCCTCACATGGCATGGGTTGACCCGGGCGAAGGAGCATTCACTTGCCAAGTGAATCGTAGTGCCACGGTGCGTATCGAACTTGGGCCTCCTGGACAGAAGGCAAGCACGATAACCACTATACCACTACGAAAAGATTGCTATGCTAAATGGACGTTATGGATATTGTATGGACGTTATTTAGCCCCAAAACTTTCTGACGAAAAAATAGCAACAGCCGTTTATAGAAGTTTGTTTGATCGAATGCCAAAGGCTATCGCGCTGAGTACGAGATCATTTCCTCTCTTCTCCTTTCCTCTCTTCTCCTTTTGAGACCCCCAAACACAATCCATCGGGGTAGAAGGTTCTGATGTTCTCTCTAGGGACACAGACATACCAAAACAAGATCTTGGAACAGTTAAGAGGGATAGAGATGTTTGGAGAAAGATTGTTAAGAACATGGTTTCGACTGCGGTCGAAACATGATGATGATGATAATGATGCCAAAGGCAACATCACGTGCAACCCTGGAAACCTTCGTATATTAGAAAATCATAATCCCTAGATTACAATTATTTTTTCTAATGATAAATACTTTAGAAAGCTTTATTTAGCATGATGATCATCAAATTCTTTTTTTTTTAAATTGATATCATCTTCTTCTTGTATGGTTGATCAAATGAATCTTAGAGTTTTTGATGAGACTGCCTTCTCTTTTATGTAACTTTCCTACATAGTAATTATCCTTTACGCTGTTGAGGTTATGCAATATATTGGGTTATAAAACATCTTGGGTTATCAAACATCTGGGTTCTGGTTCTGGTTATTAAGCAGATATTCAATAGGTAAAAGTTGATTACCGTAATCGGGGCGCTTATAATATTATTTTAACTAAAAGGGGGCGCTTATTCGAGGATTTACGGTATTGAGATTTATTCACCCGAGGTGCATCACCGAGGGTTAATAAATCCAATAACCAGCGAAAACCTATTGAATATATGTTTTATTATATATTTAGAGGCAAAACCAAAACATGAATCATGTAAATAGTCGAACGATTCACATAAAACACTCCGTTAATCGAACGTTCGTATGTTTTTCTTTTTTAATGATTTTCTTAATTACTTTGAGTCGTAAAATTTGCTAATGAAATTGACAATAGATTTACTTTAATAAATTTCTTTGATAACAACAAGAGCGAAAGAAAAATCAAACTTTGAAAGTAAAATCCAAAAAAAGCATTCTACCGTGGTATAATAGCCATGGTATTTCAGGAATTATTCGATGGCTGTTTTTGCCTACACGTATATAATAACATGGGTTATCAAATATCATGGGCCCGGGGGGGGGGTACTAGGGTTGGCGAATGAGGGGTATGTGCGGACGGGACCTCCGAAAAACCGACCCTTAGAGAGACTGATTTTTGTTGAAAAATTTGGCTGAAAATCAACCCTTATTGTGCAATTTTTCAAAATCTTTTGCCCTTTTCAGGGCAAAATTTTTCGAAATTTCTCAAATTTTACCTCAAAATTTGGTATTTTCTCAAATTTTACACCCTTACAGTGCACTTTTTCCCACTTGCTCACAAGTCAACCCTTACAGTGCACTTTCGAAAGTCCAAAAAACGCACGTCCGGTAGGTCACTTACCTGGAATGCCCCCCCCGGGTAGAAATACCGGCATACATTCACTCGCTGTAAGAACAATCTATGAAATTTGCTCCTTTATGATGCTCGGTTATAATACGTAAGACATAGGATGTAATAGAGGTTGGTATGGTGCAGTTTCGAAACTTCTTCTTGATCTTATTTGTATTGTTCAATGGTAAACTATTTATTCCGATTGCGGAATATCTAAAATACTTTCGTTCAAGAAGCAGAATTCTATGTCTTTTTGATCGATTTCATCTTTCTTTTTTTTTGCTTGCTTGAAATTCATCAAGTTTGATTCAAAGGAAATGCTGGTATTTGAGTGAAACTCGTTCAATAAGAGCTGATGTCCACGCATGGTAGTCTTCATTCTTTTAGACTATGCAGTAGAATTTAAGTTTGTTAGCGATGAAGTGTTCATTGTTTTTGGATTTCACGTAGAAACCTCCTAGTCATGTACTAGGTAGACAACTTCCCTCGAGCCTGGTTTTTACCATGATAGTAAAAAAAAAGCTGTCACTTATCGCAACAAACTCTAGTTCGTTTTGTAATTTTGTCTTTTATTTTACGTTAAATGAACTTTAGTCTCGAAAATCTTAAAAATTATAAATTCAAAATGGCTTTCATTGGATCCTTACCTGTATCTGATGTTGAAAAAGCCTTTGGTCTCAATGCTGGTGATATCAAACTGATCGATGATCCGTCATGCAGTGAATTACTGAAGAATAACGCGTGGACAAAATACGAGGGCTCTTTATTAACGCTACTGAATCTCATACCAATTCGTCAAAGCTCCTTTGCCAGATTGGCTCGAATGGTGGTATGGCTTGGCAGTCCAATTTTTGATTTCCCCGAAGGAGGCAAATCATATAATGAAAACGTCGTGTATGGTCTGTTTCGATTGTATAATCTACACGCAGAATATCGTGTACTGGCCTACATCAATGAGAATTGCCGGTTAGTCCAACCAGTTTTGCCATGGGACCCGAAAGACAAGAAAATTGAAAAAATGACCGATCTGACCATCTCTACGTTCACTGAGGACCAACTAAAGAAAACTGGGAATTATGCATGGTATTTGGAAGGACCAGCTAAAGAAGAATTTCTTTCTGATAAAGATAACTTTGGAAAGGTTTTGGTCGAGTTTAAACCCATTGATTTTGAAAATGATATTGGATTTTTATCTCCTCGTTGGTTGAAAAATAGAGTCAACGAACTCACGAAAAAAGAGTAGACTTTGGTCTGGCATAGTTTGTTGATTTAGGCTTCCGAAGTTTAGGTGGGACTAGCGAATCTTCAGATCATAGGGGGAGAAATAAGGGGGGCTCAAATATTTCATGTGGGACTTTCTATGTAACTTACTTATCAATAGAACTTTTGAATTTCGTTAACTAACATATTATCTAGTATACTTTGCTATCACACTTCCTTGATAAAACAAGCCTTAATTCTTTTTCAGATTTTGAATTTTTCTACCGAAGTGCTTGGGACTTAGGGTCATTGATTTTAGGTGGGAGCTTTAAGTAGAGGCATGATCTCATTTATTTGGTGAGACCTGGAACCCCCTTCCACACTTTTTCTCCCAGTACCTCAAACAGACAACATTATTTAACCCTTTAAAAGTGCCAATGTCATATATATCAGACATGGGCTATATAGGGCCCTCCTGTAATGCCCAGTTTGAGTTAGAAATCGTCATTTTTGGTCTAACTCGTAGGAATTGGATTGGGCTTCATGGTCAATCATAAAAAAAAAAAAAGTGATTCTTTCCAGCGAGATTTTAAGCTAAAACGTTAAAAAAATGCAAAAATTTGACAAAAATCCACTTTTTCAAGCTTTTGACCGTTTTTTGACCATTTTTGGTCAACGAGTGATCCAAGAACTTGCAAATTTGGCCCTGCCTTACTTGATTCTGTCCTTGAGCGAATTAATTTGAAGTTTTACCATTTGGCATCTTTCTATCATGCTTTAATTCCCCATACCTATCCCCTCTTTACCGCTGCCCAACCTGCCCTTCCTAAATCGGGTGGTGCCCAAGGTGGAAAGAGGAGATTCTTAAGCTATCCAACGAACTATAAACGAGCTTCTAATTTCTTCTAGATCCGGAGATATATGAGCCGTTAAAGTTTGAACTAGCGATTTAAAAAACTTAGAAAAAAATGACTGTGACACTTTAAGGGTCAAAAAAAATATATAGAAAAAAAAAGGCTATCTACCACCTGTTTTTCGGCTCTTTAATTTTCAAGTTTGAGTGGCTCTCATTTAATTATTTTTAGAATTTGTTTTTATTAATTTCGCTTAGCGAAAGTATTACGATAGCCTTTCTGCGGCGGCGGCGGTGTCATCGGAAAAAAAATTAGAAAACGAAAGTGCTCGATACGGTGGATGAACTCACTAAATTTAATTTGTTTTTTTTTACCTTTCCTTGGTCACACTCACCATGCATAAATATTGTGATCCGGAAAAATAATAAATATAAAACGTACAATTTTGAAACAATTAAAATATCATTAAGATTATTTGCTCATCTTCATTGTACTTAAACAAACACTTCATTCTTTTATTATTTTTCTTATGAATGTTCTACTTGACATGCGTAAATGAAAAACAGAGAGTGGTTATTATGCGTTTAGAATAAAAAGGATTTGGTTGTTAAGCGTAGTCAAATGATATGGACAATATACCTTTCAGATATTAGTTCCTACAGAGTAAACAAAGGATGGCATAAAATGCGGGAACATTTTATTTATCATATAGGCATCTACCTTATAAGAATCTAATCAATAACTCTTGAAACACGGTGATATACCTTTCGGTAATTAGTTCTTACAAAGTCTAAACAAGGGACAGTGCACAATATAGGAATGTTTATTTTTCTTATAAGCATTTACTTTATAAGAATCTAATAAATAACTCTTGATAGACAGCCATATACCTTACGGTAATTAGATTTTACAAAGTAAACAAGGGATGACGCACAATTTGAGCACATTTATTTTTCTTAAAAGCATTTACTTTATAAGAATCTAATCAATAACTCTTGATAGACAGCCATATACCTTTCGGTAATTAGTTTTTACAAAGTAAACAAGGGACGGCGCACAATTTGAGCATATTTACTTTTCTTATAAGCATTTACTTTATAAGAATCTAATCAATAACTCTTGAAACACGGTGATATACCCTTCGGTAATTAGTTTTTAAAAAGTAAACAAGGGATGACGCACAATTTGAGCACATTTATTTTTCTTATAAGCATATACTTTATAAGAATCTAATCAATAACTCTTGAAACACGGTGATATACCCTTCGGTAATTAGTTTTTACAAAGTAAACAAGGGATGACGCACAATTTGAGCACATTTATTTTTCTTATAAGCATATACTTTATAAAAATCAAATCAATAACTTTTGATAGCTGGGGATATACTTTTAGGTAATTAGTTCTTACAAGGTAGACAGGGGACTACTGGTTGCAACAGTTTTAATATGGCTCAGCCTCGCTTATTCATCATAAAAAATGACCGTGTCCGCATCATTTCTCATGACTCGACCTAAACCTTTTTTCTAATCCACCTCGTAATTTTCTTAACAGCTTTTTCAAAGCCAGCATTTTAGCATACTTTTTGCAAATATTTAGCGAAATTTTCGACTTCAAGTCGTCTTGTTTATTTTTAAAACATTGGTCAATCCAGAACGATTTGTCTTACCCTTGTAGTTTTTTTTGAAATTATTCAATTTTTAGTAGATAGTAATTTTACGTTTTTTGTTGTAATTTCAAATGATTATAGTAAGATGGGAAAACTTTTTCTACGTTATCTCTTCTTCGTTCAGAGCTTTAAAATTGCTTAAAATTAAATCAGAACCAGAGCCTGGTACTTTTTATGGTGTAAACTAGGGAAAACCTAGTTCATATTTTTTCTTTATTTAAATCTTCATTTAAAAAGCTATGATTTCGTCGATGAAAAGATATATTTGTCAGCAAAAAATATTCATCGGTAAAAAATTTCGTTACCAAGCGATTTTCGTCAATTTTAGCCGACGAATTTTCTACCGGGTAGGTAGTTCGGTTGTAAACATGCCCAATATTTACGGATGAAATAGTAGCCTGACTAATGTAAAATGCGTTAGTCGAATGCTAATTAATGTATCAGCCCCTTTTAGAGATTTAATATTCAATATTGATATTTCTTTAGTTTTTAAGAGTTTTTCATATAGATGTAGATTTTTTTCGTCAAAGTCTATATGGCGGAATTCCAAGGCGTTTACGGTGCTCTATTGTCCATATTTAGTCTCAAAAGAAGGCTTGGAAAATTAGCCTTTTGTCGGTTTGGTTTTAGATTGAATCCAGAACGTACTTTTGATTGGGTTTAGGGGGCAAAAATCCAAGATAAAATTTTGAAGGTTGTTTTCTACAAAAAAATGGCCAATCAACTTTAAATCCTGCCAGTTTTCGTACACATAAGCGATCTGTGTTTATCTGCGATGGGGACGTTTAGGTTTTGATTTGACTATATGCTGATCAACTGAGGACGGCAATAAATCAGCACTTGTACCGTCCTCGATTTTGCGGGTCAGGTCCGCGGGTTTTTCCAAATCGTTTTAGTCACTCCACCGTCCTCAAAAGTGCAAATACATAAACACGCTATAAAGTGCCTGAAAATACCTACCCCAGCTGGCACACAACGTTGTTTTAACGTTCAAATAACGTTATTTGGACGTTATGAATGTCAAATGGACGTTGTTTTGACGTTGTGGGCCGGCTGGGACATTACAATCTTTTGTTCTACTTCCTTTTTAGGAATCTCTGCATCGTTATCCAGCTCTTTACTGGTGTTTGATCAATTCAATTTCCTCTGGACAGACGATATGCATAACCTGTATAAAACGTTCGAAGAGGAGAACCCAGATCCATCCTCACATCACCAAGAAGTCAAACGTATTATAGAGATTGAACATAAGATCAAAGACGTTTTTGATGAGAAAACAGTGGGTTGTATGAAGCTGAATTCGACGCCAATTAAAGACTCCTTGGCTGGTTTTTGTATGGCATGGAAAATGTGTTACGTACAAAAATTACACAACCACGGCAAGGTACTAGGTCTTTTTATAAACTCTTTTTATCTCATTAAATCAAACAGAATTGATCTAGAAAGGTATTGAGATAAAGGGTAAGCGAGACCAGTTCTTGATGTTGTAGAAAACTATAGCGCTTTGGAACAATCTTAAGGAGCACGAATCCGTTAGTGGATGCCATCAGCCTTCCTTTTTGAGGAAGTTGGGGTTGGATGAAAAAAAATTGGAACAACCTGCAGTTTTGCGTTTAAAATGAATTGATTCGCTGTCATCCTCGGTCAGTCAAGATTTAAACGAATCAATAACTAACCGTCTTTTCTGCAGAAACACAGCATTCATAAACTCGATAGTCAACGTTATCGCTGCGGAATATATAAATATTCATCGAATGAATACGAATTATCGGAATGTAGGAGGGACCCAAAAATTTCAATTTTTAACTCTAGTTTATCATACTAAACAAAGTTTTCGCAATCCGTCTACAATTGGTCACCCCCCTACATTTAGAGGGCTAACCTAAGGGCTAGAGTGGAATGTTTAACCCTCACGAGAAAGTAAAGCCTTATTATTTTTGCCGCTTTGGAATGACGGATAGACGGAATGTTCTTCAAAATCTGGCGATAAATTTTTCTGTCAACCCGGTGGTTAGGTGAAGCCCACGCGGGTCACGCGATTAAGATGGGAAATAAGAGGTGGCTTCATCTTCCACTCAAAAGTTTCATCTCTAGCTCCTTCAGGGTTTTAAACTCAGTTTCATGTAGAGAGGATGTCACTTGGGTCTTCCTTCTTCTGTACCAGACCCCTGTAGAAACTAATATGAAAAAGTGACAAGTTTCTAACGACTATTTCCCTCTTATTTTCAGGAAACTTTGAATAATATTGTCAACGAGCGAACACTGTTTTTCGAGCATTTGAACAGTGAGATTGTCACGTTACAAGAGCTGGACAGTGTGTTGGACAGGACACAGCATATCATTGATTTAGACAATTTGATTGATGAAAAGTATCTCCCAGTTGAGCGGCTTTACAAAGTGCTCACTGAGTAAGCTTACATTATTTTTCTAAGTTTGAGTAGCAATACCTTCCCAATAGCAAGTCCCTCATTTCTAGCTCGTGAAACTTTGGATATTGTCCAAAGTTTCGTTCTTAGAAACCCGTGATTTATTTTTTGAACTTATCGAGGTACGATCCCTTCCCCCCTCCCTACTAAAAGTGGCCGATTTTTATGTTTGCAACTTTTTCATCATTAAAACTTGTCTCTTTTTCTTGGACGGGTATGCCCCAGCCTAAGTTCGAAAGAGACTGTTCTCCCCAAATTTCAGCCAAATTCTTGACCTAAATAACGAGAAATTATAACCCTGTGAGGGAGTCTATTTTTCATACTTATAGGAGACTCAATTGCAGTTTTTTGGTTTTCTTCTCCTGTGGAAGACTTTCGGGAGTGTACGAAAGGGACCCTTATGGCTGGCACATACCCGAAATTAGACTACACGACTCGAATATTTTTGGACCTACCTCGCTCGGAGGTCCTTTAACGTTCGTTCGTTCGTTCGTTCGTTCGTTCGTTCGTTCGTTCGTTCGTTCGTTCGTTCGTTCGTTCGTTCGTTCGTTCGTTCGTTCGTTCGTTCGTTCGTTCGTTCGTTCGTTCGTTCGTTCGTTCGTTCGTTCGTTCGTTCGTTCGTTCGTTCGTTCGTTCGTTCGTTCGTTCGTTCGTTCGTTCGTTCGTTCGTTCGTTCGTTCGTTCGTTCGTTCGTTCGTTCGTTCGTTCGTTCGTTCGTTCGTTCGTTCGTTCGTTCGTTCGTTCGTTCGTTCGTTCGTTCGTTCGTTCGTTCGTTCGTTCGTTCGTTCGTTCGTTCGTTCGTTCGTTCGTTCGTTCGTTCGTTCGTTCGTTCGTTCGTTCGTTCGTTTCGTTCGTTCGTTCGTTCGTTCGTTCGTTCGTTCGTTCGTTCGTTCGTTCGTTCGTTCGTTCGTTCGTTCGTTCGTTCGTTCGTTCGTTCGTTCGTTCGTTCGTTCGTTCGTCTATTACCAGCTTTTCTCGAGATTGGCTCATTAGTTTTTTCTGATTTTTGGCACGAAGATGCAAAATGGCAATTCCCAAAATGTGACGGAGCCCGATTTTCGGCACAAAGATGCAAAATGGCAATTCCCAAAATGTGACGGAGCCCGATTTTCGAAAGAAATTTTTCCGGCCGAAAATGCCGGAAACATTCCGGAAAAACTTTTTTTTTGTTGCATTTTCTCGAGATTTTATCTTTAGTTTTTTCTGATTTTTCCTCAAAGATGCGTATTAACAATGCCCAAAACATGGCAGAGTCTGATTTTTGATAAAAAAAAATTTCCGGACCGAAAATACCGGAAATATGCCGGAAATCACCGTTTTTCTGGATTTTCATTGAACTTTCTCCTTATAATTGGTTGTTTTTCATTCAAAAACATTATTAATATCAATGCCCACCATCAAGCATGTTTCAATTTTCAATAAAATTGATTTTTGAAGCCGGAACTATTTAAAAAAACGCCGGAACAACCTATTTACCCGGAAAGACAGTATTTCTTGAATTTCTCGAGCTGTACTTTATATTTTTTTATGATTTTTTGCACAGTGATGCAAAATGGTGATTCCCGAAAAGTAAAGGAGCTCGATTTTCGAAAAAAAGATTTTCCCGCCGAAAATGTCGGAAATATGCTGGAATAACCAGTTTTTTGGCATTTCCTCGAGATTTCATCATTAGTTTTATTTTATTTTTTGCAAAATAGATGCGTTTTGGCAATGCCCAAAACATGGCCTATTCGGATTATTGAGCAAATTTTTTTTCCGGCCGAAAATGCCAGAAATATGCCGGAAATCGTCGTTTTTGCAGATTTTCATTGGACTTTTTCCTCATATTTCTTTTTTTCACACATTATTGATGATAATGCCCACCATCAAGCATGATTCAATAGCGCTCCGCAACACGTCATAATTATTACTTTTCACTTATGTTTGACATTTGTATGAGTTGCAATCCCACAATCCAATGCGGCTCAATTAAAGATACGTGCAAGTTGTTATATATCTTTTGTCAAATGATGCAATTAACGTGCAAAAGAGATAAACGCAAAGGTTGATGGGATTGGAACTCGTACAAACACATCTAGAGTGATGATCATATAAAAAATAAAATCTATTTTTAGATTTAGCGCGGTGTGCTATTGTCAATAAAATTGATTTTTGCAACCGGAACTTTCTATTTTTTTCCCTACTCCCGTTCCCTCTCCCTCAATCAACGATCAATGATAAAATTTAATGCGTTATGCAAATTTCGCTAAACTAGCGTTTATTTTCTGACTGATTGTTTTCTTTTTTCTCCTTATTGCTATCTAATTTTCATCATCAGGTAGGTCCATTCCCCGGGGGGGGAGGGGGCGTGGGTTTACCAACTGACGGTATGTGCGGTGATAAAATGGCCTTTAGAATTGCACCCTTACAGTGCAGAAAAAAATCGGTGAAATTCATAACCTTACAGTGCATTTTTCAAATTTTAAACTCTTTTAGAGCAAAAAAAAATCTAGATTTTTGAGTAAAAATTTGCAATTTTTCCTAGATTTGCTGAAATTTCCACCCATACAGTGCATTTATCAAAAGTCCACCCTTACAGTGCATTTCTGATATTTTGAAAAACATACCCTTAACCGCCGCACATACCCGTCGGTCAATTTGCCTGACTACCCCCCCCCTTCAGCATCTAGCTTGTTATTTTTGTTTTAGTGATTATGAAATTCCATTACCTCGTGAAGAACTGCAAACTGTTTCCAGTCTCAGAGATAAATGGTCTGAATTGCTCGTCTTGGCTGAAAAGGTACATAATGTATACTTAAACCCAATTATTTCCTTATGTTCATTCGTTTTAAGCGTGTTCTCGTTTTTGCTACCAGTCGTTAAAGATTTTTCCTAGACTATGCTATAGTCTAAGACTATCTAAGAAATACGCCCAAAGCAAAACAAGTGTCATCTGATATACCGAAAGAAAAAAAATCGTCGATAAACTTGACGAGATTTTCATTTTCAGAGTTTTGGCACGGCTCGTAAAAAAAAGCACGGTATTTTAGGCATGGACAAATAAAAAGACGCAGTCGTTAAAGGCTTAAAAGAGGGTTTGTTTTCTTTCTAAACGTCTTTCTGTTTTTTTTTATAGATCAGTCAACGCCTTATTCATGAGCACCGTTCAATTTTTGAACAAGAATTGGATAAACAAGTCAAGGTTTGTCTTTATTACCTTACACATTGCCGGACATTCTAAAAATTCACTCTAAAAATCGCTGAAACACATTTCCAGCACCGAGGACCATTTTCATTAAGTAAATGACCGGGCTGCCCATTTATTTGTTATTGGAAAGCCGTGATCAAATCTATTTGGATTATTTTAGCTTACTGTAGTTAGAACTCATTTCAGTCAGGAGCCAATTTTTTTTGTCGGCAATTCTGGGGTGTAAAGAGTGTGAAAAATCTTTAAATTGCTTCAGCAACTCAGAACGGTTCTTTAAGTTTAAGGGAGGAAAACAGGGAGAAAAATTCTTAATACTGAAATGAAATACGACATCTGCGTTTTCAGAAAGAGTTGCACGTCATTTCATAATTTATTTTTATATAAGTTCATAAAAATTCTTAAATAAAAAATATTTTTTTGTACAATTATCAGATACAATTTTAGGAGGAAGGGTGATGCAATTTGGCACACGGCGTTATTTTATCGCTCGGCGTTACGGGCGTTAAATTGGCATTAAAACAACGTTCTCTACCAACTGCGTAGTCACTCGTGAATATAATGCCTGACATGTTTTTTCATTTTTTTTACAGGAATTTGTAGTGGCAGTCATCCGATTCCGAAACAGTTTTGATTCACAAGGGCCTGGCGTTCCTGGTATTTTACCCAAAGAAGCTGCTTTAAGATTGAAGAATTTTCAAGAACAATACAATTCTTTTCAATCAAACATGAAAACACTACATGCTGTTCAAAAACTCTATGGTATCATGCCAACACCCTTCACCGAACTTGAAAAGACTGGAACGGTAATAATGCGGCCATAACATCTATTAACGTAATGGGGGATGGGTTAGAGTTAACCGTCAAAAAGTTTGACTCCGTTGCATTGATTTTCTCACAGACACAAATGTCATTAGGCTTTTCCAGAAATAGTCCGTGCCCCCCTCCCCTGTTGAGGTATCGGATATCCAGGGGGTTAACGATTTTTGTTCAAAAGTGGATATCCAGGGGGTTAAATATCTACAAGGGAGTGGATATCCAGTGGGTAAAATGTCTTTTCAAGTAAAAAATACGATATCCAGGGGTAAGCATCTTTATAAGAGATGATATCCAGGGGGTTGATCATATTTTGAAGAGTGGATATCCAGGGGGTCTTTACTAATAAAGTAGGATATCCATACTTCGGTCTTTACTAATAAAGTAGGATAACCATACTTCGAAAAATCAATATCCTCAACAGTGGGGGTAAATTTTTTTCCTGGAAAAGCCCATTCATTCGTGGTGAACTGGACTTAATCCATCTGTGGTGATAGGTGTATAGTTTCTTTTACAAATAGAATCTAAAAGTCACTTTGTTTCCATACTTTTTGTACTTTTAGGAATTGGAAATGTTAGGGATGTTATATGACATATACAAGGTGTTTCTCAAGTTTGACCTAGAGTAAGTTTTCATAATTTTCATAATAGAAGCTTATTGCTTTTGTGCCCTGGTAAGATTCCTCCTCTTCAAACTTCTTTTCTCAGAGATTTTTTCTAAGTTGATCCGGTCAGCTAGGGTGCAGTACGCAATGTGGACCTAGGTTGAAATAAATTCGACATGTATACAGTACCGTGTCCATGCCACCAAAATCCTACTGATTTAAGACATTCAAGGACAGTGATTTTAAGGATAGTTTAGGTGAAGGAAGCGAGAATTTGTAAATCTGTTTAAGAAAATTGTTTCGGACGACGCCGTCCGCGATACGTCTAGAGACCGTAGCATGAAGGTAGAGTATCCAGCTGCGGTGTGCAAGGTTGCAGGTTCGATCAGCAGCTGGGTCATACCAAAGATTCCCAAAATGGTACTTGATGCCTCTCTGCTTGATGCACAGCTACTAAAGAGACGGATCAAGGGTAAGTGGAGAAATCCAGGGAAAGGAGTGGCGCCCTCCCCTACCTTCGGGTAGACAGCTATACGAAAAGGGAGCCTTCGGGTCGCCCTCGACTGCGGTCGCAAACTTACTTATGTCTAGATATTCTCTGAAACTAAACTTTATCTTTAATAATTCATGTATTTGATTCTCTCTCTAATTTGATTTACAGGGGAACAAAAATTTACTTTGAATCAGAAAGATATTCGAATTACAGAAAGTGACTTTAACCACTTTCCAGGGGAGGGACCTTATTTTTAGTTCGAATTACAGCCTTGTTTATTGTATCAACGATGTAAAAATAATAGATAACCAACTTGCCTTGATTCTCAAAAAACATCCGTGTTACCGTTGTAAAAATATTAATGACATTTTGCATCATAAAAAGTGCAATTAAATAAAAACTTGCTTCATTTGCAACCTTCTATTGGACAGAATCGATCCCGTGATGTATATTTTTCCAAAATTTGGGTTAGAAAAAGTGTATTTTCCTATTGGCAGCCTCACAGAAATTTTTTTTTAATTAGATATTATTGTTCTATAAACATTCATCTGTTTATTTTGTATCATGCAACCTTCATGCCCTTTTCATACGTGAGATATCGCATTTCAAATCACACATATGTTTTTCAGATAACAGCATTTTATGAGCGTTTATTTATCCAGACGAAGATTAAGTGGTATCAGGCCGATCCGTAGTCAATTTGTCTAAAGATTGGTGCCTTTATCTTTTGAAAAAAATTCCAAAATTTGCAGTAAATAACAATTCAATTTTCTATCAATTCAGTGGATGTCAAAAAGTGTGTCAAAATCTAGCTAAAAGTATAACACGCAAAGCACACAGAGCTTTTTAATAGAGTGCTCAATAGGAAAACAATGGTTGTTCTCTTGGGAGAAGTGCCTTCTAGAGGTAGTTGGTTATCTATTATTTTTACATCGTTGATTGTATATAAAGCAGTATAAAGTTAAAATTACTACATTATACATTTTTTACTTGTAACAATATTTCGACCCCTTACATGTCTTTTTCAAATTCAATTATGAAGTCTTATACATACATTCATAGGGTGTGCTAAATTATAATCGGGCTATTTATTTTTCTGAGGGTTTAGCAACGTGCAAACTTATTCTTGATCACAGAAAGATTCCGAAAAATATTTACAAACTCATAATTGAAATTATTTACAAATTGATAAAATCAATATTAATGAACGAAAGTCGCATTCTTTTTCACCATTTCACAAATTCATAATCTCAAAATATCATAGTTTTTCGGAAAAAATACACAAAACTTTGTACAGGCTAAATTAAATATATTGTGAGGAAAATACTTAAAGAAACTTAAAGAGAGGATTTTTCGTCTCAAAACTCAGCGAATTTCTACAAAATTTTAAGAAGTAGAGCTATTTTGTTGCGTGTGTTGTTTGTCGTCCGATAAGTTCTGTCCGACACGAAAGGATTTTTTTCGCTACTATTTAATACATAGGTCTGATCATGATTGGAACTTCTTTAAGGCTGACATCATTGACAAAACTCTCCCACTCTACACGTTTTTTTTTATAAGAACGTCAAAAATTTTCGAAGCCTTCGGATGTTCTTAGTTTTTTGGATTTGAAGCCTAAAAATGTTCTTAAAATGTTCTTATTTTCAGTATTTTTTGAGCATTTTGATGTAATTTCTTAAGAAAATGCATGTTTTTAAGTCTCCAAAGCCTTAGAATGTTCTTAAAATGTTCTTAAGTTTTTGGGCCTCGAAGCCTTATGTTCTTATATAGTTTGTTCTTATAAAAAACAAACGTGTATCTTATCTTTCCAATGCAGAAACATAGTTCCACAGCCTGTGTACCAAAATCCGCTATTAAAAAACTATGCGCATTTTAAAGCTGTCGAACTATCATTCTCCTCGTCAACCGTGGAAAAAGGAACGTTGGTTCCATCGAAAGACTTTATTCCTTTTCTTATTGTTTCATTGTAATAAATATGATATAAATCGGTTTCATTGCCAACTTTGAAAGAATCGTGAATTGAAATCGCTGTTGTGTTACCCCAAACAAGAAATTGGTATTCTTTGGAGGAACTCATTTCATGGATAAGTTCGTTACCATGCCAGAACTCATTGTTTACGTCACCGAAGCCAGCTTTGTAGGTTATCCAATCTCTGTCAAAAGTTATTTTGAACTGATTTGTACGGCGATAAAAGACAAGCCAACAACCGCCCTCATTTCCATATTACATCTTACTTCTTTGTTCATCCGCCCCATCCAGTTGATTGTATACACGTCCAACACCCTTCCTCCTAAATTGTGCCATTCTTTTCAATCTATGGAGTATTTGCTGCTTCATCGTCGACAAAATAATAATTTTTTTTGTTAGTGGAAACCAGATCCTCCTTAACGTAAGCTGTATCATAGAACTGACATTGAAACTGGTTTCCACTCTTTTTTTGAATTGTGTAAGAGCGACACTGATTCCATGTTGCACAAACGCTAACACATTGTTGATGATATTTAGTTTCCATCTTTCGTAAGGGTGTCAAAGAAGGGTTGCCATGGTTTGAAACCAGATGATAAAGCACTGCATCTATGCAATTAAAAATTGCAACCGTTAAAAAAAGAACAATAAACAACTTCCCATGATATGTTGCCATGTTTAGTTGCTTCTGTGCTTCTCTCCTCTTGACTATTTTTGTTTGTTTTATCGGTGAAAAAAGGAACAATTTTGTAACGTTATCCTTTCAGATTCAACCTGCATAGTCTCCTAGACTTGTACTTGTTGAAATTTAATTTTGAAATTTGTAGATTCTTGTGAAAATGTTTTCATTTTTGGATCAATAATTGTTTGTTCTGAGTTATGATATTTTCTCTTTTTAATATTATTAACATATTAATTTCATTTAGTTTTTCATTCCGACATTTATTCAACCCTTTCAACCAATAAAAATCGGTTATCCTTGCTCTTTGCTTTGCTTATCTTATTTGTACAAACAAGTCGTGAAAACATCGGTTCAAATGCAATACTTTGACTAATGTTTTACCTTTGAAAATATTTGCCGCATTTCGATTGTAAATAATTCATAAATATGTTACCAGTTGATTTTCTCTTATTCGATCAAAAAGGTGCCAAAGATTGTATTCGAATTAAAGAAAAAATTTAACCTAGTTAAAGTTAGTATTTATATACGGTGAACCAATGATTTAGCTCGAAATAAAGGAAGAAGGCAACCAGGTTTTATGTGTGTTTGATCTTTAAATTTTTTATCGAAAGTCTTCATCAAATTTTGCCTTGGCGGTAAATTCAAATATGATTTGATTGTTTAATATTCTTTTTTAGACCTTGTTGTTCTTTAAATAGCATATTTATTATTTCTTAATAAGAAATTATTTGACATTGCGTAGGCTTTGAAATTTGTTTGGTTTCCCCGACTTCAAATCAAGAGTTAGTAGAGCTAGATGGCATGGATACTAATTTCTAAAAATAAAGATTATTGCTGCGAGCTCTGTGGACTGTTAGTGAATTCATTATGCTAGGAGTGGGCTATACAGTGTGATTTTTCAAAAAATGTCAAACTAAATTTTTTTGAGCTTTAAATTATAAGTGTAGACAGGATCAAATAGAATTTTTGAACAAAAATGAAGAAAAAAATGTGGGAAGCCTTTTTGTAGACTAAGGTTTGTGCCCTCAAATTAGAGAATTACATAAAGGCGCGAAGCGCCTGAATTGTAATTCCGATTTTATGAATAAAATCGGAGGAGATGTAATATTGGTTACTTCCAACCTAACCGCGAGAATGACTGGAACCTAGTCTAACGACTTTAATGAACATCTAAAGTATTATGTGGTTCAGAATGTTTTTAAAAGTTTCAACTACAAAAGAAACGCCATTAACCTCCTTTGGACTTCAAAAATTAAGTTAATTTCAATGGAAGGGAAACTCCACCTGAATTTTTTTGTTTCGGAGGTTTTCGAAATGGTACGATTTCAGTATTCCTTTGTTATATTTATCCTTAACACTAGGTTTGGGAAAAAAGGAAAGAATTGACAAAAAGTAAATTAATGTGATGTTGTTTGTCTTTCACAGTTTCAACAATGCACTTGCGGTGAATAAAGTCTTCCGTGTCGACAGATCACCCTGAAGAAAAAGAAATAAAACAATCCGTAAAATAGTTGCAACAATTGATCGGGCGGGAGGGTGGACAATATTACATCTCCTCCGATTTTATTCATAAAATGGGAATTACAATTCAGGCGCTTCGCGCCTTTATGTAATTCTCTAATTTTATTTCATAAAATCTCCGTCGATGTAATATTGGTTACTTCCAACCTAACCGACTCGGTACGACTGGAACCTAGTCTAACGACTTAGGACCTAGTCTAACGACCTCTGTTCAAAGCCTTTTACCCGATCTTTTACTCAACACTCTACGCTGGAAAGTTTCCTCAGCAGTAATTATAGGCTTATTATAAAATCTTTGCCATGTTGATTCATTTGACCATGCCCCCATTTCAAGAATGTCTGAGACTGAAGCCCCAGCTAGTCCCGCATTCGAGGAAGAGGCAGAACGAGCTGAATGCCCTTTGAAAATTGCTGTATTAATGCCTGCTAACTTAAGAACATCTTTAATCCACCTGGAAATAGTGCTACTTGAAACCCCTTTATGAGGGTTCACATGACTTAGAAATAATTGATCAGAATTGTCCCTCCATGGTTTTGAACGTTCCCTGTAAACATTTAAAGTAGAAACTGGGCAGAGTTCTAAGTCTCCCTCAAACTTGTAGTATTTCACCTCTGGAGAACTTTTGTTAGTTTTCCAGCCTTTATGAAGTTTGTCGAATCGAAACCTGACATAAGTTGGGTACTCAGACATAAAATCCAGCTTAAGGCAATGAATAGTACAGGCCCTAGATGCTGATGTCAAGGCTAAAAGGATAACCAATTTGTAAGTGAGATCCTTATCTGAGAGATCTTCTGATCTACCCCATCTGGATTTAATATAATCAAGTACAGTTTGGACATCCCAAGTAAAAGCATATCTTGGTTTAGGAGGCTTCTTTACAAATACTCCTTTCAATAGTTGACATACTTGTGGGTGCTGTCCTACTGGTTTTCCCTCAATGTGAGAGTGAAAAGCTGAGATAGCCGATCGATACAAATTTATAGTTCGATACTGCAGTCCAGAATCAAATAAGTGAGCTAGAAAATCCAAAACATCACTTAAAGGGCAGTGAAACGGATCAACCTGTTTCCCAGAACACCAGCTAGCAAATTTCTCCCAGGATGAGTCATAATTTGCATTCGTACCTGCTCTCCTCGAGTTGGAGATAAGATTGGCAGCTGACTCTGATATCCCTGTCTGGACAAGGGATTGCTTGAAATTTTCCAAGCCGCTAGCCTTAGACAGTTGTTCTCTGTTAACGGATGTTTGGTCTTGTTTGAGTTCAAAAGAAGATTTGGGACTTGAGGAAGAATCAGTGGGTTTGCAACTGACAGTTGCAAAAGTTTTGGATACCATGTTTGTGATTGCCACACTGGAGCAATCAAGATCATTGTTTGGACCTGATCCCTCAAAACCTTGCTTAGGACTCTTGGCAGCAGCGAGAAAGGGGGAAAAGCGTACAATATTCGACCCAATTGGATTGACCAATTGTGTTGCAATGCATCTACTCCCTTGCTGAATGGATCTGGTCTCCATGAGAGGTAGTTTTGTAGCTGATGACAAAGCCGGGAAGCAAATAGGTCTATGGCTGGTTGGCCAAATCGGCCAACAACTTTCCTGAAGACTTGAGGGGATAGTTTCCAGTCTGATGAATCCCTGTGATTTCTGGACTCCCAGTCTGCTATTTGATTTAGAACACTCGGAAGGTACTCTGCTGTAATAGTTATGTTCTCCCTGAATAAAAATTCCCAAATCTCTTTTGAGAGATTGTTCATCATCATACTGGCAGTTCCTCCCATCTTCAGAAGGTATGACAAGGCTGTTTTGTTGTCTATTTGGAGATGCACTGATGTCAGTCTCTCTATCTTGAAAAAGGAAAGAAGGGCTAGTTTCACAGCTATCAGCTCTAGAATGTTTATGTGGAGTTCTTTCTCCTTGGCTGACCACCGACCTCCAGTGCGATTCCCTTTGCATACTGCTCCCCACCCTTTTTTGGAGGCATCCGTCTGAATCAGCACTTGACCTTTCTGTTGCAGAATGAGAGATTTTCCGTTGCAGTGTTTTAGATTTTCTATCCACCATCGAAGTTCCTTTCTGGCCAAACGGGTCAGTTTGATCTCCGCCTGAAAAGATTTCTTCAATTTTAAGGCCTGGATTTGTAGTTGTTGCAGGTTTCGGAACTGCAATTTTGCTGGTAGCACTGCCTGAATGGTTGAGGCCAATAAACCCAACAGTTTTGTTAACTCTAAAATCGATGTTACTCTTTTTCGATACATATTCTTGCATGCTTTCTGAACTTTCAGAATCTTTTCTTGTGGGAGAGACACAGTCATTCCTATTGAGTCTATTGTTAAGCCCAAGAATTCTATTACTTGACACGGTGTCAGCACAGATTTTTCCAGATTGAAAAGAAACCCCAACTGTTGCAAGAGGTAAATGACTGTGTCTCTGGCTATCAATGCCTCCTCCCTTGTACGAGCAATTATTAACATGTCGTCGATGTAAATAATTATCTGAATGTTCAGTCTGCGAAGGATACTCATGGGTATTTTCATTATCTTGGTAAAAATTCTGGGGGCCGGTCCCAAACCAAAGCATAGGCAAACAAATTGATAAAGGCATCCCTCCCATTCGAATCGTACATATCGTACAGATTCCTGATGGAGAGGAACACTGAAGTAGGCATCTTTGAGGTCCAATTTCAATAGAAAGTCCCCTTGCTGTAACATGTGGGGAATCAATTGAAGGCCTTCCATTTTGAAATGAACGTAAGGGACAAAGTTGTTTAGATCCTTCAGGTTTATGACAGGCCTTTGCCCACCTCCTTTCTTCTCCACCAGGAATAGATTGCTCAGAAACTGGTCTGGTGAGTGAGGAACCTTTGAAATTGCATTCTTTCCCAGCATTGCTACAATTTCTGCTCTGACTAGTTCTTTTTCTTGACTGTTCATCCTTAATTTCCGAGGTTTTTTTGCCTGGGATGGTTTGCTTAACAGTGGAATTTTGTATCCCTTTACTAAGGACAATATGTTTGGATCTTTTGTTATAACCTCCCAGTTTTTTATGAAGTATCTTAACCTTGCCGCAATGGGAAGATTTGGATTTATTTCTTGTTCTGAGAATAACTCTCGAACAAGAGGATGAACTAGTTTGAGATCTTTCTCCAGAACTAGAGCAGCCTTTGGAGCAATCTTGGGGTGATATGGTGTGAAACTTACCAAATTTTCCATGTTTCTTGTGCCATCTACTCTTCTGGTTGTAGTTATTGTTGTTGTTGAATTGGTTTGTGTTGCCACCATTTCTCTGCCATCTTGAATTTGATGAGTAATTCGAATCTCGGGTGAGGAGGACTCTTCGCCCCACAGCACTCCTCCCTTGTTGTTGATCAAAAGACTGCGAGGCTCCTGGAAATCTCGATTTACGGTGGCGCTTGTTTTTCGAGAAGGCTTCGATGGCAGTGTTCTTGGCTTTGGTCACTTCGATGATGTGTTTACGAAACTTTTTACCCATTAGCTGTGAATCATGCTTTTGTAAAAGTTCAGCTTTTTCTTTCAAGAGTTCTTTCGATTGAGAAGCTGATTGGGTAAGATTTTGCAACAAGTTAAAGCGTCTATGGTAGACTACTGTGTTACTGCTTTGACCCAACATCATCACAGTTTGCTGAATTAGCTCCTGAAGCTTCTCAGTGGAAACAGTTGCATCATCACCATCTGGTGATGTGTCTAGGGCACCTTCAATCAACAGCCAAAGTCTTGAAAGAGGCCCCATTACGTCACGGATTTTTCCTTGGATTTTCTCAAGAACGCTATCCAGGTTGATTGCTTCGTTGGCAAGTCTGTTGTTCTTCTCTTGTTTCAACATACTCTTAGCAAAGTCGTCCAGTTTCTTGACAGTGTCAACATTGTTTGGCACTGGATTTTCAAGCAAGATGGCAGACTTTAAATCTTTCTCAGGGATATACGTTTCAAATTGTTCATTTACGTATTCAGCCAAACTTTTAGGAAGTTCGTATTTATTCTTTTCTTCTTCGGGGACAACCTTGAACCTTTCTGGTGCCCTTCCTTCAACAGATGAGACATCCTCCGAGTCTGATGAGGAACTAGATGAAGAGCTGCACGAGGAGCTGGAGCTTGAAGATAATCTTCTTCTCTTATGTTTTCGTTTCTTGGCAGACGACTTTTTCGACTTCTTTCTTTTATTTCGGTCGATTTCTCCGGAAATTTCCCCTCTTTCAGTGTCTGAGGGTTGTACTATTTCCATTGGGTTTGTATTTTCTTGGTCGTCAGCCATTTATTGAAAAGATACAACAGGATTCAGAAAATGTTTAAAAAGATTGTAAATTTTCTGAAGAAAGGTCCTGTCGCTTCGCGATCTAAATTGAAAGAGGTCGTTAGACTAGGTCCTAAGTCGTTAGACTAGGTTCCAGTCGTACCGAGTCGGTTAGGTTGGAAGTAACCAATATTACATCGACGGAGATTTTATGAAATAAAATCAATCTTTTTCCATCTACCCAACTACCCAGGGACAGAAATAAAGTATATCAAAACATTTATTCGAGAAATATAATGCTTTACGCAGGCAAAAAAGAGGAAGGCTTGACTTTAAAGGCGAGAAAACATTCTTTCCTGCTTAAATTTGGCACATTACCTCTTCAGGTGAAGATTTGTCAGTGTAAATTTTGAAATCTTAAAAATTTTATTTTTCCTACCTAGAGGGAGTGACTTCTCGTCCTAAATATATTGGAAAACTTGACAACCAATTTATTTCTATGATCTTGAACAACAGAAAATCCATCAAAATTTATGTTTGTGAATTATAAGCACTTCTTTTATATCTGAAATAATGTAAATTCTCGTAGATAAAAACACTTTCCTTAATTTAGCACTACCTCAGTGAAGTTCAGAAGACGTAAAAAGGGATCTGAAAGCGGAAAATTGAAATTTTTACATGAATTTCGACTCTGAAAGGCTTCAAAACTGTTGGATCAAGAATACCAATTTCTAGAGGGAATTTCAATTGAATTACACGATTTATGAATAGCCCGTCTATATTTCCCCTTTTTTTACGGACATCGAAACAATTATTTACGAAATAACGTATTACTTTGGGAAATATTCTCAGGATTCGTCAAGATAGATAACTGAGGGTAGGTATGCAAAACTTTAGGGCAAAAATATCATTCCAAAGTTTTCTAGAGCTACCCAGTCCTTTTTGCCCTTTTTGGGGTTTGGCTAGCCCTAAAACGTCCGATAATGAAATTTTTTAAATAATACTGACAAAATGTTATTATTGTTATTCAAGGAGGACTTGTACCAAATTGCAGCAAAATTGAATGATTTTTAAGGTTTCCAGGTTAAATTGGGGATTTTTTGTCATACTTTATATGAGTCTAATAGGGGGCAAGAAAAGGGGCTCCCACATTTTGTATATTTAAAATAACTCAACAATTATTTTTGATCCTGCCTAGATATGCCATACGGAGCTAAAGAAAATTTAGTTTGACATGATTTGACGAAAAAAATGAAAATGACCCTGTATAGCTCACTCCTAATAAATTATGCACATATTTACTAATACACTGTTTTGTATGAACCTCAACGAATTGATGCCTTCATGTCGTGTCGAGAAAAGACAAGCTGTTTACCAGCATTTACTTATCTAATATTCTTATAGCGGGTTAGTGGCTGTTCACGCTAGAATGGTAAAGAGCGGGTTAATTCTCTAGATAAAAATTGCATTTGATCTCTGATGTGCAACGTCCCCAGTCGGGTTCAACTGCTGTACCCGTAAACAACAAAAATTTACAGTTTCACCCTACACCACCCCCAAAAACATAATCTTGGGTTCAGACCTCCTGCTGCAAAATCTGTTGTGTGGTTAGGCGAAATTCTGTAATCCAAATCTTCCAGATGTTGAAATTTGTTCCGCCCTTTATAGCTTAAGCGTGTCGGAAGAAAATTTCTACATCAGGTGACATACGTACCATCCACCGCCCAATGCGGCAACCGTATCAGTGATACACACCTCCATAGCGTCAGCCTGGGTTTCATCATCATCATCATTGCTCGACCGCAGTCGAGACGAGCCTGGGTTTAGGTCCCAGGCAAAAATTAGGTCCCCCCCCCCTGAGTTTTAAGTCCCCCAAAGATTTATGAAATTTTTGTTAGCCCCCAGGAATTCTGACCTAGGGTCAGAATTCAAAAGATTGATCAGGTGTAAAAGGTTTTTTCAATTTAAATTGCATAGGTCCCCCCAAAAAAGTGGTGTCCTTCCAGCCCCCTCCTTTTTTGGGAAAAATTTAGAGTGTAACCCCCCCCAACCAGCAAGCGGGGGGTGGGGGGCTGACGCTATGGACCTCCCTCTCCCGCTTTCAATTTGTACACATAATATATAACGAAATCCATTTCATTTTCTTTAAAATTTAGGTTTCGAGAATCTCTTTGGGCTGACATAAATTTGGAAGAAAAACATACCCAGGTATATATGTGAATTTTTATGTTTTCTTTTCTTTTTTAATTCGTATGCCTGGTCAATTCCAAAAAAGAATGCGTAGAGATGTCGAGGATATCAATCTCTTGACCATTTCTTACGTTCTATTTAGTCTTGCTTCCTGGATGATGGGTAAAACTTGAAAATGTTCAATATTACCTCATTTTTAGTTTTTCAAACTGTTTCACCCCTGAAATATCCAATTCAAGCTAAGCCTCCCTGGATATTAGCAAAAATTTCAGAGGTCTCCTTTGGATATATGCCTATTTTCAAGGCACCCTCCTCGAATTTTCAGGTTTGATAGGCGCCTCACTGTATGGAACATGCCACCTCTCTCTTAAAATAGCGAACAAACTTTTTTTTCTACAGAAGCCCCGAGCCCTAAGTTATTTTATTCCATTATGTATAGCTTAACATTCTGCACGATAACTGTATGGGAGTACCAACGGAGATTCATGGCTGGTATGCTTTCAAGAAACTGATCGAATCCATCAACGATTACATTAATTTATTCCCCATCCTATACAAGCTGGCTTCAAAGGTAGGCGTGGAGAAACTGTACTAAGCAAAGCAATACTTTAGACAGCCATTATTCTGCCCTGCCTATTTTGATTTTTAGAGTAGACAGGGCCAAAAGAACAAAGAGGCTCAAAAAATGCCGAAAAATAGGAGCAGTTCAAGAACAATGCTGGGCCTGGAATTTGTAAAAACAAAACCTAGAATACCTTTTTACCTTTTAGCTCTTTGATGTTGTGATCGTTTGGGTAAGGTAACGATGCACGAACCTGGATTTGATATGGAGATCTGGATTTAAAATTAACTAACGATCTTTTCCTTACTTCTTTCTATCAGGAAATCAGGAACAGACATTGGCTACAAGTCATGCATGTCACAAAGAAATCTTTTCAACTGGAAGCCAACATATTCAAACTCAAATTTATCCTAGATATCGATTTGTTAAAGTAAGTTTCCATTTAAAGATGATTGAGAATTTTATAAAATGTGGACGATTTTACATCGAGGCCAAATTGTCGTCCGACTCGTACATTGCATACCGTAGCTGTTAAGTTTTGAAATCCAATGGCTCCCTTTTTGATAGCTTTCTACCAAAAGGGAGGATGTCATTGCTCTAAGTTATTCCACTTACCCCTAATCTTTCTTTGATTGCTAAATAATGTAAAATAGAGTGGCTGAAGAGTCACCGAAACTGTGGCTTGTCACATCTTACAGTGCTGGCAGTTACAAAGGGATTGGTTCCCAGTTTCACATGATTGGCTATAGTCAATAAGTTAGGTCATTTTGATGTTTTTTTTTAACCTCTCGAATTCGAATCCAACCGGATTTCGGTGGACATAAAGATTGATGTGTGTACTATTGTTTTTTTAGACACCGAGACGCAATCGAAGAGATACTATGTGGAAGTAAAGCTGAGTTAGAATTGGAAATGAAATTGAGACATATCGAAGAAGAGTGGACTGAACAGGTCAGAAAATCCAACTTCTTTCTAAATGTCATCTCAATGGTTATAACAGTTGAAATATCAGATTGATGAATGATTTTCAATAATTTTTGAGACACTGTTTTAATGCTTTTAGCGAATAAACTTTTTGACATCTACTTTTGGTAGATTTCATCTTTTTATCACAATCTGAATGTATTCCACTCACAATTACTTCTTTTGTCATCACAATAGATCTTGAAATTCCAATCATTCAAATCAAGAGGTTTAGTATTGTTTGACCAAGATCACATGAACCATTTGCTGGACACACTTGGTGATGCTAAAACCACACTTTCTGCAATGCTGACATCCAAGTATGTGAAGCCATTACGTGAAGAAGCGGCCACGTGGTCTTTGAAACTTGATGAAGTTAGCGAAGTTCTTGAAGAGGTGAGTTTTTGCTGTTGTTTTTTAAGGGAAAGAAAAATGACCTTTTCAAAAAAGCTCCTACAACGTTGTTCAAATTCTTTTGATCTCATACAAATGATTTTATTGCTTCATGGATTTTTGATTTTCATTTCTAGTGGTTACTTGTTGAAGAATTATGGATCAATTTGGAAGCTATTTTTAGCATTGAAAACATGATCAAGGTATGTATGAATGTTCTATCCTTAGGAGTTTTTTTTCTTTTTTACTTAAAAGTGAAACATCGTGCTGGATCCCATTTTCAAAAAAAAAAGTTCGACCTGCACTTTACATCAGAATTTCTTAGCACTCAAATATTAAAATACTTGTTGTTGTGGATGGGTCGTTTTGGGTATGTATGTGCGGACGGTAAGGGTTGGCTTTTTTACTTTACCGAGTCTCGGGTCAATTTTCCGCCCATTTTGCCTCTCTGAGGGTAACTATTTCGCTGAAATGTAGCTCTCTCTAAAAGTTTGGTTCGCACATACCCCAACCCCAACATTCCCTAACCCTAGTATACCACGCCCCGGGTGCACACACTCTAGTAGACCACGCCCGGGTGCACACACCCTAGTATACCCCGCCCCGGGTGCACACAAATCTTTACGAGGGGTAACGGGTAATGTATCTTCTAAGATCTCTGTCTGGATGTTTATAGTAACTTTAGTCGGAAATATAATCGAGTTCAACAGTTCTAAAATATCTTTTTTAAGTTTTTAATGTTAAATCACCTTTTTACCCTTTTTTACGCCATTAAGCATTGACACTATTGAGGTTAAATATTGATAGATATTCAGCGACATCGAAAACGGAGCCTTCCCAGAACCTTTGTTCGCGCTAAGATGTTTTAACAAACTAACCAACCGTGATGCAAGGCAGACATGCCCTGCAAAAATATCAGCTTTGCTTTTAGAACAGAAATCTGAACGGAAATTCATTCTAGAGGTAAATTCGATTCCGTAATGCACTCATTTTTGGACCTACCTCCGGGTACCCCGGTGGAGGTCCTTTAAATTAACCCATGTTCGTCCGTTCGTTCGTTCGTTCGTCTGTTGCCAGCTTTTCTCGGGATTGGCTTATTACTTTTTTCTGTTTTTTGGCACAATGATGCAAAATGATGATTCTTAAAAAGTGACGGAGCCTGATTTTCGAAAACAAAATTTTACCGGCCGAAAATGCCGGAAATATGCCGGAAAAACTGTTTTTTTGACATTTTCTCGAGAATTTATCATTAGTTTTTTTTGATTTTTTGCTTAAAGATGTGTATTAACAATGTCCAAAACATGGCCGAGTCTGATTTTTGAGAATTTTTTTTTACCGGCCGAAAATGCCGGAAATATGCCGGAAATCGCCGTTTTTCTGGATTTCCATTGGACTTTTTCCTTATAATTGGTTGTTTTTTTATTCAAAAACATTATTAATAGCAATGCCCACCATCAAGCATGTTTCAATTTTCAATAAAATTAATTTTTGAAGCCGGAACTATTTAAAAATCGCCGGAACAACCTATTTTCGCCGGAAAGACATATTTCTTGAATTTCTCGAGCTGTACTTTATATTTTTTATGAAATTTTGCACACTGATGCAAAATGACAATACCTAAAAAAATGTGACGGAGCCTGATTTTCAAAAAAAAATTTATATGCCGGAAAAACCGTTTTTTTGACATTTTCTCGAGATTTTATCATAAGTTTTTTCTGATTTTTTGCTCAAAGATGCGTATTCGCAATGCTCAAAACATGGTCGAGTTCGATTTTTGAGAAAAAATTTTTTTCGGTTGAAATCGCCGTTTTTGCAGATTTTCATTGGATTTTTTTCCTGATATTTCAATGTTTTTCACACAAAAATATTACCGATAACAATGCTCACCATCAAGCATGATTCAATTGTCAATAAAACTCATTTTTGCGACCAGAACTTTCTATTTATTTTTCCCCTACAACCCTTCCCTCTCCCCCCATCAGCAATCAATGATGAATTTATTGGGTTATGCATTTTCCCTAAACGTTATATTTTCTGACTGATTTTTTTCATTTATTTCCTCGCATTGCTATCTAACTTTCATCATCAGGTAGGTCCATTCAGCTTGTTAAATTTCTTTTCACACACAGGAACTTCCGGAACAATCAACAAGTTTCGTTAAAGCAGATCGCTCCTATATGAAATTGATGAAGAAATCCTCGGAAACTGCCAACGTTTTACAGGTATGACAAGTTCCTTGGTATGACAAAGATATTCTTTATTCAAGAGTTAGCGAATAGAATTTCATGAGCCTTTACCTATTATAAAATAAATTCTAAATGTTAGTTATAATTGGGTTACCTTTGTGTAGAGAGACTTTATTTCGAATCTTTTTGTCAAAATGAAACTTACATAGACTTCGCTTCAGATTACCGGCCAGTTCAAAACATCAAAAACCGTCGCAAAGGCTAGTCAAAACCACGACAGTAAACCAAGATAACGGCGACCATTTTACTCTTATGTGAATAGCCTCTGGTATCGATAATACTATCAAATATGGTATCGAAGAATAATCTATATTGGAATAAGAAAATTTGAGAATCTTAACTGAACTGTTGGATCTTTTTTTCTTTCTTGTTTGTTTCAGTGTTGTCTTGGTGGAGATGTTTCTAAAGTGTTGACGATCAAACAAATTTATCGTGAACTAGAAACATGTTTCAAAAGTTTGAAAGGCTACCTCAATGAAAAACGAAAGGTTTTTATTGTAAAGTTAGATAAAAATTTGGAATGAAGTTAGGCATAAATCTAAGCATTTTTTGTTCTCAACTTCAGTTGAGCTAGAATCTGAGAATGTCTGTCTGTCTGTCTGTCTGTCACCTCAAAGCTTTGGGCCAGAGACTTCAAATCAAAAATGGTCCAATTTGGCTGAAAATTTGCACACTTGTTCCTTGGGTGAATATCTGGGTTTTTTTTTTTCATTTTTTGAAAATTTTGATTTTTAGCGACGTGGTCACGAGTTTTTCGCCAATACGAGGCTAAAACTTTTCTTTTATCAAAAATCTTATTTTTTAATATTTTAATTTTTATTTCTTATGTTTACAATTGGGCCTACGAGTAATTTGAAAGATACTTAAGTTGAGCCAGTGCGGTTAGTACGTTCGACAGTGATTTATATAGGGGCATATGTTATTTATATCTTTTCTATCTCAATACAATATTCCTTCTTCTTTTCAGGTTTTCCCAAGGTTTCATTTCGTACCAGACGAAGTGTTGTTATGTATGTTGAGTAAACGATTCTCCATTGAAACTGTCACTCCTTATATCAGGTATGAGTTGTTTTTATATCGGGTAACATTTTTGAATTTGTAACTATTTGATAAAAAATTTTCGCGGTAAGAAATGTTCACGATTTTCGATAATGACGCAAATTCACAAGCGTTAATTCGGTGAAAAATTCATAAAAGCTGCTTGCGAAAGTCGCAAAAATGTATATCAAATTTTTTAAAGACACTATGACACTGTGATCTGTTATTTTCCTCTTTTCGAAATTTATCAAACTGACAAAAAACTACTCTGATTTAACACAATGGTGGTCCCTTCAGTTAACAACGCCTTATAAAATTTACTCCATACTTCAATATTTCGTTAACTCGAACAAATCTGTTAATGCAATGCTATGTAGATTCCAATGAGGAAAAAAAACGTAAAATGTAGAAGCAACAAATATATGAAACAGAAAAATTAAGCCACTGCTTAAGTAGAAATTTTCGTCATCTTTCGTGACTTCATCAACACCAACTTCATTAGATTCCAATGTATAACCTTATTTTTGTATTTTACTTTTAACAACAAAGAGATGTGATCTTGGCAGTGAACAGGTTCGATACCATCACCACCAATCAGAACCACCGAGCATCAATTGATACATCCAGAGCTTCCAGTGGATCACCACAATCATTGAAAACCAACTTAATGGATATGCCCGTTAAACAGCAAACAAGAAAAAAGGTATTGTTTTTTAAAAGGTTTTCTTCCCGACTCTGATGATGCAAAGGGCTCGCGTATTTTTAAACGAGCACAAAATCTTAGTAAAGTAAGTCTGCGACCGCAGTCGGAGACGACACGAAGGTTCCTCTTTCGATAGCTATCTACCTGAAGGTAGGGAGGGTGCCAGTCTTTCTCCCTGGATTGCTCCACTTACCTTTGATCCTTCTCTTAATTGCTGAGCATCAGGCAGAGAGACATCAAGTACCATTTTGAGAATCTTTGGTATGATCCGGCTGGGGTTGAACCCACAACCTTGCGAACCGTAGCCGGGTGTTCTACCACTGCACTACCGTTCGCTAAAATCTTTCACTGTCAGTAGAAGGGGCAAACCTTTTGTGAAAATACTATATACCTTATTGGAACTAATTTTCGCGGGTTTTAATTTTAGCGTTTTTCGCGGTTTTTCGTCAAAATCGCGAAAATTTGATCCCGCGAAAAACTTTGAGAGTTGAAAACCGCGAAAATTAATTCCCGCGAAATGCAATTTTTTTCCAATTTTATCGAAAATCTTGAAAAATCCCTAGGAAAATGAAAGAAATTTGTCCAAAAAAGGGCAAAACCGCGAAAATTAAAACCCGCGAAAATTCCAGAATGGAAAAAACCGCCAAAATTAGAACCCGTGAAATGCAATATTTCGGATATTTTTTTTCGACCGCGAAAATTAGTTCCCGCGAAAATTAGTTCCAATAAGGTAACTCTTATGGAATTCTAGACTATTTTAGGACCAAAGCCTTAAGGAGTTCTGCCTCTATTTCAATTTATGTTTTTGAACTGCTATGAAATTCCGCAACATTTCAAATCTTATCCCCTAGCTAAGAACGATTTTTTGTACATAATTAAGATTGGCAATGCAAATAATAATTTGGCCCTGATTTGGTGAAAAATGCGGTCTCAGTGATGGTGTTAGGATCACTTATTGACTAGATTCATGAGATATTCACAACTAAAGCATTACAACATTGAAATAATTTTCTAAAAGATGTATTTAAAAGAATTGAAATGAAATTATCTATAAAAAATATATAAGTTTTAAAATATAAAATATACCCATGTAACAGAGACCCTGTCAACAAAGCCTATAATACTCAATGGCTAAATCACACAGCCGGTGATAGAGAAATATTTTGAAAACCCATTCCAAATAAGATGTTTAATACCGTTAGCACTCATCATCATCGGGTCATTACTACAGGGGTGTCGAAACACTTTTTCTGAAAATTGTCTTAAGGACAAAGTTTATAAATATTATTTCCACAAGTAAAACTTTCAAACACCACCACAACTGAATTAAAAATTATGATATCGAAGGTTATTAATTGCAAAAATACTAAAAAAAAGTTTAAATAATACCTCTAGGAAGTTTAAAAATACAGACCAAGCAGGACAAAGTACACAAAGTACTAAGTTATTATGAATACTGAATGATTTCTTTATAAGTTACGCTTTGTTTATAAGAAAAATTTAATAAGAAAATGAGGCTCAGTTTTGACCCCAAAACCTAAGAAACAATTATGAACAATCCCAGCCTCAGTTCTTAGATATGAAAATTCTGTATTCAAGCCTTCTTTTGAAACAATAAGTAAATAAAGTAATCATGTTAAAAACATTTCAAATTTAAAATCATGAAAAAATGAGAAGAATTAAGCATCAGCTAAAACTTACTAGTTCCTTCTAAAAAAGCGCATTTATTACTTATTTGTTTTGGTTTTGCTACCAAAGTTAATTACTTTTAGGAATTGAGCATATATAGAGGAGTTTCCTCCAACATAATGCATCACGCCATTCCCCTCTATAATAATACAAACAATGATGTCTGATTGGGTCAGCTCCATCTTTGATCGGATCAGTATAACTCATCTGCGTTCCATCAATCCATTTCCAAGGATGAATATCTCCATCTTTATGTCCTCCAATCCAAAATGGCCAATCACCTCTATGAATAGAATTGAAATAAAAACATTAAATTCATACTTCATAACGGAAAATCTTGTGATGTACCTCTTAACCAATCAGATTTTATTCTGGCGAGGGGAGACAAACACTATGGTTTAACTCCCTATTAAAATATGTTATTTACCTTACACTCGTTAACTTTTAGTAAATTAAGCCTTTTAAATGTCTGCGACCGCAGTCGGAGGCGACCCGAAGGCTCCTCTTTCGATAGCTATCTATCTACCTGAAGGTAGGGAAGGTGCCACTCTTTCTCCCTGGATTGCTCAACTTATCCTTGATCCTTCTCTTAATTGCTGAGCATCAAACAGAGAGGTATCAAGTACTATTTTGAGAATCTTTGGTATGATCCGGCTGGGGGTTGAACCCACAAGTTTTCGAACCGTAGCCGGATGCTCTACCACTGCAATACGGTCGCTGTACTACGGTCACAGCTTTCAGACGTCATGGCTTAGAATTCAGATGAAAAACAGATAATTAGGATATCATTTACTGCACATTACTTTGAATGGCTAATTATCATTTTCTTAGAAACGGAGACCCGTAAAACATCTAAGCGCAATCTATCCGGGAGTTTATACTCTGGCTTTTCACATTTAAGAATTTTCACAATGTCGACTCAAAAATAAAAAACATACCTTTTATGAACTTCCCCTCTGAGATAATTGTTTTCTTCCAGTGAATGGATGCTAGCAAGACGAGCGCCCATTGCTTGGCAAGCTTTTTCTGCATCTTGCCAATATAGGTATGCTGTTCCGAAGATAAATTTTTTAGAAATCTCGTTTGGCTTTGTTGTTGTTGTCGGTGTAGTCGTTGTTGTCGTCGGAGTTGTCGTTGTTGTGGTTGGAGTGGTCGTTGTTGTTGTCGGAATGGTCGTTGTTGTGGTTGGAGTGGTCGTTATTGTGTTAGGAGTGGTCGTTGTTGTCGTCGGAGTTGTCGTTGTTGTGGTTGGAGTGGTCGTTGCTGTTGTCGGAATGGTCGTTGTTGTGGTTGGAGTGGTCGTTGTTGTGGTAGGGGTGGTCGTTGTTGTCGTCGGAATGGTCGTTGTTGTGGTTGGAGTGGTCGTTGTTGTGGTTGGAGTGGTTGTTGTTGAAGTTGGGGCGGTCGTTGTTGTGGTTTTATTGGCAGTTGTAGTTGTGATTTTTGTTAGGGTCGTAGGTTTTGTTGTTACAACTTCACAAATGCTAGCAAGATGCCCGCCACGTGCTTTACAATCATCCTCAGCATCTTGCCAACTTTGGAGAGTTGTACTGAGGTAATAATTCCCTGAAACGATGATGTGGTTCATCAATATCAAATAGTTGATTGTTGATTTTAGATTAAATTGATTAAGAACACCTTATTGTATTGATAAAGTAAGCATGTATATTTTTATCTCGGTACTGTTAATATATCCTCCATTACTGAGGGAGTTTATCCGCTTTTCTATTTGCGTTACATCAAATCCTGATGTGGAGTGCCGAATGCTTTACCGACTGAGTAAGCTACCCGATCCATGGTTTATTTCAAAAAAAAATTAAACATACCTGCTTGTCCTTTAACTAGGATAGCCAACGAAAGAAGAACTGCATAACTAAATAAAATAATTTTCAATTCCATATTTGATGTCTTTGAGCTCTTTCTTATGAAGTAATTAGATGTTGAATGAATTTGCTTGATATCTTGACCATTTTTATAGCAATTTTTCAAAGGCTATTTCTGGTCCTATACGTGATCGATGTCATAAAAAACGCGTAATAAAATGTAAATCTAACGTAAAAAATGGTACGTGGTTTGATTTATTCAATTGGCAGGGTTAAGTGTCCTCAGAACAATCACGTTTTATCCATGCAATCGATTGTCTGTGCAGTGATAATATAAAATCCTTTGGCAATAACTTATATTTCCTCGATTGGCTTCAATCACTCTAAATAAGCTTGAAATACCGACAGTGAGATTTTCATCTTTTAAACCAATTGAAATTGAAAGATCCTAGTTTTTCAATCATACCCTAGTCAAACTTGCTTGAAAAGGGATTGTGATGCTTAAGGGCCAGGACACACGTGAAGGTTAAAAATATATGTCTCGATCCAAAAGAGGAAGTCAGTCTAATTTGATAATTATGGAAGGCTTACCTGTTTAATGCCAATTTTCGTCCGGGAAGTTTTACTCTGCCATTAATTATCATTGATCTAATTTGGTCTTAATCACAACAATTGATAAGCGTCATAAACTTTTTCTTCGAATTTTTTAATGACGTGGGAAGAAATCGGGGAAAATAGAATAGGCAAGTCGACTCTTGACTTGAATGGCTCTTTTTAGCTTTTAGTATCATTTTGCGACGACGAGCGCGTTTCCGCTAGCCTTCGTTCGCAATATTCACTCATTTTTCAACAGGCTAAGTAGAAAGCAAGAAAGGTCTTACCCCGCTTAGTATATCCATCCGCTTTGCTTCTAGAACGAAAAATCAAGCTGGAATTCGTTCTAGTTTATTCTCAGGGTAAGCTTTCCTTACTTTCAGTTTAGCCTGTAAAGAATGCCGTAGTGTGAACGAAGGCTATAGGAAACATGCTTGTCGTGGTAAAACATCTATCAAAAAACAAAAAATTATCCATTATTTTCAATACACTTAGACTTTGAAGTTCAAAGTGCTAAAAAATAAGAATATCAGAGAAATTTACAGCTTCCAACCTCTAGATATGAAACATGAGGGTATTTGTAGTTTTTGTGATCTTTTTTTCTGACTACATTTGACCTTTTCTAAATAAAGGCTCTCTCTCTATCAGCTTAACCGGTTAAGACGAAAAACTTCTTCGGAGATTTTCCTTCAAAAAAGTTCGGAATTTTTACAATCTCTCTACACCTCTCTGTTAGTATGAATGCTGCTTGGGACTACAGTTGATGCTCTCTTATTCAACGTTCAAATGTGCGATACCAGTCCATTATTCGATAATATTGAAAGTCACCGTCAAAAAGAAATTTCATTCACGACGCTATATCAAGTAGATATTCGACAAGAAAAATCGGATACCGAAAATTATTCAGTCGAGCTTGATGATATTCGACGAAGCGAAGCTGAGCCTAAAGGCTCGGAAAATATGACGAAAAATCTAAACTCGAAAAATATTTCCCATACTGAACTCTGTACCGTGTGATAACTATTACTTATTCAATGAAAATTGAATTCCCCCTTTAAAATCGAATTAGAGAGCGTCAATTGTACTTTCATTGACTTTACATTATAAAATCTTATTTTTCATTTCAAATTTCCCCACTTCTAGTTTTCGATTGCAATTCAACAACGTGAAAGATTCTCGATGCAATCAGCATTTGAAGCACGTAATTCACAACGAGGAAGCTACTTCGATTATTTGTTGGACTCTTCATCAATCACCGTCACACCAGATACATCAGTCACTGCAGTAGTCGATTCTCAAGGAGAAAAAATGTACCTCGATAACCATGTAAGCTCGATTCAAACCATGTTCTAACCTTACAAGTGGTGTATCCACCGAGGGGGGTAGGAGTGGGGTCCAAAATTGATCAAAAAGTTTTCCCAATAGAATCTTTAGGTGTCTGTAGTTTTTGTGACCTGTTTCTGGCTACCTTTAACCTTTTTAAGGCCTCCTTTAAAAGTTGTTTGGCCTTTTTAAAACAAAAATTTTTGCTTGCGGAGCCCAAATTACAAAGGAAATTTTCTATGACATGAAATTTCATGTTTTCTTCACTGTTTGTGACCTTTTCTCCGAAACTTGTGGCTACATCTTTGCTTGCAATCACGGTTCGTCTTGAAGTGAAATGAAGTTGATGTTATCCATCAATGTTTGTGATACTGATAGCCTTCTGCTCCTCCTCCTAACGAAAAAGTATAAGGTCTACGAATCAGTCTAGGTTTGTGATTAAGATTATTTTTGACCAATAGTTTCTAAGCTACTATTGTTTTGTGTTTCTGAAAGATATGGAACCTTAACGTCTGAACATATCAGTGAGGTTCTAAACCTTTTGAAGACCTTAGAAGGCCTAGAAGCTATTTGATGAAATTTTATCGGCTTTGTTGCACCATCTGGCACCATGTTAATAAGTAAGCACAAAACTACTTACCACGTCCCAAGGGGCTTCTTCGCCAAAGATTTTTCAATTAACAAACACTTATTTATTTCTTTTTCAGATTTTATTGGAAGGTTACGTCGAGACATGGATGTCAAAAATCTTGAGCGAAATGAAAAACTCAGTCAAGCAACTCTTATCGACCTCTATTCAAAAGTTGGATAATGGTGTACCTTTCGAAGAAGTCCTCTTGAATACGCCCGCTCAAATTGGTGTCATTAGCTTTTATTACTACTTCACCAAAGAAACTGAGCGCGCGGTATTGTTTTTGCGCTCCGATCGTAAATCATTGACTAACTTAGCGAAGAAGTTTTCAGGATTGTCCAATCGTTTGAGCTATATGCTATCACGTGGTGTTTATCGTCCAATGAATGTTAATCTAAGCAAAACACAAAAGATCAGAGTTGAAAATGTTTTAGGTGTAAGTAGAATGTTTTTTGTTTCTGTTGACTTTTTTCATTGGGTGAAGGGACGGCGGATATATATCATTTCAATGATCTACCCATTGGCATCTCGCTCTTTGAACAGGCGTCGTTTCTTTGGACAAGCGTCAAATTATTGAAAACTCACACAATGGGATCAAAACTCTTTTGATACCCCCTAAACAATATATCTTCAATCCTCTATGAACAGTTTTTATTTTGTTGAATTAAAACTGTAATGTTCTTAAGCAAACGAGAGAAACATAACTTGTTGTCATTTTTTCGACTCATCCTTTATTCTTCGGATGGTTCCGACTTTAATGAGCTATCTCTTCTGGATTCTTTACGATATTTCAGACCCCCGGTCCCCTGGATCTACCAGGCTTTTAAAGTTAGGGTTGGGGGGGGGGGTGGTGAAACTTTCTTCTGTTACAACCGAATCACAAGGATAAGGTGATATTGCCTCAAATCTAATTAGGCGAGACCAATTTAATTTGTTGTTCTACGGACAGATCGTTAGAAAAATATGGGTCGGTCGGCAAAATAAGAATAAATTTTTCATTTATCAGGGTTGGTAAGGTACCGAGAATATTTTCCAATAAGTATCTGGATCAAAGATTCATAATAAAATTTTAGTGTATGGAATGCTTTTTATGATTTTTCAATTTCTTGAATTAATTTTCAGCTTTATTCAAGTTTAATTTTTAAAAATAACTAGTGTGTAAAATATATTGTAGTGGAAATTCGATATTATTATGTTTTTGATTTTAGCAAAAATAGGGTCGTTCGGGCCCGTAGAACAACAAATTAAATTGGTCTCGCCTTAGCAGGTAAGAAACTGGACAAAACGAACGTAATATCCAAGCTGACACACAACGTTCATTCAACGTTTATCTATCTAGCGTTATATGTACGTCGTGAACATTAGATTAACATCGAAACAGCTGTTCGCCAGCTGGGTTATCGCGCTCTCAATCTAACTGGTACAATTCTTCCATCATTCCGATATATACATTTTGTTACTTTCTTTTATCCAGCTTTGTTTCTTCGCCGTAAGCACCATCGATAAATTGATTGCCGTCAAAATGCGAGATACGAACGATTTTGAATGGCGTCAAACATTAAAATGTTATGCAGGTGATGCCCAGTACCTTCAAACTACCCGAATCAATTCGCCCCAGCCCCCTCGAAGTCATACGCCTACACGGAAGAATATGTCGCCACCCAGGAGCCAAACACCGCGAATCGAGACGATCGATGAGAGGGGCGTCCAACCAGTTCATATCAAGCTTCTAGACTTCTCTTTCACCTATCAAAATGAATTTCATGGCTGCCAACTAGGGTCCGTTGTCTGGGTAACGTCAGACAAAGCTTTTTTAAATTTGATGACTTCATTGACCAATGGGAAAGCAGGATGCGTGTCATGTGACCAACCAACGGGACGAAGTGGCATCATCGATGTAAGTTTATTTCGAACCTTAAAAATGAAAATTCTAAAGGCGATAATTAAACTTCAATTGTTACTAAAACTTTTTCTGCTTTGAGTGCATCGTTGATTTTGAAAGTTCATTGCGACTTTATGTACTGTTATTATGATCTAGTCCGTATTTTATGTTATCGTTATGTTTTGATTTGGAGCATTCCTCTGTGAACTTAGCTATTTACACTTGGCGCTGTAAAAGCAGGACACGTAATGAAACCCTCCCCCACTTCAAAGAATATTATCCCCAACATACCCTGATATTTCATCTCCATCCGAATATTACATTGTTAACGCTTGCAGGATTTTTGTGCTCTAAAAATCGAATTTGAAATCGACACTCATTAAAATCGGTGTGATTTCCCTTTCCCGTGACATTTGACATCTTCATATTATTTGCATTGGTTAAGAAACTCTCTCTAGGTTCATTGGCACACGTGTGTATTGACCTTTTTCATGACATTCATGGTGTCAAGTCAAGTCTTATGAGGAAGCACCCGAAAACTTTATTGTATCAAACATTACGTAATAATCAACGATATCATTATCAAGGACTTACCATTAACCAAACCAAACTGAGGTCAATGCGCATATACATACGTGTTGGCAATTACGTAATAAATATCATGGATTATATAAGTCAGTCTTCTTTACTTTTTACAGTGCTTGAAAATCCTGTGTGGACAACACTGTTTCACATTGGATTGTGCATCACCGCTCAGTTATCAATCAATCGGTCATTTATTCCTCGGTATTATTGAGGACGGCTCATGGTGTACATTCTCCAACTTCGATCAATTGTCGTCAGTGAAGATGAATCTTGTCCAATATTTTCTGTTCAACATTCACCAATTCTTAAAACAACCTGGTTTCAATAAGCTGGTGAGCAACAAAGGGACAAATCACGTTGATGGTTTCCGTGTTGTAAGTGAAAATTAAATGTTTGATACTTTTTTGGGATTTAAAACCTATATCCTCGCGGAATATCTACCGATGATTAATTTCTTTAATACCTCTTCTATGGGAAGAAAGTAATTTTAGTCCTTTCATATATAATTTATCAACTCCGTCTACGTAACGTTTACACTTTTCAATTCAGACATCCGTCCATCCAAACTGTGGAGTTTTCCTGACCACAACAACATCCTACATTCACCAACAATGTCCACCTTCCATCAAACTACATCTTCGGAATATCAGTATCGCCAAGCCTGATCTTCAACGTCTACTGAAAATACAATTGATCGCCAGAAGCTTCAAATCGTATAAAATCATCACCAATTATTTGGTTTTGTTGAAAGATTGCGTCAAAAATCAACTGTAGGTTTGAATTATGCTTTTTGCAAATTTTGCAGCAGTTTCTCTTTACAGATTTTCTGCAAATTTTTAAATTAATTTTTTTTTGGAAATATTGATTATAAAATGAACCATCACAGACCGTTTATTATATGAATGTCTGCTTAGAATACACCTTTCAACCTTTAAAGTCTGTGGAGACCAGGTTCGAGTTTACCAGGAAGGATGGTGTCAGAATATCTGAAGTCGTTACAATGACATCCTCGCAGACTAAGATAGATGTATTGTCTTAAATCACAAACTAAAGTGTATCCAGAAATAATTGGCAGTTGAAACAAGAATTCCTGTATTTGATATTTCACAGAAAAATCCTACCTTTCGGGTCCCATATCTTCCGAAGGACTTCCGTTTGGCTGGAAATTTGACCGTTAAAAATCGCGAAATTTTCTACAAAAAATACACTCAAATATAGCGCTTTTAATTCTCTAAAACAAGCAAAACAAATTTCCACAATTGTATTGGAGAAACAAAGGTTACAGGCCTTATCTCCACTTATATGCCAATTATATCTGGGTACACTTTAACTCTACACTAGAATTCTACAACTCATGACGAAAAGAAAAGGATACATTTGAAATTGATAGTATTTTGCCTGCTAAATTGTCTGATGCATGTAAGCCGTCATGGTCCTCTCTGATGGATAGTGAATTATGGAAATAAACTGAATACTTTTTACAAGCGGCCATTGACAAATTAAATACGTAGAATTTTACTTTTTTTTTCTTTCCATAAAGCGGTCGTAGTGTAAAGGTAAAGCGAGGTGCTCATCTTTCCCAGCTGACATTCAACGTGGTTTCAACGTTTATCTAATGTTCACAACGTCCATATAACATTAGGTAAACGTCACAACAGCGTTTTGTGCCATACCAAAGACTTGAAAATTGGCACTTGATATCTCTCTAATTTATGCTCAGCAATTAAAAAGAAGGATCGAGGGTAGGTGGAGCAATCCACCTTAATCTCGGTCCATCTTTTCAATTGCTGGCCAAGATATCAAGTGTTATCGATTTGTATCATAGCACTGATAATGTTTTAAATGAACGAAAAGCTTAAATGCTGAAAACAAAAAATTATTGTTCAAATGTTTTTTTTTATATTGATTCTGGCATACATAATTTATTGGAACTAATTTTTGCGAGAATTCATTTTAGCGTTTTTGAACCTGCGAAATACAATTTTTTTTTTAATTTTATTGAAAAATTTGAAAAATCCTTAAGAAAATGAAAGAAATTTGTCCAAAAAAGGACAAAACCGCGAAAATTAAAACCCGTGAAATGCTATTTTTCCGATTTTTTTTCGACCGCGAATATTATTTCCAATAAGGTAAGTGCTAATGAATGATACTTTTTCATCATCCTCATCATAGGCACCGTGATGTGTTCACCACGAAAACATACGAGACGATCATTACACAAGCGTGGAAGAATTACAAGACATTACACACACAAGAGAATCACCACAACAGCATCAGTAACCCTAACACAGCTGGTGGTGATGGATTCATTAATAAATATCCAAGTGCTGTCTCATCTGTTACCACATTCTCACAATCTCGTAAGTTGTCGTCGTTTACTAATCGTTTTGATACTTCAATTCGTGATATTCATGACGAAATGTTCAATACGGAAGCACACAAAAAAGACCGGATGTTTGCCACTAGTTTTGAATTTAGACAATGAAACTAGTGGCAAACGCCCGGGCTATTTTTAGTTCTTCCGTATGAAAAATTACGTCATGAATATCATGAATTATCCACAATCCAATAGTATTGTTTATGTTTATGTTTCTTTTTTGTCAAGTAGATGTAAAATACAAATGCACTTAGCTCGAGTATCGGTATCAGATATTACTTACAGTGCTATCTATTAAGTTGACACGCGATCGACTAAATTCAGGACGGAGCCCGAGGGGGGGGGGGGGCGTACAGCAGAAAATTTGTGAAATTCGTATCCTTACAGTGCATTTTTCTCAAATTTTCAACTCTTTTAGAGCAGAAAAAAACAAATTTTCCTGCATTTACTGAAATATTTGCAATGCATTTAATCGAAAAGTCCCCTTTCTGCTATCTTGAAAAACATACCCTTACGCTGCACACTAGTCAATTTGTCTGACTGCCTTCCCGCTCCCCCACTCTCCCCCGTTTCGTTTATTCACAAGATTACATTGTATTTTAGATGGTGGTGTACGTGGTGGTGGTGGCGGTTCCCAAACGCCCATAACAACGCCCGCAGTACAAAATGCTGTGTCAGCAGAAATTACGAAATTTGAATTAAACACCATTTGTAAATCCGTCTTGACCATCGTCAATGCTTCATTATCTGATAGTGTAATTATTTCTTTATTAGCTCTTTGAACAGTCTTCGGGATACATCAATGCCTCAGCTCAGGTTGCCCATGAAAATAGACAAACTTTGTGACCACAAAAATTATCGATTTTAAGTTTAAACTCCTCTTGATTTTTACAAAAGTTTTAAATTTACCTCCATACAGAATTGTACCATGGTTTAAAGGGACAAAAAAGTAGTAAAATGTAAACATTGCGCAAACCACGTTACAATCGAAACAATCAAAATCAGCCATATTTGTTTTGATTTTTTGTTTTGACATGTGATATTTGTTTTGATTTTGTATCCCGCTGCATACGGTTTGTTTACAAATTTCGTCAGTACTTTTATGTCCCTTTAATGACTTGACTTGGTGGTGTAACTAGTTATTTTTCTACAAGTCCTCTGAGCGGTTTACCCTGTATAAAGAGTGTTTGCAAATATGAGAAGCTGAAAATAAAGTCATTTTAAAGTTAGTAAGCAACAAACTGCTCTCTTTTCAAATTTGTACCCAAGACCTCGCATCATGCCTTTCCATTTGCAAATTCCATTTACAACTGTCTCTCTCTATTTCGATCTTCAAGGAACCAAGACTTTTCTTCGAATAAAAGAAAGATTTAAATCGTTGAGAGCAGGTTACACTACTTTCTACTGAAGGAGACCAATGATTTAGCACGAATTACAGAAAGATTCGAATAATAGAAGTTCGAATTATGGAGAGAAGTAAACTGTAATCTAATCCGCCGCTTCCAGGTATTATTTTAAACTTTACTTAATCATTTTTAACTTTTCAGGATTCGATGTTATTTAAAGAAATTGTTCGAGGTGTGTTCGGTGACCATGCTGACTCAGCACTTTTTCCATCATACGTTCTTCCTGAAGAAATGTCACTTTTGGAGATTGTTAAAAAGACTATCGATGAAAACGGGTTATCTCATCATAAATTGTTCGAAGATAAAATCATGCAGTTGTATCAAGTATCACAAATCAATCAAGGTTTGTAATCACGTAAATCTCGCATCTTTTTTAGTAGGCAATTATATGGAGGGGTGTCGTCAATATTTTCCCCGATTTCCGTCAAACCGTCAAACAAAAACAGAAAGTCCGCCACCAAAAATTCAAGAATTCTGTCAAAAATTCCGAAAATTTGGACTATTACTTTCCTTCCGAACAATTTTTGTACTAAATGTCGATTTTCGGGACTAATAAAGCCTAGTTTGACGAGGAACTTGTGAATTTCCGTCAAATTTCGGCTATCTGTTTGAAAAAAATGAGCGATTCCGCTCCTCTGCCAACCGAGATTTTATTCATTTATTTAAGAAGATCTTAGACAGTTCCCTATATTCTGTAAATTGAGGCTTGACCAGGCTTGACTTTTAGGAATATGTGAACCCATCACTGTTTTTAAATAGACTTTTTAATGTTCAATTGAGGGTGTTCCATTTAAAATATAAGACGAAGACGAACCCTTCCAAGCCAAAAAAATTCTCTAAAATGTGTATGTTTTCCCCCTGGAAAATGAAAAAAAATTGCAGAAAAAACCTTTGAAAAATTCTTCTTCGCACCTTTACGTCAGGGTGGACGAACGAACATCAGTCTTTTACGCTTTGCAAAAAAAAAACTCCTTCCCTGGGCTGGAAATTCTTCATGGATTACCCCAGGGGGGGGGGCCTGGAAAAGTTTATCCGACCCACTGTATAGATGAAAAGTGGAATGGCCCATTCTTGTATCGATTTTGATGCATTTCAGGGATCGTGATATGCGGACAAAGCAAAACAGGGAAATCAACTTTGGTTCAAACACTCATCCAATCGTTAGGTATTTTAGCCGAAGAAACGGATAAAGAAAACCACATAACTTATCATCAAGAACACATTAACGTTCTAGCGGTAAAGTTTTCTTATGAAATTTTTTGAACCTTTACATTCAAGAGTGAATGTAAGAGTTCGCATTGCTGAGCTCTAAAAAGTTAAATGTCTTAAAATGAAGGACGATTTTATTTTTTAAGATTGATATTTTTTATTTTTGAACATAACTTTTGAACCAATGAAGTAAAATTAGAAAGTAATACACCAAATTTTAAGTTAGGCTTTCTTCTGAATTATTCCGAAACAATCTTTGAAAACTCTTTCTGCTACTACCTGCAATTTAAATTCAAAGAGGGTAACTTATTTGTGGCACACCGGTAGTTAGAGTGAGAATGGCGATTTCAATACTTGTACTTTACTTCATTGGATATTTCGATTTAGGAGAGGTTTAATGACTTCTAGACTATATTCTCAATCTGTACCGTTTCCTCTGAACCAATCGTTTTTCAGATGGGGGTAAGAAACGTGTAGTAACATTAAAACATAAAATGTCCTAAATTTATAGGTATCTAGCTTAGAGCAAATGTTTGGTTGTATAAGCGAGGCGGGTGATTGGGTGAATGGCGTGTTTACAGTGGCGTTGAAGAAAGCCAATCAAAGTTTGTTGCAGCATAAACAATCAACGTGGATTACACTGGATGGACCCTTACATGATGGATGGTGCTCTGCTTTGAATGGTCTCTTCGAACAGAGAAAGGTATACATTGTGCATAGTTCTTTCGTCTCAGACTGATTTCCACTTCAGCAAGATACAAAAGAAGGCTTTCCCGCCTTCAAACATAACAAAAGCATTCTTTTGACCACTGGGTATAATATGCGATTTATAAAGGATTCAAATTCAGATTCTCCTGACTGGTATGTTTTACACTGGTAAATTCGACAAGTCGTCTATCTTCTGCATTTTTAACAGTCTTTCAATTAATATATCTTACAACTGTGAGCGATTGAGTTAAACTATCATTTATCTTCATAGGTTTACATGCAACCTGACATGAAGCAACACCATCTGAACAAGAATGTGACTTTTGTTTACGAAACACACACGTTAGATCACATATCTCCAATTGTCTTTGCAAATATGGTACGAGTTAATCGATTCATTCTTTGCTTGTTCATTTAAAAACTAGGTCACAGTGTGGATGTAAACCACACTGAAACGACCGCCTTCCATCACGCATCACGCTCGCGAAAGAGCGCGCGCACATTATTAACGCCTACATGTCATCTCCAGTACATTTTAGATTATTCATTGAAAACAGATTACAATATAGTCATTTTTCATATCTCGATTATTTAATTCCAAATAAAAGACATTCAGGGGAAAAAAAAGAGAAACACCTGGGTAATCTAGTTAAAAAAACCGAAAGTAAATGGTAGACAAAGTAATGAGCCAAGGCAAAACGAGATTAGCGTACCACTATGAAAGAAACCGCCTCCGGCCTTTGATTATTCCACTTTCACGCCTAAAAGGGCAAGACAGAACAGGAAAAGCCAAAAGATTGAGGCTAGAAATCAGCTCTCACTGGGATTCAGAAGTTTGATGGTTAAACTGTGTGTAAAGTAAAGAAATCTAAATGTGAAAAAATAAAGAATTTTGTAAAAAAGTTCACAACCACGGACAAAGTATCAGCCATTATAAATCCTTAAACTTTTTTCGTGGGTCACTTGGTATCTAAATAAAGTAACAGTTTACCGAGTTATTAGCTACTCCGTCTCAGCAAAGTATGAGGCTTTTTCATCTCAAAATTCAGCATAATTCAACAAGATTTCAAAAAAATACGCTAATTTTCTGTGTACAATCCATTTTCCGTCTCAGGCGTAAGACCTCGCTTTGACCACCGAATTTCAGATGATAGAGTATTCTCCATTCAGTGCTTGGTAGCTGAATCATTAATTTTCATCATTTCGATTTCATTCTAGAGTATCATATACATGGATAACTCAGCACTTGGTTGGAGGCCTCTTGCGAATGCATGGTTAGCTAAACAAGATCAAACTTATTTCCATGTAAGTTTAACACAAAATCCACGGGGACGTACCGATGTTTATCCGACAGGGTCGATCGGAAAATTTTTCTATTTTTCTTTCTGACAGGGTCCCAAATTTACCCAAATTTACTTGTCCCCCCCCCCGGAACAAGTAGTAATTGATAAAGTAGTAAGCTCACGTGTCTACGTTATGGAATGAAATGATTTTAAACATTACGGCATCTTCCCCACAAAATTAATCAAGCACTGATTAGCCGTTGTTCTCAGTCCATCAGGATCTAAACAAAGGAAGTACTAAACGTCCCTGTCGCAAACAAAGGATACATCGACTTGCTTGTTATTACTGGGACGCCTTCTCTGCTGAATTTGAAACATTTTTTTATCAATTTATGGAATGATGGTCACATGTCTAAGGCGTCAGAGCCACAAACAAAGAGTTCCCAGTTCTATTCCTTACTTCCTCTGATATTCTGTTCAATTCATAGATAGTCGATATGGTGGGCCGTGGACCCCGTGAAAACAGCTGAAAGACTAATAAAGCCATGTGTTATTTGACTATCCACATGAAATAGAAAATACTGACTCTATTTATCAATGAATTAATTATCAATTATCATTTGTTTGTTTGTAGGTACTTCAACGTTCTTTCCATAAAAGTGTTGACCGATGTCTACAATTTGTACAAGATGAGGCTAGGTTAGTTTTCTTTCGTTGATTCACTTCAAACTTTCATTGCCATCTGAAGTTATGTCAAGATCACAGTAGCATAGACAAAAGGGGTGCAAAATTTGTGTTTGATTTTTATAGTAATAAAGTCAAAAAATCTGTTCTCTGACACAAATTTCGCGCCCTTTTTGTCTACACTACTGGATCACGTGGTATAAAAAAGTTTGAGCACTAAAAACTACTTTCGGTCTTTTACAGTTTATATTTTACGTAAAATTCTTGTTTATTTTCAGATGTTGTGTTACTTTATCAGAAGGTTCATTGTTTTCTTCGTGTCTGAGCATGTTATCCAGTTTGTTGAGAGTAAGTTTAGTTTCGTAGTATTGTCAATTTTTGGGATGCTCGATTTATTTTTTTCCTTTACTTTGAATGAAAAATTAGTTGGTATGATATATTTGGCACGTGGATTTGTTTTATTGTCCTGGGCAAAAGTTCGAAATATTTTTGGCTATTTATTTTCCAAAGTCTATATCCAAACTTTTAGGATTTTTTAGTACTGACTTTTAGTAAAAGAACAATATAATTTCAACATAACAACCGTGAAAAAACCCATTTTTCAAAAATTGAAATTTTAATATTTTGACTTTTGAAAATATTAAGACAAAAACACTTAGAGGTTTTACTCAGGACCACAAAAGGTTACTACAGGCCAAATATCTTACTACAGGCCAAATATCTCGCTTGTGATCATCCATTTAAAGATGAAAAATACAGTACTTACATGCAATATTCGTTCAACGTCCAATCACAGGGTAGAAATCATTAATATTGATACGAATAACCACAAATTGTGTTTCCTGACAGCTGATTGGTTGTAAGCCCTGCCTATTCTAATTGTGAATTAAAGTCGGCAAAACGCTGGTTGTCTAAAGTCAATGCATAGCCCTCTTTCGACGTCAATGCAAAGTCTTCTTTCAATCTTTTCGAAGCAAAGATTTTAACACCAAGTTTGCGCCCACTTTTCGCCTACTCAAAGAATTAGAATAGGCAGGGCGAAAAGTGGACCGTCTAAACTAGAGCTAAGTGACGTGAAATTACTTAATACGTCACTTGAAATCAATCAGCTGTTAGACCCATGAAGTTTTGATCAATCCTTTCTTCTTTACTGCATACAGGATCACCAAGAATCGTTAGCAGGAGAACTCCACATTGAGAGATTGTATCTTTTCTCTTTGATATGGACTTTTGGAAGTTTATTGATCCATGATCAAGAGAGACATCAATTCAATGCACTTCTTTTGTCACTGTCCAATGCGTATGTTTTTAGTGTTTCTGTATATCTACTGTAATCATTTTTCTTTGTTCTGGGTATATGATTGGGTTGAAGGAACAGGAAAATGAGCTGTTGGCAGATAAATAAATAGTTACTTATCAACACTTATCTCACTATAATCTACTGCTTTGCAGTAACAATACCGATGTATGTTCTTGTGAGTTATTTATACCCTGCTATACATCGTTTTTTCTTGTAATTTTCAGACTAATGTTCTTAAAATGTTCTTAATAAGTTTACTTTAATGACTTAAAAGGGGATTGAAATCAGCCTTTCTTCTCCATTTCTAAAATCTGAAGCTGTGATTGTTCTTAATCTTTAAAAGTTTTTTACCCATTCTTATAAAACAGCGTGTTTGTTTAAAGTATACCATTCGTCATTGCCAACTTGTCTCCGTCGTGTTTCTACTGGTATTTCACCAAACCTTTGTCGTCTGTTTTTTTCAGATTGCCCGATGATGATCGAGAGATTTCAGTCTTCGATTATTTCGTTGACGAATCGGGTGAATGGGATTCGTGGGCCACTCGGTAAGACCATTTTATTATATGCCACCCTAATTATTGAGAGGGTTAGGTATGTTCCGTCCAATATCATTCGATAATGGTTCAATAACGCTCGTGGTTTATTTTCTTCAATAAACGGAGAACAAAAAACAGTTCTGTTACATTGGTTTCATGATCTTGTTGAAAGTAGTTACACGCTACCTGAACGACATATTGGACAAACACTTACTGTATCGCGAAAAATAGTCTAGCAAGCTAGACGACTAATTCATACATAGTAGAAATAAAGCAAAAAGTAATAAAGGGAACAATTTTAGTCGTCTAGAAACCTTTGTGCACTAACTCCAAACAAAAGAAAAGTGTCAATATTTGCAATTATAATCTTTTTCCCGCTCAAAATAATTCTTGAGAAAAACATGTATGTGGATTTGTGTATTGAAAGTTTTTCATTTGAGTTGATTTTGTTTTGAGAGTTTGTTATTGCTTGATAAATTGTTTTCTCGCTACGCAAGTTTCTGCGTAGCTAGCCCCTGTATCTATAAGGCTGGAACACCGGATTCTTCCAGTCGTTTATACAAACTAAATCCCGTATTATTATTAGTATTGGTATTATTAGTATTACACGCATTATAAACGACTCCAGTCTACGCGAAAAACAGCAATGCGATTTTTAATTAAGGGTTTTGGCGTGTCCCGGTGGACTCCCGTTTATCATACGAATATTTCTATATTTCAATCTAAATTTCTCAGTCACCTAGTAAAATATTGTCTCTAATTTGAAAGTTTAAATTAAATCTCTTTGTAATCCGAACATCAGACTTCCAATTCGAGTTCGAATTAGCAACATTTAACTCAAATTTTTAATTCTTAATTCTAATACTAGATTATCAGAAGCAAGCTTGGACGAAAGTATTGATTCTTTTGGACAAATCTTTGTGGAAACTGTCTCCTCCGTAAGTATATGCTGCTAAAATGAACTAAAAGTAACTTTTTACAACCTTAACCATATTTGTCAAATATATCATTCAAACCGTAATTTATTGAATATTTAGGACAAAATAAGCATTTTAAACTCAGGGAACGTTTTTCTAAAGCTTTTGTTAGAATATAATAGCTATTTATAAGAACAAAGGAAATGCTCGGTGTTTGCTCACTTTGGGCGTGATGAGTGACGTCATCAAAGATATTTTTGTTCAAAGTTACCTTATGTGACAAGGATCTTGTGTGCCAAATTTCATCCACAAAGACCAACTAGATCAAAAGTTAAGGGGTGGTACAGGAAAAGCCCCAACCCTAAAGGCATACCGGATAAGTGGGATGGGGGAACCTGGGAACCTAAAGTGGGAACCTAAATGAACACCTGAAAAGTGGGATGGGGGAACCTAAGTGGGAACCTAAATGAACACCTGAAAAGTGGGATGGGGGAACCTAAGTGGGAACCTAAATGAACACCTGAAAAGTGGGATGGGGGAACCTAAGTGGGAACCTAAATGAACACCGGAAAAGTGGGATGGGGGAACCTAAGTGGGAAACCTAAATGAACACCGGAAAAGTGGGATGGGGGAACCTAAGTGAAACCTAAATGAGCACCGGAAATATGGGGAACTAAGTGGGAACCTAAGTTGTTTAATTATTAATAGAATTGAAATATTTTTCTTTAAAAACAAATACATAAGCGAAAAATAAGACTTGCTCGATAGCAAGTCTTATTGTAGTTTAAGAAGAATTCCTTTATGTTTAAATAAATAGGTCTATTGAAAATGGCGATTTTGTGTTTACTTTTCAAATTTTTGAAAATTTTGAAAAGATGGTGCACATATTTTTTACCTGAAAAGTGGGATGGGGGAACCCGGGAACCTAAAGTGGGAACCTAATTTGTTTATTATTATTATTTTTCTTTAAAAACAAATACATAAAGATAAGAAAGATATTATATGCAAGGAAAGAAAAAACCTTTTATCATAATAAGAACACTAGTTATTTACTTTTTACATTACGGTTCGCAAACAATAATGTTGAAAATAAAACAAAGGGAATTTATTTATTCAATTAGCTCAAAAAAGCATGTTTATTTATCAGCAGTTTTATAGTGCATCTTTTTGAAAGGTTCTTTTTAGTAAATTGACTTAATTGACTTTAAACTTTAAACTTTAAACCGTCATATCTTCAAATCTAGAAGGAATTAGAAGTTCGTTCATAGCTCGATGGATAACTTAGAGCCTCTTCTTTCTTTTGCACGGATCTAATTTGCTTGAATACAGAATCTAGTAAAACATTATTTACGATCTAGTTTTAGTTCACTCTTGATGCAATAAACATTGTTTTTTATTAGCAGCTCCAATTTTCGGGTCAGGGCTGGGGTCGCTTAGCATTTAACGGATTCTAGCTCGTTTTTCTTTCTGTACCAACCAAACAGTACAGCGTGTGAATACACTTCATTAATTAAAAATGTTTGATAGTAAAATAGAACATATTGCACGGCTTGCCACGTTTCAATACACATAAGCATAGATCCACGGGGGGGCACTCAAGGTAAACGACCTACCGTACGTGCGGCCCTTTTTTCCAAGCTTCCCAAAGTACACTGTAAGGGTGGAAATTAGCAAAAATGAGAATAAGTGCACTCTAAGGGTTTAAAATTTGGTCAAAGCCAGTCCGGCTTTTAGAATTTCATCCGAACAAGTGTCATGTTTTAACACTGGGTAAATTTTGGAACATCAAATATGTCCATCCCTATCAGGATCTGTTCTAGAACATGTTGACCAAGAAAAAGATCTAGGAGTGATAATCGATAGCGACCTGACCTTTGAAGCCCATATATTCAGTAAAATCAAGAAAGCTAACTCTATCGTTGGCTTGATTAGCAGGAGCTTCGAATTTCTCTCACCAGATATGTTTCGAACGCTTTTCATTGCATTTGTCAGACCCCATTTGGAATATGCACATGTAGTATGGTCTCTAAGGCTAATCAAACATATCAATGCAATCGAGGGCGTCCAACGAAGAGCTACAAGGCTAGTTAGTTGCTATAGAAACTACTCATACGAAGATCGGCTACGACTCATCAATCTACCTAGCCTAAAGACCAGGCGGCAAGTTGGTGATATGGTGGAAGTTTTCAAGAACCTCCACATTTATGACGAGTCTATAAGATCAGAGAAATTTACTCCTCGAACACGACCACGACGTCAGCATGATTACGAGCTTCAAAGGAACTTTGCTAATGACAGTATGAGAGGCTACCAAAGCAACTCTCTTTTTTACAGAAGTGTGAAACCTTGGAATGATCTAGAAGAAGATATTGTTGAAGCACCATCCTTACAAGTCTTCAAAGAGCGTTCGATAAAAGAAAGGGAGAAAAAACTTTATAAAATGTAAAATCAAAAGTTCTGTTTCATAGGAGGTCAATAGACGTGCGAAATATATTGCTATAAAAAAAAAAAAAAAATAAAATAAAATAAAAAAAATAAAAAATTAGGTTCCCACTTAGGTTCCCCTATCCCACTTTTCCGGTGTTCATTTAGGTTCCCACTTAGGTTCCCCCATCCCACTTTTCAGGTGCTCATTTAGGTTCCCACTTAGGTTCCCCCATCCCACTTTTCCGGTGTTCATTTAGGTTCCCACTTAGGTTCCCCCATCCCACTTTTCAGGTGTTCATTTAGGTTCCCACTTAGGTTCCCCCATCCCACTTTTCAGGTGTTCATTTAGGTTCCCACTTTAGGTTCCCAGGTTCCCCCATCCCACTTATCCGGTATGCCCACCCTAAAAGCCTAGTATGAATGGGGTTAAAGTAAACAACAGAATTGAATTCAGAAAATTGCTATTCTTAACTTTTTGGTTTTTGGCCTGAAAATTATCTTAGACTGTTCTTATTTTCACCACTTTTTAAGTATTTTTGCCACATTCTTTATAGCATCGCACAAAATTCTTGATCAGTCAATATATGGAGATGGGAAATAATATCCTCCTGGCAGGCCCCACTGGATGTGGAAAAACCAAAATTATTCAAGACCTTCTCAAAAATACTGGTAAATATCTTTCTTATTTTTGTCACGTGTTTGAAAATCGTTTCCTATCAGCCCTGACGATTCCAAAGGGGACTGGATTCTAGCTTACATAGTGGGGTCGTTTAGCATAATTTACGGGAAAAAATAAGATCTAGCTGAAACTTTTTCCAGACCTTCTCTATAGGATGCTTATGCCTCAGGAAAAAATCCCCTAAAATCCCACTGGTGGAACATCCCTTTTTTGGGACATTTCTTTTTCACCAGGCAAAACCCTAAGGGCGAAATTTTTTGAAAATTTCAAACTCATTTTCAGACATTATCAAGTTTACCTAACTCAAGATAATTCACGCAGAAGATGCTATTTATGGTCAATTTTAGACTAAAATGTGAAAAGTGGAACACTTTAAAGGTGGAACTTGCGCATGAAATATCTCGAGTTAGGTAAAGGAAATCGGCTATAACCGTTTAAAAGTCTTCTATATAGTTTTCGAGAGCTTTCGAATGGTATACATGATATTGTCTAGAAATAAGTTTGAAATTTTCAGTCTTAAGTCTAGCGTTAAAACTCAGAGTTAAAACTTTACCCTACGAACCTACTTTAGAGCACTTACAAATCGATTGTGGTTTCAAAACACCCCGGTGAATTTCCCTTTTGTGCCAAGTATTTTGTCCCTGGTTGTAGATATTATTTTTTTTCCTACAAACAGCCTGCATTTTTGTAACACGACCACACTAACAAGGTTCGAATGGCTCCAAATGTCTGTATCTGTGATAATTGTAGACATTTGACGTCATTCAGCTCTGGTAAACTCAAGCCCCTTCCCATTTTCTGGTGCAAAAATCAGCTAGGTAGATAAATCTGAATTGAAAATTTTGTTTAACAACAGCTCAAACTATCTCTTTTTTTAAGCAAAAACTACATAAGCTCTTCAATTCGATTTTCAATGTGATTGAATTTTCATCGAATAAGGAAGTGTATCGAATAATTAGAGCGTCGTTTATTAGAGTTTCTTACTGACGGTGACTTTCAATATTATTGAATAATGGACCGTATCGAATCAAAGAACTTTGTCAATAATACAATCTTTTCAACAATCAAATAATTAAATCAAATCAAATAATTGCCTTCTTCTTTCCATTTCAGAATCAAAGAACAGGGTGACGTTAAACATAGCATTTTCAAATTCAACTGATGCTTCTTTCCTTCAAAATTTCATCGCTGGTAATCTCCATCATCGACAAGGTAACTCAGAGAATATGTTATCATTTTAGTTTTAGTCGGTAACAAGGATACAGTAGGACCTAATGTTCTATAAAAGTTTGCATTGTTTACAATATTGTCCTAAAAATATAAATATTGTGGAATGACCAGCTTTTTACATTCCACATCCTTCAAAATGCAAAAATAGATGAAAATAGCAAGTTACTGCTCAAAGAGCAATGCCATGAGAAGCTATGAGAAATTCTGCACGTTTTATTTTGAACTGAAATATTCCAGTGTCGATAGAGAGTCAATCACTTTGCTTTCCTAACACACTGTCTGGAAGTGATCGGGTTTCGAACATAGTCGATTGCGATGCAAGTTTTTGATCGAAACCTTCACACCACCAACCGGTAGAATGATAAAGAGACACAGTGATAGCCTTATGTAGATGTTGATTGAATATAAACCGAGTTTATCGCTCTAAAACTGCAATTTGAGTTTTACTAAGCTCATTTGAAGTATATTCCATCACAATTTTTTCACCAACCATAGGATTCGTTTACGGTGCGAAAAAGAAGAAAACACTTCGCATCTTCATCGACGACATCCATTTACCAAAACACGACATCTGCGACGTCCAATCGTCCAATCAACTTCTACGTCAATTAGTCGACCAACAAATGATATATACTTTACAATCAAAACATTTCAAGCCGAAATATATCGAAGGAATGAACCTGTTGACGTCCTTAAACCCAACGACATTGGATTCGAAGAGTGGTCTTCAGCGTTTATTGGTAATTTCATTTTAAAAGCAGTTTTGAATTTCGTCTGTGCTATGGGTATTGTTGATTTTTTGTGAGATTTAATTTGCGAGCCATACATTTTTCCAAAATCTATTTTTTTCATATCGCTTGGGTATCATTTCACGAATCCGTGAAAAAATTAGTTGAAAACTGGTTCTGAAAACGCTAATCTTTGTCAAAAATTATAAATTTACAAGGTTATTTTAAGCCGAAAACGCAAAAACGCATATTTTTATCTCGCCAAAATCAATCCGATTAAAGTACTGATGAAAGACTAAACCAATTTGCACTACTTAAACTTTTGCAGGCTTTTGAAAATAATGAGTCTTAACTATTTTATGTGTATTTTGATTGGTCATACTACATACAAATATTTGTAAGTGACCAATCATATCGCTTCATTTGTGCATCTTAAATTCACTGATAATATTTAATCTCCACCACAGGGTCGATTTGGTGTGTTTTACCTTCCGCAACCAAACGAAAAGGAAATTTTCAGTATGGCGTCTGTTATATTGGAGGTAAGAACATATTTGTGATAGTCACCATGTAAAGTTTTATACCCAAAAAAGGCCGGCTGTCTGTCACTAATTTTGAATTCAAACAATGAAACTAGTGACGTCTGGGCTATTTTGAGTGCTTCCGTATACGTCATGAATATCATGATTAAGATTGATTTTCAAACCCACCAAGACTGCATCGATGTTTATGACATATCCAGCGCGACTATCATTTTCGTATAATTTCCACACGATTACCACATATAGTACAACGTAACAGCATAGAGGCAAGAGTACAACAGTATATGTCTTATAACTAGACTAGTGTAAAATGGAGGGTTGAATGCAAGTTTTGAGCTCGCCACAGTATTAATTTTCCAGACTTCGCCAGAATAATCTCTATTTTCATTTTAGGCAAATATGAGTTACGAGCAAGGTATGAGTTTACCGCAACACTTACACTCACTTATCGTAGAGTTGTCAACAAAAATCGTTTCCGCAGTCACAATGAACCTACAACACCATGCACTATCCAAATTCAATCATTATAAATTCAATATTGGTGATCTAAAGCACATCTTCCAGGTACAATAACTTTATCTTACAATATGAGAGTTTGCTCCACAGCAAATTTAGAGACACTAATTTGGATTTTTCTGATATTTGAGACTTTTAAAGGTGAAAAAAAACGACTCTTACCTGTACCGTCCGTGCATACCCACCACCCATTTTTGTCTAAGTGCCCCCCGGGCTTTGTTTGAGGCATATCAGGAGTCCAAAATGAAAATTTTCTCCTGTCGGCGCAAACCGGTTGCGCCTCCTTCGTCACTAAATTCTCCTTTGCCTCTGCACGTTTGAAATCAAGCCAATTGCTTTCTTCTATATAATAATGTAGTCCCACCCACATGAAAGCACAACATTTTGATATTGAGGCTTATAAGATCACTCACGATGTGGAAATTTACTGTAATTAAACCCGATTCTTATCTAATTCCTTATCCAAAAGTAAGTATAAGTAAGTACAACCCTCACCTTATCAATCAGTCAGCTAGAGTGTAGATGGGAAAACTTTTAGCAAAGATGGGGTAGGGTGCGAATTTTTTTAACCCTTTCGAGGGGGGGGGGGTTCGAAAAAGTTTTCCGGATTAGGGGTGTGGGGGTGCGAAATTTTTTTTTGATTTTTTGAAATACCATGCACTCTCCCCTAGTAGATACTTTCCGACCACTCCCTAATCTTCATGGTTATCTTCGTTAGATGTTAAGACGATGTCCTGAAGAAGAACGGGTCGACGAACAAGGCGCTTATCTCCTTAATTTCTGGTATTATGAGACACAACGGACTTTTTCGGATCGTATTCTCAATCCGAACGATATTGCGTTGTTTGAAAGAACTTTCGACAGTCAGCTTCATCAGGTAATTGCCAATTGTCTTTCGTTCAACATTCGTTACAAGTTTTTAATTTTGATAATAACAAATTAATCTTACTTCACTTTTATTTCTTAAATTTTTGCCCCTAAAAAGGTTATTTTTTTGGGAAAAGTTCTAAATTCCCCAAAAGATTTCCAATTTTCAAAAGTCGGATGATACCCAGCAGTAATCTAGAGCCTATCTATCTATACCTATAGCCTTCAATCTTTCAGATTAGAGGGCAGTTTTTTCCAGATGTTTTAAAAAAATACAAATCATTTTTCCTTTCAACTTTTTAGCTCATGAGAGAAAACAAAGTTGAATTCGAGAAACAAATTTTCACCACTTTCCTGAGTGATTCTCATTTAAGAATGCATCGACCTGCTAATAGTAAATCTAACAAAAAGGTAAGGTCATCGCTATGAATTAGATGCTTTCTAATTTTACTGTTAGCTTTAAAAGTCATTTTGATCATTGGGTTGATCGCTATGATTAAGAATTTATACCGATTGAGTTGTTAGGCTGGTCCTTCGCCTCACCTTTATCTTCATAAATTGTAAAATGTTTTAGACGGTGAAAGGTACGTTTGGTTCTGGAAGTCTTAAAAAACTAACAAATCAGATTCTATAAAGCATAATCAAGATCATCGAGGCTTTGGATGCTCCATTGATTGGGCGAGCGTATTCAACTACAATCGACGCTCTCTAATTCGACGTTATATTATTCGATACGCTCCGTTATTCCTTCGATAATATGAAAAGTCACCGTTAACAAGAAACTTTCACAAACAACGCTCTATTCGATACGAATAGAGAATTCTCCCTTATTCGACGAGAATTCAATTCCCCTTGAAAATCAAATAAGAGAGCGTTAACTGTAGTTAAATGCACACGTCCGATCAATGGCCGTATTCACTTTTTGACAAGATCATTTGTTAGAACTCTTGAGCTTTTTCCATACACAGAAACATGTTCACCAACTACTAACATCCATTGACGACCTTGACAAATGCATAGAAGCCTATGAGAACGCGTTTAGTAACGAGACTGGTGAAACCATGGATATTGTATGGCATTCTTTCCATAAAGAACAATTTATCAAATGTCATCGCATATTATCACAAGAAAACAGGTAAACAATTAGTTAGTTTTTTTTGCTGGTGTTGTATACTCTCAGTGGCCCAACAGTTGACCTTTAGCCTAGAAATCTAAGCTAGTTTTACTCATTCACTAGGATAATTATGGTAAGTTGTGACCGAATAACTAGTATTCCAATGCAAACTTAAAAACCGTAAGTTTAAAAAAATCTTTAAAGCGCTGAAAGCGCTATATATTGTCTAAGCCGTGTGTCTAAAAAGGCCAGGGGACCTTCGAATGATAACCTGTAAAGTTAATGACATTTCTTACCTCGTTTGATGAAAAATGAATTTTTATTGTTGATTTTCGTTGATGTATTTTTTATGTATTTTTAAGCGAAACTAGATACTATTTTGAACGCCATAAATGCAATTCGTAAAAAAGCCTCATTTCTGGGCACAAAAACACGCGTAAGCGTCAGAATATCGTTGGAAATTTTACACCATCACTATGACGATGCTGTTGTTGTGAAGCGAAATATTAGTTTTTTCAAAAATGAAAATTTTGTTGTTTGTGATCTGACTCCGCATTGATCCAAGGCAAAATAAATTTTCGGATTAAGTTTTATCTTGTTCTTACTGAAGCTGTCATATGGTCAAAATTTTACATTAATGTTTGCTTTTTTACCACCACAGGGGTAATTTGATCACTGTTACCTCAGCACCCAATCAAATGCTTTGTATCGTCAAACTGTCAACCTTTATGTTGAGCCATCAGTTCTTTGATGTTGATTGCACTAATAAAGTTAGTTTTATTAAATGTCTTCGTGTTGCTGTACGAATCGCTGGGTGTGACAATCGGAACGTCAGTCTTTGCATTCAGGTAATTGTGCTTTAATTAAGAGTATTTATTGATAGCAGATATAATCTTGGTGATAGGTATAGATAACTGGTAAATATTTAGGTTAAGAAGAAAACTTGCTTAAGCGGGATCTTTGGACCTCAGGACTTTTAGGGGTCTATAAGCGGAAATTGCAAAGGAAATGTCAGCACTCATATCTTGGGACCTCGGGATCTTTAGGGGTGTGTAAGTGGAAATTGAGTTTAAAATGTCAACTTTTTCGTCATTTGTAACTGAACTATTTTGCATAGAATCTTTTTTTCTGAAAGTCTTATTCTGTAATTTACTTAAAACTTTCATATCTTGTAAAATCTCCCTAGAAAAAGAAATATGAAGATGGTAATTGCAAATTGGCAAGAGTTGAGATGGAAGAAATTGAAGATGTGTGAAAAATATCTCACTCTCAATTTCAAACAATTCCTGATAATATTTCAATCTCACCCAAAAAAAAAACATAAAATAAGCATGATGTACAGAGCATTTTATTCAACGTTTTATATGACCTTTCAACATTTTATACAACGTTTCATCTTTAGACTTCCAACTTGAAAGACCTCGATTGTTTGGGTGCTTTACATAGTATCATGCTGCTTGGTGAATATGTACCCTTATTCAGTGAAACCGAAATCCATGGTCTGCTTGTGGTATGTTTACACTTTGAAACGATTGCTGTATTTTAATTGTTATCTAATTACTAACCTCGTCTCCGTGTATTCCAGGCTCCATTTACGTTACTAGCGTACGCCAGAGAATACCCTGATATTGGCTGATGCGAATTTCCCTTCTCAAAACAATACGTCATAAGAAAATCTGACTTTGCGAAAATTAGCGGAAATACAATGGTTTCAAATCTTAAGGCCGGTCTCCACTTTCGCGCGACATGAGTGAAAACTTTTTGACGTTTTTTTAAGGTCATTGGTCGGTTGAAAATGAAACAATTCCATTGGTCGAAATTGACGTAACGGATGAAAAAAAGTAGAACTTCCTTCAACTTTTTTTTTGTTCGTGCGAAACTTTTTTATGACGTAATCTCTTCTTCAGGCAAAAAAGGTTGAGAAAAAAACTTTCCCCTATTTCGCGCGAAAGTGGAGACCGGCCTTAAGAACGAATGAAATCTGACGTTTGCTTTTGAATTACGTAATCTTTTGCATTCAAAAAGTAGACAATGCCAGGATGTTATCTGGTGTAATCAGCAAGCATCAAAAAGCCGATTGATAATACGCAGAGGGAGCGATGTTGGTCGAATTATCTACATTTCAGATCTTAAAGAGAGACATAGACTTGATATATTTGCAAGGAGCCTGGCGTCGAGTCTTATCCGATCCTTGATACGTTTTATGTTGCCCAATAAACTGTCTTTTTTATCGCGCGTCAATGTTACAAAAACTTTACAAAATGGATTTGAGAAAACTCAAACCCAGGTTTCTCGGAACACTAAGGTTGATAAGTGGGGAAAAAGTATATATAAAAGGTCATTTATTCACTTCCCACCACGTTAAAAGCCACCGCCCACCTATATTATTTCTGTTCTGTTTTTATTTCACTTCATTTTAGGCTTTGAGGCCGAAGATTAAACGTGCTTTTTCAGAATACGTTACTGCGCCCATGAAATTCTTTACTAAATGTGTCATGAAGAATCTTCACGTTATTTTCTTGACGATGCCAAACGAAAATTTCATTTCATATTTACAGGAGTAAGTACCCACTTTCTTCCAATGTTGTTTGGCGTAAGTTTTAAAAGCTGGTATATTATTCAAACAATATATAGTTCATAGATTCTCTATAACTCGAAATAGATATCTAATCCCTTTAGGCAACTTAACTAACCCTTACACGAATATTCCATAACTCGAACAAATTTCAATCCTCTGGTACATGTTCGAGTTATGAGACTTATTGCTTATTATGTTGTCCTTTGGATATTTCTGGCTCAATTAAAGTCTATAAAACAACCGTGTTTCTGCTTGGGCCATAAAACACCACTAAAACGACTACAAGGAACGGGCCTTAATGTAGTCCAATCCGTGGGCCGTAACTATTTATCTCTATATCTTCTTCATTCATAGAAAATATCCAGTGATTGTTGCCAAATCACATGTCAGTTGTATCCCTAACAATTATGCTCCATACTTGAAAGAAGAAATCAAGAACACCCTACCTACCTCTTCTTTTTGGTCTCGCTTTGATGACACCATGAGGTAAGGATTTATTTTTGGGGGATGAGTATATGTTAATGCCCAGTTCTTACATACTTTAAAAATCAAAAATTTACCAGAAATTGATTTTATATTTAATTTCTTTACCGCACGTAAAAGAGCTGGTTAAAAATTTGGTCATATTCTGTCATTTAGCAGTTTGAGTAAAAGTTTAGCGTTGCACGTTTCTTTTAATCTGCTGCCCTGACCTAGCTTCTTACCACCTTTGAAGAAAAACGGATGAAAAGGTCCCCCCTCTCTTCCAATGACAATGCTTAGATTAGATGATGATCGTCCCACGATTTCCACTGCCATTCAACATTTTTGGAAAAGGAGAGGTCGAATGTCAAACTATATTACCAGCATACTAATTCAGAGGCACCTTGAAGAAAGGAGACTCCCAATAAATTTCGAACAAGCTTCATCAACTTAGCGGTCTTACAAAGCTAGCTGCAATCCTAAAAAAAGCTTTGTGTTAGAAGTCGATATCCACTAACGTGAGAAAAGGTTTTAGGTTCAAGGCTGAATTCTTTTCGGCAACAAATTATTACATTTTTATACTAAATTATTTAAAATTCAAAAAGAATGATGTAGTTCTCTTGAGCAGATTGTATCCAACGTTTATCGTAACGGTAATGAATTTTCAAATACACGGGCTTCGTATTAGTTCTATGTTTTGAATCCATGTAAGCGGCAAGAAAAAAATATAAAGTAAACAAACTCTCTAATTGGGAAATATGATAATAAACGCAGTTTTCAACCAATCAGAGCTTATTCACTTGATTTTTTTTCGTGCAAATAACACAGAATCAAAGCGAAAAACAAGTCCAAAACCTGTGTGTATCAAAATGTTTACAGAGAATGTACTTGGTTGGTCATCAACATCTTTCAGTATGAATCGTCCCTCTTCGATAACATTTACGATACCAATAATGTCGTATTTTAGAAAAACATGTTAAATACACAATAGGATTCGAAAGAGCATTTATCAGCCCAAAAAAGGCATTCAATTTGATGCCTAGCTCTGACACGCCTGTCATGAGAAGAGTCAATGTGAATAAAATCATAGGTATCAGAAAGACGCACGTCCAGATATTTAGTTTCATAACATCTTTGACACTTCTTTTCAACTTCATAATTACATCCAACCTTTCTGCTTCTACACCGTGAAGGTTTTCTACATATGGTCTGTTTGCTTCGCTCTTATCACGCAAGCGAATTGTTAATTTCCCCAGGACAAGAATGGCAACACAGGTGGCTGTTCGTAAAATTAAGAGAAACGAAAAAATACCGCGATTTGTGAAAAACATTTTATACTTTGTTACACTACTTGCATCATCAATAAAAAACAAACAAACAAAAGTGACTGCACAAAAAGTGCCTGAAATAGACACAGCAATGTTGATTCTAAGTTTGGAGACGAGTTCTTGATATCGTAAAGGGTATTTGACAGCTATCCATCGGTCGGTGGCTATCAAGACAGTGATAAGCATTGACGAGGCATGAAAAATGTATACAGACATTGTCATCAAAACCATTACTGTCTGGTTAGGTAGCGTGTCATTGACAGTCGATTCAATTAAATAAGATAATTGGCAAATAGACAAGATGACAAAAACTGAATCAAAGATTGACAACACCCGAATCAAATGATACTGATTTTCATTTACACGAAGTTTATATATAACTAATTGTAGGATTATATGCAAGACCAAAGCCATACTTTCAAGTGATAAATAAACTTTTAGGAATATGAAGTCATTTATTTCCAGGTTGGCTTTTACAAAAACCTCTGATGAAGAAAAATTAGACATGATCTTATGATAGGATAGTACCTAATTCTGCCATAGGTTAACGATCTCATGAAGGGAGTTTATCAAATTTATGACTTGGTAAAGGTTTTTTATTACTTTGGGTGTTAAAAGAATTGATCAAAGAACATGCCCCGAACTTTACGTTGAAGCTTCCCAAAATTAAAACAACAAAGTGCAAAGAGGTTCGTGTGATTCCGATTGTAACGCAAAAAAGCGAAATAGATAAGAACAGAAAGAATATCTAATAATATTTAGCTATATAATAAAAACGATGAACAAAATCAAAAGTCACTTAAATCCCCACCTCCAGTACCCCCTAATGGGAAAGTTATATTATAATCATGGAGGTACAAAGAAAAACAGGAGAAGTATGTTATTATAACCAAGCTTGCCCTACGATTAAAAAAGTTACGAGGTTTGCATGATCATAATCTCATATATCGTGCATTTTTAATGAGCTCTTTTGTCAATTGGTGAAATCTTATTGGCTCATTTCAGTTTTAGAAATTAGATGAGACGAGATCCTTTCTTTCTGACATCAGTGTTAGAAAATATTTGAACTAAAAAAAGGCCTGTAAACTTGTCAATTCTTCATCAAATGAAGAGATTTTTCATTAGGATCCGTGACAACAATTTCCGGAGTGGAATTTTATGATTTCATTTCAAAGAACAATGTATTTCGAAACTTTTTTGAGAAGGGAGTAAATTTTTTGGTACAGCACAAATTTTTATGGGCCAAAATCGGAAATTACCCCTTTTGGGCCCAGGTGAAAAATTCACTTAAGAACTATATCTTGGAATATCAGTATATTATATACCATACGATCGGAAATTCTCTCCTGATTTCAAATCAACTCACAACTATGGTTCGAAAATCAACTTACGACGAGTTATATCGATTCGTAGTAGGGTGAAATAGGTCGAACCTATAAATGTGACGTCAAAAGAAGTCTATATTAATGATGAATACATTCTATACTTAAAAAATTGTTCCTGTCTCTTAAAACCAGCGCATATCTTTTCAGTAACTCGTCCAAGCAAGGTGTTAAAAAAGAAGTCTGCATTGCATTTCAATGCCACGGCTTCTTTTCTTTTTATAACGACCGCCGCAAAAAATGCGAAGAGGGCGCGTCAAGTTCTAGCCTATCTCTATCCCAACACGCGATTTTTTTTATCACTCCGGAACGGTGTTGAGGAAAAAGCCGTGGTCGTCTGGTACAGGCAAGTCAAGTTCATTTTAGGCTGTGCGCATCCCCAGAATTTATTTTGTTATAGGGGATGCGTATCGTGTATGAGATTCTCGTCCGAGAGTTACCTCAAATTTGGGGTAACCAAAATTTGCATAAATTTACATAATTTCGTCACATCCGATCAAAGAAAGAAAAAAATGAAGTCATTGTGCTGTTATTTTCATAATTATCAATTTTCATTCATTGAACAAAGAAAAAAGTCATTGTATTGCTATGACGCATAATCAAAACAGAAAAAAGAAAAGACGGGGGTAAGTTGGAATAGAAATATTTTAGACGATACGCATCCCCTATATCAAATCATATCAGAGGGGATGCGTGCAGCCTAAGTTCGTTTGGGATGAAGAAATTAAGCGCTGCGATTATAGTAAAGTTTGTTTTGTTTGCGAAAAAAAGTGTACGGAAAAACAGAAAAATTCATGAGACAAAACATGGAGTAGTTTTGATCGAGTTTGTTGGAGAAATGGAGTTTTAGGAGTCTCCTGGCACAAAAACTGCAAATGTAGTGTGATCGTGTTACAAAAGTACAGGATGTTTGTAGGAAAAAAATAATATCAGGCTGAAACTTTCTCCAGACCTTCTATAGGATGCTTATGCCTCAGGAAAAAATCCCCTAAAATCCCACTGGTGGAACATCCCTTTTTTTGGGCAATTTCTTTTTTCCCCAGGCAAAACCCTAAGGTCGAAAATTTTGGAAAATTTCAAACTCATTTTCAGACAATATCATGTATACTGTACCATTTGAAAGCTCTCAAAAAAACTATATATAAGACTTTTAAATGGGTATAGCCGATTTCATTACCTAACTCGAGATAATTTCACGCAGAAGATGCAATTTATGGTCAATTTTAGACCAAAATGTGGCGAAAAGTGGAACTTGCGCATGAAATATCTTGAGTTAGGTAATGGAATTGACTATACCCGTTTAAAAGTCTTCTATGTAAGTTTTTTGAGAGCTTTCGAATGGTATACGTGATATTGTCTGAAAATGAGTTTGAAATTTTCGAAAATTTCGCCCTTTGGGTTTTACTAGGGAAAAAAGAAATTGCCAAAAAAAGGGATGTTCCACCAATGGGATTTTAGGGGATTTTTTCATGAGGCATAAGCATCCTATAGAGAAGGTCTGGAGAAAGTTTCAGCTAGATATTATTTTTTTCCTGTAAATTATGCTAAACGACCCCACTAATGGTCAATGGTCAGTAAATCAACTTTAAGCTCAGCGATTAAAATTTTTGAAGATGAGCAAAGGAATCGAGAAGAAATGCCATCATCCTCAATACCTCAACCCGTTTGTGTTGATGAAACAGAGAAAGAAACAAAACGAAAGAAATGGAAGAAGCCTGATCAACCGAGGGAAACAAGAAAAGTCATCGGTGTTTTACATAATATTGACATTTGTATTTGGTGTGGATTTCGTTTGCCTACTATAAAAGTGAGTATGAAAGAGCTCTACTAGTTAATCCTTTGATAGTTTACTGTTGCCAAAGCGCGGATACTTTAAGAAAATCTAGTATGTTCATACTTTAAGCTGTTTAGATCTCCGGATCTACAAAGGAATTACAGGCTTGTCAATAGCTCGTTAGCTAGCTATGAGTTTGCTCTTTTTTTGGACGTGTTTGTCGCTACTAATACTAATATTATATATCCTTGAGTCGTGTTTTAAAACGATTGTATTGTACAGACTTGTAGACTTTTCCTAATAACTGTGATGAAGCGTTTTCATTTGATAAATTAGAAACATTAACTGCTAAAAACAGGAAACCAATTTGGGGCTAACGACACTTCCGCTAGGCCCCACAAACGACGGTATATAATACACGAAACGATTTCCTACTATAAAAGTGAGTATGAAAGAGCTCTACTAGTTAATCCTTTGATAGTTTACTGTTGCCAAAGCGCGGATACTTTAAGAAAATCTAGTATGTCCATACTTTAAGCTGTTTAGTTCTCCGGATCTACAAAGGAATTACAGGCTTGTCAATAGCTCGTTAGCTAGCTAAGAGTTTGTTCTTTTTTTGGACGGCTTTGTCGCTACTAATACTAATATTATATATCCTTGAGTCGTGTTTTAAAACGATTGTATTGTAGGTAGGTTTGATTTAGAGACTTTTCCTAATAACTGTGATGAAGCGTTTTCATTTGATAAATTAGAAACATTAACTGCTAAAAACAGGAAACCAATTTGGGGCTAACGACACTTCCGCTAGGCCCCACAAACGACGGTATATAATACACGAAACGATTTCCGTCCGGGTCCTAACGACAATTCATTACGAAATTGCATATCAGACAAATGATATAAAATGACCCGGATAACGAAATGGAACATAAACTTGTTTTGCGGGGCTAAGTTTTATTTAATTCTCGTATATTAGAAGGCTAATATCTTCAATGCTGATAGTTAGAATGTTCAGAGCAAACTTGAGTTATCTTATTTTGCATCGGGCGAGCTTAGAATTTCTTTTGATACAATTTATAAAAGAAATCAAAAGACTTTAACAACCAATTACTGACAAATTAAACTCCTGTTTTACTTTATACTTCCATGTTATAATGTTCTTTGATTAGGATAGACTTCACGCTTTTTTATAAGAATAAATCCCATAAGAACATTTACGATGGAATCGTCCAAAAAATTAAAAATATGCTAAGAATATGACCATCATTGAAGTTAGCACCAGAACCTAGGGATGCCTTTTTAGAGCATTTCTAACTGTGTGGATTACCAATTATCCCCCAGTAAGGCCCAATATTCTCGCAGAAATAACATTTTATGCTTTAGGTGTATATTAAATTTCGATCCTAAAGTACGAATAAAGAGTATCCATGATGAAATGTGAAAACGCCATTCTTATAAAAAAACGTATTTCTTTTAACACCTACACTATGGCAAATAATTTATCTTCACTATATATGATAATTTTGATAAAAACATTGGTTGGTAGGTCTTCATCGATTCAACCATGGTCAATTCTACATTAGAGAGTTTTGAAAAGAGCACTCAAGAAAAGGGTGACGAATTTCTTTTCGTAAAGGTGTTTATTGCACTTGAAATTATGGCTTTGGTCTTGCACGCTATTTTACAATGGGTCATTTTCAAACTTGACGTAAATGAAAATCACTATCATTTGATTCGGGTGCTGTCTATTTTTGATTCAATGCATGCCACTTTTGTGATTTGTCATGCTTCTTACTATATGGGTGCAGTCATCAACAAAAGTCTACCAAACTATACAGTGATAATTTTATTGACAATGTTTATATTCATTGTTCATGCTTCATCGATGCTTATCACTGTCTTGATAATCACCGACCGATGGATAGCTGTCAAATACCCTTTACGGCATCAAGAACTTGTCTCCAAACGTAAAATCAACATCGCTGTGTCTATTTCAGGGATTTTTTGTGCAGTTTCTTTGAGTTGCTTGTTTTTCATTCTTGATATAAGAAGAGTACTTAAACTATTCATAAATCGCAGTATTTTTTCGTTCCTCTTTATTTTACGAACAGTCACCTGTGTTGCCATACTTGTACTGGGAAAATTAACAATTCGTTTGCGTGATAAAAGCGAAGCAAATAGACCACATGCAGAAAACCTTCACGGTGTAGAAGCAGAAAGGTTGGATGTAATTATCAAGTTGAAAAGAAGTGTCAAAGATGTTATGAAACTGAATATCTGGACTTGCGTCTTTCTTTTACCTATGATGTTCTGCTCTTTGACTTTTCTCGTGACAGATGTGTCCGAGTTAGGCATCAAATTGGATGCTTTATTTGGATTGGTCAATGTTATCTCGAATCCTATTGTGTATTTAACATGTTTTTCTAAAATACGACAATATTGGTATCGTAAATTTTTCCAAAGATGGACGATTGATCCTCAAACAGATGAATGATAAACAAAAATACCTTGCATAGAGTCTATTTTATACGTTGATAAAATCCGTAGTCTAGGGCTTTTGCTTGGTATCTACGGCATTTAGAGTACTATAGGTCAAAATTTTCAGTTTTTATCATAACTTTTAATTATCTTCAACCGATTTTAAAGTTTCATATACCAAAATTTAAGTTAAACTTTCCTCTATATTGAAATAAAATCTCACAATGTCTTGACAAACCTGTATATTTTTCTTGGCACACCCGGTATGAGCGAAATGGAGCATTGGAAGGAGTGAGTGGGGGTTTGAATCGGGAGTTTCTGGATAGTTACATTCATAAATATTTATTCTGAATGATTAATAGGTAAATTGCCTTAAACCTAAACTTAAAACCTAAAAATTTGTGTAAAATACATTCCCAAGAAAAGTGGAATGCTGGAATCCCATCTGAAGCGATTTTGATTCTATGTACGAAACGATTTTCATGTTTCAAAAGCGCTACACTAGAATACTTTTCAAATATTTTTACTCTTTCCAGGGATATGTTATAGCGGAGCTGGATAACGCACATTTAAAAAAGCCTTGTTCTATCTCTGTCCCTGACATTAAAATTTGATATGAAATTTAACTTTTTTAATTACAAACTCGTGAAATTTGGATTTCCTCTTAGCCAATGATTCTGCTGCTGCATTTATCGTTCACGATTAAAAACTTTTAATTATCAAGAGAGTCTGTAAAACATTGGTGAATGACAATTTAAAAAAATGAAAACATTGTTTTCATTAGTAAAGTTATAAGAAGTTTCTTCTTTAAGATTACAAAGAGCACTTTTTTATTTGAAATACCGCGCTACACCGCGGGGTGCCTCACTTTCTAACTGATATTTTCAGATAGCAAGTCGGTATGTTTGATTTTGGAAAAAATTTCAAGTCAATTGAAACAATATTTGTCAAAATATTTACATCCGAAATTTTTAAAGAGAAATCATGAAAGCTTCCCAAATTCATAACACACACTGATAAAAATAGATATCATTTACAAGGATGCTTTTGGGGTATCTTCTACAAATATCATTTTGATGAAAAGCGGGAACATCATAGCAAAATATGTGCAAACGTACTGCATGAATACTTTGTCTGCTTCATTTTTCTTATAAAAACAGAACACTTAAGGGGACAGAGATGGATTTTTATTATCAACAGTTTACAATAGAAAAGACAAAGAAGCAATCCGCCAAAGGAATTCTCGTCCTTCATCCAGCTCCGCTATAACATATCCCTGCTGTTTCTAAGCTAGAAAGATAAATTTAAAATGCTAGTTTTACAATTGTTATCATCGACATGAAAAATATGAGCAATCTGATTGGCTCAAAACGCGTACATAAATGTTGTATTTCACATTGTACCATACAAATACAAGACCTCGTCCCATAAAGGGGTCTGGTAAGCGAGAGATCATATTTTGTACATTTTTATGCTCAGAAATGTTTTCTTTTCATTCATAATACACAACAGGTTATCCAAAGACTTATGAAAATAATGTTTTGATCTTTTTAATGACCGTTCGATTTTTGGACCTACCCCGGTGGAGGTCCTATAAATTAACCTGTGTTTGTTCGTCCATTCGTCCGTTCGTTCGTCTGTTACCAACTTTTCTCAGGATTGAATCATAGGAATATTTTGATTTTTGGTACAAAGGTGTAAAATGGTAGTGGGCAAAATATGACAGAGCCCGATTTAAAAAAAAAAGATTTTTGGGTAAATTTGGGCCAAAAAACGGCTTGGACTTTGTGAAAAATTGGATCATTAATTTTTTCTGATTATTTGCATGAAAGTAGCGTACCATCATAGGTAAAAGATGGCTCAAGCAGATTTTTGGCAAAAAAAATCATTTGGCTTAAAAAACTATTGTTATTATTATAGAAGAATATATCGCAGGTCTATTGACCTCAATGAAACAATCTAATTTAAATTTACAGTTCATCAATAACGGTCTTTTTACATATTTTCTTAAAGTAGAGCTTAGCCCGAGGGCTACCTCTCACTTTCAATACGCAGCATTCATCCTTCTCATTCTTCGTTTTCTCTTTAGCTTTTTCATGCCATTCTTTAATGGTTCCACGTTCTTTCTTGGAGAAGTCATCTGTCACACTGAAATTTTGTTCGTTTAGTTTATGGACTGAGGCCATAATTCTTTTCTTGTCTTCTTCATTGCCCAACGTTACTTTCAATGGCTGCCATCTTTTCGTCTTGAACATATCATCCTTTCGAGCACCAATTCGTTCTGCGGTGACAACGTTTATTTTTAATCCCATACGATTTCCTACAACTTCCTCCACGTAATCTTTGTCACCGGCCCGCTGTTCCTCTTTATTCTCATCTTTATTTTCACCTAAATGATGGACAATGATGTTGGATCTAGTTGAGTTCTTCCAGCGATCTTCTTCTCTTTCTTCTTTTTCATTTTTGATAAATTTCTTAATGATAACCTCTTGTTTCTTCACCTCTTCCTTCGTGATATCTGCATATGTTGCCCGTTTTGGTTCTTTAGCGACGTCTGCTTTGTTTATAGCCATAAGTTCCTCCATTTTCTTCTCTAGATTATGCAATCTAGTGTTGAAAACAGATTCAAATATTTGCTGACCTCCATCTTGACATTCTGCTTTCGTTATTGTTTGCGTTATTTGGTTACTTCTGACTCTTTGGTTACTTGTTTTGATTTTTTCCAAAAGTATTGGCGTGACTGTAACACATTTTTTACATTCGAAGCATCGGCTTTTGTATTGCAGAAAAAGCTGAATTTGGTATGCGGGAAGCTCCGAACAAGCATAATGAACGAATCTCTGGCATTTCCTGCATTGTAACATGTCATTATCCTTTATTATTTCATTCGTGAAGCATTTATTGGCGGTACAGGATCCATATTTTTTCAGCATTTTCAGTGGATTTTTCATCGATTGTTGCCATTCTTTTTCATTCATTCGCAAGAGCGTGGCTGTGCATGTTTATCTATAAGAATCACTATTAATAAGCATACATCAATGTTCTTAGTCAAATTACGCAACTTTTTATGAGATGGATGATTTTTTTGCTCATGAGGACTTACTTTTGAAGAATATATTTGTTTAGACAGGAAATTTTCAAAACTCAATACACTGGTTTCCCTTATCGTTCACCACTTCTGGGCTATCCGTCCTGCTCACAGCGTCCTTTCCAGGAGTAAAAAATAGAAAGTTAAATGGTAATTTAAGAGGTTAAGTTTTAGTTTAACTTTTATTTTGTTACGACGCCACGCCCTTTAGCGTATCTAGCTAGAGTGGCTTTGGTAGGCCGTCCGCCCATAGTACGCCCTCGTCGCATTTGCTCCTTTCGGTAGAATCTATAGGTGGTTTAGAGCTATGACTTCGAGCACTGATCTTCCATTCGCAAAGAAGCTCATCTTACAGTGAAGACAGAGAAAATTATTTTTTTACCTCCCTCCCTCCCTTCAAGGCTTGCGAGCATGGTTGCAGGCGGCCATCTTATACATTATAATTATTGTCAAATATGGGAAATATTTTATCCCCAAAATTATTTGTATAGGAGTGGTTAGCCAATAAACAAATGCCAAAACTTAATACACTGGTTTCCCTTATCGTTCACCACTTCTGGGCTATCCGTCCTGCTCACAGCGTCCTTTCCAGGAGCAAAAAATAGAAAGTTAAATGGACCATTAATTTTTTCCAATTTTTTTGCATGAAAGTAGGGTACCATCATAGGTAAAAGATGGCTCAAGCAGATTTTTGCAAATAAGATTTGTTGGCTCAAAAAACGCATGATTATCTATAAGAATCACTATTAATAAGCATGCATCAATGTTCTTAGTCAAATTACTCAATTTTTTATGAGATAGATGTTTTTTTTGCTCACAAGGGCTTACTTTTGAAGAATATGTGTGTTTAGACATGAAATTTTGGTTGCTTGGCGTGTTTTCATAAAAAAAACTGGCCAAATTGAGGGAATTAAATGAGTACGAATTCGATGCTTATAAAATTGCTAGGCAAGTTAATTTAGACACAGATCAAGGGCGTGGCGTTGTCATATATGTTCATACCTCGATAAAACATTTAGTAGCCGATGTCAAACCTCCAATCACTTTCAACGAAGTATGCATGATTGAAGTACAATTATCTGGAAAAGATTTGCTTGTGTCGCGTGCATCTACCGAAGTCCGAGCAGTCTACATCATCAAACGGAAATAACAGCAACCCTGAATTGTCTGATCAAATCTATTGCACTGAACAACAAGTATTCCCACAAATGTTTGCTAGGAGACTTCAACTTCCCAACGATAAATTGGGAAAATTGGACAACCCCACACATAGAACTAGAAGATAGTAAAGAAGAAAAGTTTCTAGATGCTTTAAGAGATGCATATCTTCATCAACACGTTGACGAGCCAACTCGATGTCGTGAAACAGATGACCCATCTCTCCCGGGGGGGGGGGGGTACTACCAACGTTCTTAGCCAAATTACTCAATTTTTTGATGAAATAGATGTTTGTTTTTGCTCACGAAGTCTTGAATATGAAAGAATATTTCAAGAGCATGAAATTTTGGTTTCTAAACGTTTTTTTACAAGAAACAAACGACTAATTTTAATAGATCGTCACTATTTGTGTTCTGAATGATTGTTTAATGGTCACGTCACGTAGATATCAATTATAAATGTGTTAAATGCATAACCAGGTAGGTCCATAAAAGTATCACTTGTTTTTCGAATGTTTTGATGTTGATTTCATTAAAAAAGAGGAGAGAGAAAAATCAGGAAGAGAAAAAACTAAACATTGAAAAAGTCACAGATGAAGATATAGGTCTGCTTAATAGTGTATGGATTGGTTTCCGGCTACGGTGGCTCTTATGGTGGTCGACTCATGCTATTTGGCGAGTTGGCAAGTTTTATGGGAACTCGAATGCGAGTTAAAAGATAAACAAAAGAAATCAAAGTGAAGACATTCCAGTGTCAGACGGATTCCATTTTGCCACAGGCACGCCTTTTCGAATGTTTCTTTTATTTTCGAATGATTTTTTTCTATTTTCGAATGATTTTTTATTTTCGAATGTTTTGATATTAGAGCTTTCCTGCACACGGAAGACATAGTGGCATCTACTGCAAATATTTAAAAAAATGTCTAGACTCAAAATCCCGGGGGGGGGGAGGACTCGATTCAAAAACGACCATACGTGCGGCCCAAAATTATGCCTTTAAAATCGGACCTTGCAGTGCAATGAAAATTTTGGAAAATTTGAGAATATCTGGGCGAAAAATCGACCCTTACGGTGCATTGCCCCGGGGGGGGGGGGCAATATTTGTGAATTTTGATTGTTACAAGAATATTTTTTAATGACCGATCGACTGACATATTTTCAAAGTGAAATAAATGGACGTAAGAAATTTTGATTGCAAGTAAAATGAATAAAAACATATATCACACCCCTTTCTCACAGACCAACAGGAAAAATTGGCCAAAATATCGTCCCCGGCGGAAAACTATACCCTAATGTTGTCCCCGCTGAAAATAATCAGATAAGCAAATCCTCGCTGCGAAATATTATATGCTATTTTTTACACCCCCACTTAATTTTCTGGCTCAAAAACAATGGATTTCAAGTTACCAACCATAAAAAAATGGGATAATCTATGACACGCGGTGTGTTGCAAAATTATTGCAGGGAGAAAAAAATGGGAAATACTGCGAGTATTTAAGTTGGGATTTTCACTCTAATGCACTCACTTTTTCACTTTTTACACCCGCGACTTTTTCACTTTTTATAGCCGTAACTTTTCACTTTTTATAACCGCAACTTTTTCACTTTTTATAGCCGTGATTTTTCACTTTTTATAGCCGCGATTTTTCACTTTTATATAGCCGCAACTTTTCACTTTTTATAGCCGCGACTTTTCACTTTTTATAGCCGTGATTTCACTTTTTATAGCCGCAACTTTTCACTTTTTATAGCCGTGACTTTTTTTACTTTACAATAAACAGTCAATTTCACTTTCAATTTCTCGTTACAATTATTCTTTGATTACGATGGAATTGTCCAAAAAATTGAGAATATGCTAAGAATATGACCATGCTTTAGGTGTGAATCAAATTTCGATCCTAACCTAAGAATAAAGAGTATTCATGATGAAATGGAAAAACACCATTCTTATAAAAAAAACGTATTTCTTTTAACACCTACAGTATGGCAAATAATTTATCTTCACTATATATGATCATTTTGATAAAAACTTCCCCTCATTGGTTGGTAGGTCTTCATCGATTCAACCATGGTCAATTCTACATTAGAGAGTTTTGAAAAGGAAATTCTTTTCGTGAAGGTGTTTATTGCACTTGAAATTATGGCTTTGGTCTTGCACGCTATTTTACATTGGGTTATTTTCAAACTTAACGTAAATGAAAATCACTATCATTTGATTCGGGTGCTATCTATCTCTGATTCAATACATGCGACTTTTGTGATTTGTCAGGCTTCTTACTTTATGGGTGCGGTCATCAACAAAAGTCTACCAAACTATGCAGTGATAATTTTATTGACAATGTTTCTCTTCATTTTTCATGCCTCGTCAATGCTTATCACTGTATTGATAATCACCGACCGATGGATAGCTGTCAAATATCCTTTACGATATCAAGAACTTGTCTCCAAACTTAGAATCAACATCGCTGTGTCTATTTCAGGGATTTTTTGTGCAGTCTCTTTGAGTTGTTTATTTTTTATTCTTGATGTAAGAAGAGAACTATTCATAAATCGCAGTATTTTTTCGTTCCTCTTTATTTTACGAACAGTCACCTGTGTTATCATACTTGTTCTGGGAAAATTAACAATTCGTTTGCGTGATGAAAGCGAAGCAAATAGACCACATGCAGAAAACCCTCACGGTGTAGAAGCAGAAAGGTTGGATGTAATTATCAAGTTGAAAAGAAGTGTCAAAGATGTTATGAAACTGAATATCTGGACTTGCGTCTTTCTTTTACCTATGATGTTCTGCTCTTTGACTTTTCTCGTGACAGATGTGTCCGAGTTAGCCCTCAAATTGGATGCTTTATTTGCATTGGTCAATGTTATTTCGAATCCTATTGTGTATTTAACATGTTTTTCTAAAATACGACAATATTGGTATCGTAAATTTTTCCAAAGATGGACGATTCATCCTGAAAGAGATGAATGATAAACAAAAATACCTTTATGTTTAGTTTGCGTAGAGTCTATTTTATACGTCGATAAAATCCGTAGTCTAGGGCTTTTACTTGGTATCTACGGCATTTAGAGTACTATAGGTCAAAATTTTCAGTTTTTTAACATAACTTTTAATTGTCTTCAACCAAGCTTCATATACCAAAATTTAAGTTAAAATTTCCTCTATAATGAAATAAAATCTTTAACCGTAAGCTCACAATATCTTGACAACCCTGTATATTTTTCTTGGCACACCCGGTATGAGCGAAATGGAGCATTGGAAGGAGTGAGTGGGGGGTTTGAATCGGGAGTTTCTGGATAGTTACATTCATAAATATTTATTCTAAATGATTAATAGGTAAATTGCCTTAAACCTAAACTTAAAATCTAAATATTTGTGTAAAATACATTCCCAAGAAAAGTGGAATGCTGGAATCCCATCTGAAGCGATTTTGATTCTATTTACGAAACGATTTTCATGTTTCAAAAGCGCTACACTAGCATACTTTTCAAATATTTTTACTGTTTCTAATCTAGAAAGATAAATTTAAAATGCTAGTTTTACAATTGTTATCATCGACATGAAAAATATGAGCAATCTGATTGGCTCAAAACATGTACATAAATGTTGTATTTCACATTGTACAATACAAATACAAGAATGACCACTTTCCAAAAGGGGTCTGGTAAGCGAGAGATCATATTTTGTACATTTTTATGCTCAGAAATGTTTTCTTTTCATTCATAATACAAAACAGCTTATCCAAAGACTTACGAAAATAATGTTTTGATCTTTTTAATGACCGTTCGATTTTTGGACATACCCCGGTGGAGGTCCTATAAATTAACCTGTGTTTGTTCGTTCGTCCGTTCGTTCGTCTGTTACCAACTTTTCTCAGGATTGAATCATAGGAATATTTTAATTTTTGGTACAAAGGTGCAAAATGGTAGTGGGCAAAATGTGACAGAGCCCGATTTTTGAAAAAAAAAATTCGTCCCCGATGGAAAACTATACCCTAATGTTGTCCCCGCTGAAAATAATCAGATAAGCAAATCCTCGCTGCAAAATATTATGCTAGTTTTTACACCCCCACTGAATTTTCTGGCTCCAAAAATTCCCAAGTCATAAAAAAATGGGATAATTTATGACGCGCGGTGTGTTGCAAAATTATTTTTAATTGCAGGGAGAAAAAAATGGGAAATACTGCGAGTATATAAGTTGGAAAATATCGAAAATATAAGGGATTTTCACTCTAGTGCACTCACTTTTTCACTTTTTACACCCGCGACTTTTTCACTTTTTATAACCGTAACTTTTCACTTTTTATAACCGCGATTTTTCACCTTTTATAGCCGCAACTTTTCACTTTTTATAGCCGCGACTTTTCACTTTTTATAGCCGTGATTTCACTTTTTATAGCCGCAACTTTTCACTTTTTATAGCCGCGACTTATCACTTTTTATAGCTGTGATTTCACTTTTTATAGCCGCAACTTTTCTCTTTTTATAGCTGCGACTTTTCACTGTTTATAGCCGTGATTTCACTTTTTATAGCCGCAACTTTTCACTTTTTATAGTCGTGACTTTTTTAACTTTTTTTGTCATTAAACAGACAATAAACATTAAATTTCACTTTCAATTTCTCATTGCAATTGTTCTTTGATTACGATGGAATTGTCAAAAAAATTAAGAATATGCTAAGAATATGACCATGCTTTAGGCGTGAATTAAATTTCGATCCTAACCTAAGAATAAAGAGTGTCCATGATGAAATGGAAGAACACCATTCTTATAAAAAACGTATTTCTTTTAACACCTACAGTATGGCAAATAATTTATCTTCACTATATATGATCATTTTGATAAAAACATTGGTTGGTAGGTCTTCATCGATTCAACCATGGTCAATTCTACATTAAAAAGTTTTGAAAAGAGCACTCAAGAAAAGGGTGACGAACTTTTATTCGTAAAGGTGTTTATTGCACTTGAAATTATGGCTTTGGTCTTGCACGCTATTTTACAATGGGTTATTTTCAAACTTAACGTAAATGAAAATCACTATCATTTGATTCGGGTGCTGTCTCTCTTTGATTCAATACATGCGACTTTTGTGATTTGTCATGCTTCTTACTATATGGCTGCAGTCATCAACAAAAGTCTACCAAACTATACAGTGATAATTTTATTGACAATTTTTTTCTTCATTTTTCATGCCTCGTCAATGCTTATCACTGTATTGATAATCACCGACCGATGGATGGCTGTTAAATACCCTTTACGATATCAAGAACTTGTCTCTAAACTTAGAATCAACATTGCTGTGTCTATTTCAGGGATTTTTTGTGCAGTCTCTTTGAGTTGTTTATTTTTTATTCTTGATGTAAGAAGAGAACTATTCATAAATCGCGGTATTTTTTCGTTCCTCTTTATTTTACGAACAGTCACCTGTGTTGCCATACTTGTTCTGGGAAAATTAACAATTCGTTTGCGTGATGAAAGCGAAGCAAATAGACCTCATGCAGAAAACCCTCACGGTGTAGAAGCAGAAAGGTTGGATGTAATTATCAAGTTGAAAAGAAGTGTCAAAGATGTTATGAAACTGAATATCTGGACTTGCGTCTTTCTTTTACCTATGATGTTCTGCTCTTTGACTTTTCTCGTGACAGATATGTCCGAGTTAGGCCTCAAATTGGATGCTTTATTTGCATTGGTCAATGTTATTTCGAATCCTATTGTGTATTTAACATGTTTTTCTAAAATACGACAATATTGGTATCGTAAATTTTTCCAAAGATGGACGATTGATCCTCAAACAGATGAATGATAAACAAAAATACCTTTATGTTTAGTTTGCATAGAGTCAATTTTATACGTCGATAAAATCCGCAGTCAAGGGCTTTTACTTTGTATCTACGGCATTTTGGGTACTATGGGTCAAAATTTTCAGTTTTTTAACATAACTTTTAATTATCTTCAACCGATTTTAAAGTTTCATATACCAAAATTTAAGTTAAAATTTCCTCTATAATGAAATAAAATCTTTAACCGTAAGCTCACAATATCTTGACAACCCTGTATATTTTTCTTGGCACACCCGGTATGAGCGAAATGGAGCATTGGAAGGAGTGAGTGGGGGTTTGAATCGGGAGTTTCTGGATAGTTACATTCATAAATATTTATTCTAAATGATTAATAGGTAAATTGCCTTAAACCTAAACTTAAAATCTAAATATTTGTGTAAAATACATTCCCAAGAAAAGTGGAATGCTGGAATCCCATCTGAAGCGATTTTGATTCTATTTACGAAACGATTTTCATGTTTCAAAAGCGCTACACTAGCATACTTTTCAAATATTTTTACTGTTTCTAATCTAGAAAGATAAATTTAAAATGCTAGTTTTACAATTGTTATCATCGACATGAAAAATATGAGCAATCTGATTGGCTCAAAACGCGTACATAAATGTTGTATTTCACATTGTACAATACAAATACAAGACCACGTTCCAAAAGGGGTCTGGTAAGCGAGAGATCATATTTTGTACATTTTTATGCTCAGAAATGTTTTCTTTTCATTCATAATACACAACAGGTTATCCAAAGACTTATGAAAATAATGTTTTGATCTTTTTAATGACCGTTCGATTTTTGGACATACCCCGGTGGAGGTCCTATAAATTAACCTGTGTTTGTTCGTTCGTCCCTTCGTTCGTCTGTTACCAACTTTTCTCAGGATTGAATCATAGGAATATTTTAATTTTTGGTACAAAGGTGCAAAATGGTAGTGGGCAAAATGTGACAGAGCCCGATTTTTGAAAAAAAAAAATTCGTCCCCGATGGAAAACTATACCCTAATGTTGTCCCCGCTGAAAATAATCAGATAAGCAAATCCTCGCTGCAAAATATTATGCTAGTTTTTACACCCCCACTGAATTTTCTGGCTCCAAAAATTCCCAAGTCATAAAAAAATGGGATAATTTATGACGCGCGGTGTGTTGCAAAATTATTTTTAATTGCAGGGAGAAAAAAATGGGAAATACTGCGAGTATATAAGTTGGAAAATATCGAAAATATAAGGGATTTTCACTCTAGTGCACTCACTTTTTCACTTTTTACACCCGCGACTTTTTCACTTTTTATAACCGTAACTTTTCACTTTTTATAACCGCGATTTTTCACTTTTTATAGCCGCGATTTTTCACCTTTTATAGCCGCAACTTTTCACTTTTTATAGCCGCGACTTTTCACTTTTTATAGCCGTGATTTCACTTTTTATAGCCGCAACTTTTCACTTTTTATAGCCGCGACTTATCACTTTTTATAGCTGTGATTTCACTTTTTATAGCCGCAACTTTTCTCTTTTTATAGCTGCGACTTTTCACTGTTTATAGCCGTGATTTCACTTTTTATAGCCGCAACTTTTCACTTTTTATAGTCGTGACTTTTTTAACTTTTTTTGTCATTAAACAGACAATAAACATTAAATTTCACTTTCAATTTCTCATTGCAATTGTTCTTTGATTACGATGGAATTGTCAAAAAAATTAAGAATATGCTAAGAATATGACCATGCTTTAGGCGCATTTTGATAAAAACATTGGTTGGTAGGTCTTCATCGATTCAACCATGGTCAATTCTACATTAAAAAGTTTTGAAAAGAGCACTCAAGAAAAGGGTGACGAATTTTTATTCGTAAAGGTGTTTATTGCACTTGAAATTATGGCTTTGGTCTTGCACGCTATTTTACAATGGGTTATTTTCAAACTTAACGTAAATGAAAATCACTATCATTTGATTCGGGTGCTGTCTCTCTTTGATTCAATACATGCGACTTTTGTGATTTGTCATGCTTCTTACTATATGGCTGCAGTCATCAACAAAAGTCTACCAAACTATACAGTGATAATTTTATTGACAATTTTTTTCTTCATTTTTCATGCCTCGTCAATGCTTATCACTGTATTGATAATCACCGACCGATGGATGGCTGTTAAATACCCTTTACGATATCAAGAACTTGTCTCTAAACTTAGAATCAACATTGCTGTGTCTATTTCAGGGATTTTTTGTGCAGTCTCTTTGAGTTGTTTATTTTTTATTCTTGATGTAAGAAGAGAACTATTCATGAATCGCGGTATTTTTTCGTTCCTCTTTATTTTACGAACAGTCACCTGTGTTGCCATACTTGTTCTGGGAAAATTAACAATTCGTTTGCGTGATGAAAGCGAAGCAAATAGACCACATGCAGAAAACCCTCACGGTGTAGAAGCAGAAAGGTTGGATGTAATTATCAAGTTGAAAAGAAGTGTCAAGATGTTATGAAACTGAATATCTGGACTTGCGTCTTTCTTTTACCTATGATGTTCTGCTCTTGACTTTTCTCGTGACAGATATGTCCGAGTTAGGCCTCAAATTGGATGCTTTATTTGCATTGGTCAATGTTATTTCGAATCCTATTGTGTATTTAACATGTTTTTCTAAAATACGACAATATTGGTATCGTAAATTTTTCCAAAGATGGACGATTGATCCTCAAACAGATGAATGATAAACAAAAATACCTTTATGTTTAGTTTGCATAGAGTCTATTTTATACGTCGATAAAATCCGCAGTCAAGGGCTTTTACTTTGTATCTACGGCATTTTGGGTACTATAGGTCAAAATTTTCAGTTTTTAACATAACTTTTAATTATCTTCAACCGATTTTATAGTTTCATATACCAAAATTTAAGTTAAACTTTCCTCTATAATGAAATAAAATCTTTAACCGTAAGCTCACAATATCTTGACAAACCTGTATATTTTTCTTGGCACACCCGGTATGAGCGAAATGGAGCATTGGAAGGAGTGAGTGGGGGTTTGAATCGGGAGTTTCTGGATAGTTACATTCATAAATATTTATTCTAAATGATTAATAGGTAAATTGCCTTAAAACCTAAACTTAAAATCTAAATATTTGTTGTAAAATACATTCCCAAGAAAAGTGGGTGCGAATGCTGGAATCCCATCTGAAGCGATTTTGATTCTATGTACGAAACGATTTTCATGTTTTAAAAGCGCTACACTAGAATACTTTTCAAATATTTTTACTGTTTCTAAGCTAGAAAGATAAATTTAAAATGCTAGTTTTACAATTGTTATCATCGACATGAAAAATATGAGCAATCTGATTGGCTCAAAACGCGTACATAAATGTTGTATTTCACATTGTACCATACAAATACAAGACCTCGTTCCAAGGGGTCTGGTAAGCGAGAGATCATATTTTGTACATTTTTATGCTCAGAAATGTTTTCTTTTCATTCATAATACACAACAGCTTATCCAAAGACTTCGGAAAAAATGTTTTGATCTTTTTA
>NW_027104154.1:1077990-1152515 GCF_902728285.1 Clytia hemisphaerica
TTAATGACCGTGGATAAAGAGACAATTAAATCACGTGTCCAAAACAAACTTGTAAAACAATTGAACAATTAAATAAATATAAAAAATATGACAAATAATCTGAACTCGAAAAATGTATAAATTTTTGTACTCGATACCGTGTAATAACTATTACTAATCTCTGAAAGGTGTACATTTAAAGGGACATAAAAGTAGTAAAATGTAAACATTGCGCGGATTTTAATTGTTCTCTTTAATGACACGTGGATTAAAGAGAACAATTAAAATCACGTGTCCAAAACAAACTTGTAAAACAATTGAACAATCAAATAAATATAAAAAATATGACAAATAATCTGAACTCGAAAAATGTATAAATTTTTGTACTCGATACCGTGTAATAACTATTACTTAGCAGTATGTAATAGTTTAAAAAAAAATTTAGACTCAAAATCCGGGGGTGGGGGCACTCGATTCAAAAACGACCATACGCGTGGCCCAAAATTAGGCATTTGAAATCGAACCCTTACAGTGCAGAGAAAATTTTGGGCGAAAAATCGATCCTTACGTTGCTTGAAAATTTTGACCATTTTCAGGCAAAATATGGTCATTTTTCTAATTTTCGCTGATTTCGACCCTTACAGAGCACTTTGGGAAGCTTGGAAAATATACCCCCCGCTGGGGGGGGGTGGGCAGACCTTCAATTCACGCAATCACGCAGTTGTTGTTTCCAAATTAACGCATTCACGCAATATTTTTTCGGAATTCACACAATTTTTGTTCACTCAAAGCTTTCCAATTCACGCGTTCACGCAATTTTTCTTTAATTTTCACGCATTCGCGCAAGTGAAAAAGCCCATTCGCGCAAACCGCTGGGGGGCTTAAGGGCCGCACACGTATTTACCTTGAGTGCCCCCCCCCCGGCTCAATATTTGTGAATTTTAACTGTTCCGAGAATATTTTTTATTGACCGAACGACTGACATATTTTCAAAGTGAAATAAATGGACGTAAGAAATTTTGATTGCAAGTAAAATAAATAAAAACATATATCACACCCCCTTCTCACAGACCAACAGGAAAAATTGGCCAATATATTGTCTCGGGTGGAAAACTATACCCTAATTTTTGTCTCTGCTGAAAATAATCAGATAAGCAAATCCTCACTGCAAAATATTGTGCTGGTTTTTCCGTCCCCACTGAATTTTCTGGCTCAAAAACAATGGATTTCAAATTACCAGCCATAAAAAAATGGGATAATCTATGACGTGCGGTGTGTTGCAAAATTATTTTTAATTGCAGGGAGAAAAAAAATGGGAAATACTGCGAGTATGAAAGATATCGAAAATATAAGGGATTTTCACTCTAATGCACTCACTTTTTCACTTTTTACCTACGATTTTTTTCACTTTTTACACCTACGATTTTTTCACTTTTTTTACCCGCGACTTTTTCACTTTTTATACTTTAGGCGTACAAACTTTCGCGAGCAGAAACTTTCGCGATTTTCGCGAATTTTGGCCCTTTTCGCGAAAGTAAATGTCTTTAAAATTTCTAGGAAGGGCCATTCGCGAAAGTTTATGCTCGCGAAAGATTCTTAACAAAATAGAAAATCTGTAAAATTTCAAACTTTGAATAAAATGCAACTTTTATGACACTTTTTAGGCTGCTAAAAGACTAATAAGACAAAGGTCAAATGTTTCAAGCCATTTCAAGAAGTATTTGTCCCTCTAAGCGATTTTATCATGTGAATATTCTCAACTTTACGTCTTCATTCGCGAAAGTTTATGCTCGCAAAAAATATCTTTCCGTTAAATTCGCGAAAGTAAATGTCGTGAATTTCGCGATTTTTCGTCCTCGCGAAAGTTTCTGCTCGCGAAAGTTTGTACGCCTAAAGTACCCGCGACTTTTTTCACTTTTTACACCCGCGATTTTTTCATTTTTTATAGCCGTAACTTTTCTCTTTGTACACCCGCGATTTTTTCACTTTTTACACCCGCGACTTTTTTCACTTTTTACACCCACGATTTTTTCATTTTTTATACCTGCGACTTTTTTCACTTTTTACACTAGCGATTTTTTTTAACTTTACATTAAACAGACACTAAACATTCAATTTCACTTTCAATTTCTCATTGCAATTAAAAATAATTTTGAGACACACGGCACGTCAAAATGACCAATGCCATCGAGTTTCAGTCCGTTAATTTCATCCCCACTGGCTAAAAGAATCCCACGAACAAACGAACAAAAAAGTAAAATCAACTGTTGTTTTTAAATAAAATGTACTGTTTAAATTCTCAAAACTATCGTCACGACACTTTCCACTTCAGTTTGATTCCAAAACTTAACTTGGTATAGTTTGGTATAGTTTTCGGGGACAAATTTAAAGAATTTCTGATGTCTGATGTTGTTCGTAGTTGAAAAAAAGTAATTCGAAAATGAATATAACTTTGCACAAATCATTTTTAAGGAAATATCACTCCTTGAAACTAAATCTGTGGGTATGAGTGACCACTGAAGAGAGAGAGAGAGAGAGAGCATTGCAGTATTAGGGATCGATAGAAAAGGGTGCCATTAGTAAGGTTTCCAAGCTGTTTGCTCGCATATTTGAACATGATTGGTGTTCTTATGTTCACTCGTAGACGATCCTATAGTCTAAGACGAATTCGTACAAAAGAAAGGAAAAGTAGCCGCGCGGTAAATAAAAGTTTGGGTGGGAATTTTGTCCCCGCAGAAGGTAAAAATTCGGAGGGGCCTCAATGTCTTATAATTCATCACTTACGCGGCATTTTTCCTCTACATAAACGGCTTTAACCTCTGTATTGTCTAGTTCAGTTGTTACACCGGCCAATAATGGTCGAAAAAAATGATTGACCAAACTTTGTTTTTCCGATTAAACACAAAAATAATTATGTCCGCGAACATTTAAACCAAATTTTTGGAGCTAGGTAGAAGTCTTGATATGTGTCAATATTCTTGAGTATCGTAAATTGGTCTAATGTCGACATACCTCTTCTTATTCCGACACCATTCTTTAGAATTAGGAATAATAGAATAATCGGAATCGCTTATCAAAACTATATTTATTTGAAAAGCGGTTGGAGAGGAAAAAATCTTTTTTCAATCAGTGATTTCGACCTTTTTTTTTCTTCTTATCTCTAAAGAAGGGTGTCAGAATTAGATGAGAGATGTCGACATTGGACCAACTTTAGGAGTTCCTAGATTTTTCGCGTAATTTCGCGGATCAGGATTAAATCTAATTTTTCTAAAGTGGTTCCAAATTTGCAAAAAGAACTTTTAGGCTCGTTGGTTGTGTAACGTATTTGGTGTGTAACTATTATCAAATTTCTCTTTCAGGTCAAGGATCACCAGCACCTTACTTTCAATCCATGAAATGTTCCTGAAACAAGCCTCGAGCGAGATTGGTAACACTCACCTCAAAGGTCGTAGTGACACTGACGTTTTAAAGAAACAAGTTTTCACCTATTTGCAATCATCATTTGGACAGAAACACGAGGCGATTAGTATCACAACTTTCAAGCGATTTCTTAGTTGTTTCGTTTGTATTATGCAAAGGAAAGTGGATTCTTGTATAGGTCAAACGGAAAAGCGAAGGTAAGTCAGTTTGAATGTTGGATTAGTACCATTACTACCTACTTTTCAAAAAATTTCTGTTTCCTATAATGGTTTCTCATGTTTTATTATACAATGGAGCCTCTATCACTCAAATGCCTCCTTAACTCGAACAAGTTTGCTGGTTCCTTCAGTTAACAATGTCTTAAAAACCTTACTCCAATAACTAGAAATTTCCATAACTCGAACAAATTTGGGTGTTCCCCTTGCGCGTTTAAATTATGGAAACTCATCTGTATAATGTAACTTCTGCCATTATGGAAGGAAACGTTCGATTTTCGCAAGGTTTTCTTCCATAATGGCAGAAGTTACGTAACTTAACAAAACATGTAAGACTGTTATAGGTACCAGAACATTTTTAAATTCTAAAGGCCTTCAACTTTATTCATTTGAACCAATAGCTCCCCGGGGGAGAGGTACTAGGGAAAAATGGGTTACGGGGATGCGCCGCTGGTCAGGGTACCTTTTTTAACCTCCACGAGTCCCGGGTAGGGTCGCAAAAACACCAAAATAGAAAAATCAGTCCCTCGTAGGGTGCCTTTTTGGAATATTCGGGGAAAAAGTAGAAAATTTGGAGCAAATTTTTTGAAAAAACGAGTCCCATGTAGGGTCTATTTTTTCGAACCTCAGCGGAGCACCCCCATTCGAAAGGGAAGTTGTTTTTCTTTTTTTGGATCTCCAAACGTCATAATTGTTCTTATCCTGTTCTCATTCCCATGACAATATCGAGGCATGTAAGCTTTACACCTAATTCTACTGCAATGACCTTTATATTTGATCAATTGGTTCTCAAATTGTTCTTATATTTTGACATTTTGGCGTCATTGTTTTTTTAAGAACATCCAAAATTTTCATTTGTGATTTTCTGCGATTTCCTGGTGTTTTAGAGTCCGTGAAACCTTAAAATGTTCTTAAGGGCTCTGACCATAGTGAATTTTTCATAATTGCCGTGTTTAAAATGTGTTTTCTGACTGATGTAGTCAACAAAACTATGGCATGTTATACATTTTCTGTTAGACAAACTATTCCTGAATCTGAAAATTCAAATGTTGCATTGAAAAAATTTAACGAAGAAGAAAATGAAGACTTTTGCGAGGAAGAGTATTTCAACTTTGAAGAGCTTAGTTTCGGCGAAGAAAAAACATTTTGAAAAAACTTTCGCAGTAGATGGTGTATCTTTGCGGAAAATTTTTGTAAATGCTTCTTTGTCTCGAAATCTTCAAAATAGTGGTTTTTCATCAATTTTTCATCTGGATTTTGTTTAAAAAAACAGTCATAACTTTTGACACATCGTTTTAGAAAAATTTTCCGCAAAATTTAAAATAGTTCAATTCTTTGCGGACAGTATAAAGAAATTTTGAAACAAAAAAGTTAATTACCCATTAAAACTAAGCACTTTTTGTAAAAGAGGGTGATGCAACATATTATTAACATCTTTTTAAAGTTCATAACGTCATTTTTGCAATTAAATTCTTAATTACTCTTAAGGGACTCGATTAAAAAGCAATTTATAAAGGCAATTCTTTGTTAAAAGTGTTAAGGAACCTGAAATATAACTTTTATGTTCAAATACCAAAATCAATTTTTGGACTATGGTCAGAGCCCTTAACTTGTTCTTAATATTTTGGACATTATGTTCTTTTATAGATAAAAATTAATCTGATAAAAAAGTGTAGCTATTATCAATAAAATAAATAGTGTACTAAATTTTTCATCTTTTAGTGTTGCATTGAAATGCATTTCTGAAGCGGAGAAGAAATTACAAGAAATGAGAGAACAGAAGAAAACATTGGAAGAAGAACACGAAGACACCAAATATGAAGTGGAAAGACTTTTAGATGAACTCTTCAATAAATCATGTCTCGTCGAAAAACTCAAAGCAAAATTAAGTGAGTTTCTTTTATCGTTGATATACTGTATGAAAACTTTATAAAAAATAGTTGCTGGGAATATGTTTGAAAATGCGAAGAACTAATAAAAGTCGCTTTGCCGGGTACATTTCTGATTTTCACATGTGCTTTATTTGGTCAGAAAGACACGAATACATCAATCTGCTCTAGTCTTATAGACACGTAAATTTTATTTTTTTGTTAATTTTACGCTGGCAGGGTAAAGTCTGCTTCGTTCCATGATTTTGGGAGGGAAATTCGAAGGCACAATGTGGTGACACCAGAATGAGTTTATAGCGATTTTCATGAATGATGTTCCGAAATAGCATATTATATCAACATTTCTTTTATCCTGTAGACGTTGGAAATGGGAATTTCGCGGCATTTTTGCACATGTATGACAGTGAATTGATGGAGGGCGAAGAAGAATTCTCTTGGGAGGAAGAAAAAGATGAACTAGGTATAAAATCTCGTATTTTTAATGAAAGTGGATCTAAGCTTGTGGTACTTAGCCACTATTTGTACACCACACTGTAAAAATTTAGCACTTTTTTTGTGACACCAAAGGGAAATTTAAAAGGATTCCCGTTGATGAATTTTTGATCTAGAAATGTTATTATTCAAATCCATTTTCTATGAAAATTATCTCTTTTCTACGTCGAAAATAGTAGCTTTCGTCGAAGGAAAGCTGATGATCCTTATTCCAGATATTCGGGTGGATATTTAGAATGATATTGTAAACTTAGAATTGGGGGTCTATCGGGCTCATGAGAGAAATTACTGAGTGGAAAATTAGAGTTTTGTAAATAAATTTTAGCAATAATTGTAGCCTGATCTCCGAGCTTGCTAGATAGCAGATTGACCTCCATGTTCTTTCAAATGATTCAGTTTTTCATATAGTTTTTTAAGACTATAGCTCCTAATAGACCTTTTTAACAAATTACGTTACGAACATCACTTGCCTTGTTTTGAAATTATTACCATGATGATTAACTCCCAGCGGATTTTATCAAAACCACTTTCTATGCATAAAAAACTCATTTTTTTGTCTCAAGGGCCAAAATCACCATGGTAATTGTTTGGATACTGAGACAAGTGATATTCATGACGTAATTTATGAAAAGGTCTATATCGGGCACTCCTTTTTGTGAACTTATCTGCTTTATATTATTAAATTTCAGATGAGGAATATGATCGTATACAGTCCGCATCACAAGATCGTATCAAAAGTTTGGATGAGAAGATTTTGGAGACTCAAGAATTACTTGAAAAACAAATCGTAGAAATGGACATTGCTAAGGATTTAGTACGTTCGTTTTTTTTTGTTTTTTTTTTGTTTCTAATTCAAAGCTTGATAACATTTTGTTCGCAACTCTTTGTACTCAATACACGCGTGTTTCGATTTAAAGGTTTTGTTTTTAAATAAGAGTGATATCGTTTGCTTACTCATCAATCTTAATTCACAAGATTTTCGCAAGCTTGGTCAGAAAAGGAAAAGAAAACATTTTTTTGCTTACCAGCATAATATAACAATTAGGCAGACACTGTCCTGATATGAAATATGTGTCTGATAAGAAACGGGAACACTTATGTAAAAATAAAACCTTTAATTTTATGCTTTGATCCCGTTTGATTTTCACGATAAAATATCAAAAAAACTTTAAGATTAGCTGAAAACTGCGCTCATCGATACAATCTGATTGATTTTCCGTGTCAATCCCACGGAATCATAACGAAAAAATGATTCTATCTCAAAACAAATATTCTCGATATTTTTGCTTATAGCCAGTGCGCCAAACAGGGTACTTAGATACTGAGTTAAATCCGAAATTGGGTCTTACAAAGAACGTAAAAAAAATTATACTTGATCTCTTCCTGCCTGTAAAAAAAATTCAGGGAAACGTGTTGCGCTTTCTTATATCCCCGGGCACGACAGCATCAACTCTGGGATGGCTTTTAAGTCACCCTTAACATCGATTTCAATCTTATGATCTTATGTACATTATTTTTCTTTCAGCTCAAGAGTTTCCAAGTCAAGATTGACCGTGCATGTATTGAGAAATTGCGTGCCTACCAAGCTCCTCCACCTCTAGTGGCTACCATTATGGTTGCCTTGATGATCCTTTTGAGACGGCCTGAATTCAATCATTACGTCATCGCTGCCCATAAAGGAGATAGAAAAACGGATGGGTCTTACAGTGAGAATTCATATTCGAGAGTTGGGTCTGGTAAATCGAGAAATAAAGATACAACCAATAGAATGTTTTCTCATTTAGGTTTGTTGATTTTTATAAATTCGTGTTTCTTTTACACGCTTTTTTTAAGAATGGTTTAAATCCATTTCATCATGGATATTCTTAACTTTTTGGTCGAAATCATCATACAATAATATTCTTAACATATTCTCAAGGTTAATTTTTAGATTTTATCAGTCATAGTCTTAAAATCGTCGATGGTCTTCAAGTAATTAGTAAAAGGAAGTAAAAAGCGTGGAAAGGAACAGCTATAATGAAGATGAAATAAAATAGGTCAGCTAAATCAGTTCGAGAAGATTTAAGATGCATTTGAAAATATATTCATAAAAAAACAAAATTGAAAATTTTTATGATGGTGATATTCTTTATATTCTTAATTTTTTGGCCATTTTCATCATGGAAATTCTTATAAAGTGTATGCTTCTAAAAAAAAAGCGTGTAACTTCTTATGTCTGGGGATTCTACTCTTGAACGTAATGTGAAGTGGTAGACCAGCGGTTAATATATCAAGATACCATTGCAAAGAGAGGAAAACCTGTCCCACAGATTGCATTGATCACAAATCCTAACAATGTCAAATTCGTAAGAGAAAATCTTTCAAGCTTGTTAAACCATGCTGGGTAACTCAAATACTATTTTCGATAACATTTTTCTTGTAGGAGCTGATGGTCGTGTTGATAAGACCACGTGGAAATCCATCCAACTGGTCATGCAAGATACACAAAAGTTTTGTGAACACATGAACAATTATAATTGGTGCGAAGGCCTCCCCGTAGATGTCTTGAATACCGTTTGCTCTTATTTTGCGCCCGGTGAAGAAATCCCCACCAGCTTACGAACAGCACAGCATAATCTGTCAACCTCGCAAAAAGGTACGCTCCAAAAGATAAAATAATAATGAATAGACAATTGTTTTCATTCAAAGGAACTGCAATCTCGGACAAAAGATTATAGACTTATTCAAGAATGCATGAAAAATTCAGAATAAGCTCTGAAAACCCATTTTTACCAGGGCCAATGCTGTTTTTATTGAATTTGGAGAGTTGGGGTGACAATTCCAGAAGCCAAAGCCTTTCTTGGCACTATTGAGGAATTTTTGAAAAGTCTACAGTTCTTTTGTCCATGATTGTGTACATAAGATGAGATAATTTGACATCATTTTTATAACAACTTAAAAAAGATTCCTCAAAGTTCTTTGCGAACAGACATTTTCAAGGTTCAATTTTTCTGGGGTCGTTACAGTAAAGTTGTATTTATATTGTTCTTGAAGAAAACTCGTCCCTTTGATTTTAGAGTAAAGAATCTCTAAATCTGTTGGAGACGGCTGGAGACGTTTAGAACACCTGTTTATTGACTCTTCAACCCCGAGTGGCGTGTATAAACGCTCAAAATCGGCCAATATACCCAGGTCCATAATTGAAGCTAAAGCTTCAGATCACTTGATTTAAAAGGGTATAAACATAGAATGCTTTTTGAAATATTATGTAGATACCTTTCTAATGGTATCGAAAACCACTCTCTAATTCTAAGTTGCAAGTATTTATGCCAGTTTAAGTTTGAGTTTGGATTACAAAATTATATTTTTCAAAAAAAGTTTGCGCGCTGGAAAGGTTAATCAGATATCCGACAAGAAAAATCGAAAAATGAAATCGGTACTTTCAGTCTAACGTGCTAAATAACATTGAGTTTGAAGCCTCGAATGGGCTAGAGAGGAATCTTCAACCTTTCTCCAGCAAGGAAAAGTGAAGCCTTAAGTTCGCCCCGTATTTCGAAATTTTGTTTGAAAGACACACGGATCACGCGTTCTGGATGGGAAATAAGTGGCTTCATTCCAAATCTAGGAGTTTCGGATCTAGCCCCTTAAGAGCTTTGAAATTAATGCTAACTGAGTTGTCACTATTTTTCAGATGAACGGAGCGCTGGAATCACATTACACGCTGCTAAATATTCTTCCGAAGATGCTGCTCAAATAGTTGAATACATCCAATTGGTTATTCAATTCAGCCGTAAATACCAACCGTACATGAAATCTGTTCAAATGTTGGAAGGTTTGAAACAAGAGAAAGAAGACCAGACTGCTTTGTTGATGGCACAAAACATGAGACCTAGTGAAGAAAACGTCAATGATGTAAGTGGCTTCAGACATAATTTATAAAAACGAGTAAATTGTGGGTTTGGCTTAGGGTAAAAATTGAATATACAATATGATAAGCAAAATCAGGGATCGCAAACTACTACTTTCTTGCAAAGGAAAAGGTAAGGGTATCTCTCACGGTGAAATTAGCATTGAATAATTCCTATTTTAAGCAACTTTTGACCCTTAAATTGAAAATCTTGGTGTGTGCCCCGTCTCAATAACGAAGCCCCTTTAATTATGAATCTCAATGACATCCAAAAAATTTTTTAAGCCAAAAAAACCATATTCAACTTAGCCATCTTAGACATAATCCTGCTTGGCTATAAATCGGTCAACCAACTACGATGTTATAGATGGTTAGAGAATTATACATGGATAGCCCAGTAATCTTGGACTTTAAGTCATTTTTGGACCTACCCCGGTGGAGGTCCTATAAATTAACCTCTGTTCGTTCGTTCGTTCGTTCGTTCGTTACTAGCTTTTCTCGGGATTGGCTCATTAGTTTTTCCTAATTTTTGGCACAAAGATGCAAAATGGTAATGCCCAAAATGTGACGGAGCCCGATTTTCGAAAAAAATTCATTTCCGGCCGAAAATGCCGGAAATATGCCGGAAAAACCGGTTTTTTGGCATTTTCTCGAGATTTCATCATTAGTTTTTTCTGATTTTTTGCACAAAGATGCGTATTAGCAATGCCTAAAACATGGATTAGTCCGACTTTTGCAGATTTTCATTGGACTTTTTCCTTATATTTCGTTGTTTTTTCACACAAAAACATTATTTGTAGCAATGCCCACCATCAAGCATGGTTTAATTGTCAATAAAAGTGATTTTTGAAGCCGGAACTTTCTAAAAATCGCCGGAACAGCCTATTTTCGCCGGAACAGCCTATTTTCGCCGGAAAAACGGTATTTCTTGAATTTCTCGAGCTGTACTTTATATTTTTTCATGAAATTTTGCACACTGATGCAAAATGGCAATACCTAAAATATGACAGAGCCTGATTTTCAATTAACGTACTTTTCCGGCCGAAAATGCCGGAAATATGATGGAAAAACCGGTTTTTTGGCATTTTCTCGAAATTTCATCATTAGTTTTTTCTGATTTTTTTGCACAAAGATGCGTATTAACAATGTCTAAAACATGGCCTAGTCCGATTTTTGAGAAAAATTCTATTCCGGCTGAAAATGCCGGAAATATCCCGGAAATCGCCGTTTTTGCAGATTTTCATCGGACTTTTTCCTTATATTTCGTTGTTTTTCACACAAAAACATTATTAATATCAATGTCCACGATCAAGCATGATTCAATTGTCAATAAAACTGATTTTTGAAGCCGGAACTTTCTAAAAATCGCCGGAACAGCCGATTTTCGCCGGAAAAACGGTATTTTTTGAATTTCTTGAGCTTTACTTTATATTTTTTTCATGAAATTTTGCACACTGACGCAATATGATAATACCTAAAATGTGACGGAGCCCGATTTTCGAAAAACATTTTTTTCCGGCCGAAAATGCCGGAAATATGCCGGAAAAACCGGTTTTTTGACATTTTCTCGAATTTTTATTTTTATTTTTTTCTGATTTTTTGCAGAAAGATGCGTATTCGCAATGCTCAAAACATGGCCGAGTTCGATTTTTGAGAAAAAATTTTTTCCGGTTGAAAATTCCGGAAATCGCCGTTTTTGCATATTTTCATTGGATTTTTTCCTTATATTTCTATGTTTTTCACACAAAAACATTATTGATAACAATTGCTCACCATCAAGCATGATTCAATTGTCAATAAAACTGATTTTTGCGACCAGAACTTTCTATCTATTTTTTCCCTACAACCCTTCCCTCTCCCCTACCATCAATCAATGATGAATTTCTTGCGTTATGCATTTTCGCTAAACGCTATGTATTCTGACTGATTTTTTTCATTTTTCTCCTTGCATTGCTATCTAACTTTCATCATCAGGTAGGTCCATTCAGCATCTAGCTTGTTTCTATTGTTTTTGATGGATCCACGACTGCAGCCAGCTATGTATGAACTGAACGGAATATTAGAGGGAACGGGGATTTAACCGGGAACCCCTGGCTTCCAACGCTGACGTTTTAGATCACTTGACCATCGCTCCATTATATTTCCCTAGGAACAATTTGATGATTCATTTGAAGACTATACTGAAGATGATTTACCACGTCTTGAACAAGAAATGGAAGAGATTCTATCGCGTTTTGATGCTAGCACCATCAAGAAACATAAATTGAATGAACAAATCAAAGAATACAGTGTGTTGGTAAATTCAACAAACTCCTTGTTTGACAGGTAAGCATTTATGTTTTTTATATTTTATCATTGTGCTGTTGAATGAATAGCGACCGTAGCATGAAGGTAGAGCATCCAGCTACGATGCGCAAGGTTGTGGATTCGATCCCCAGCCGGGTCATACCAAAGATTCCCAAAATGGTACTTGATGCCTCTCTACTTGATGCCCAGCTACTAAAGAGACGAATCAAGGGTAAGCGAAGAAATCCAGGGAAAGGAGTGGCGCTCTCCCCTACCTTCGGGTAGACAGCTATACGAAAAGGGAGCCTTCGGGTCGCCCTCGACTGCGGTCGCAAACTTACTTACTTATAGTACGTTGAAAAAAATCTAGTTTTTCAACTGTTTTCCTGTCTCCTTTGAATTGAAAACTGGTAAAGCTATGTTTTCAGCTCAAAATTAAAGTGGCAAGATAGAAGGTTAAAACATTACATATCACTGGCTCATTTGCACTCATTGAAACCTAGGTATTGTTGATGTTATAAACATAACTATATTGCTTTAAATAGTCTGTTGCATCGTAATGGTGTATAACACCCAACAAATTTTTAATAGAAAGGAAGGATGATGTAACAAGCAAAACTGTTGTATAAATAAAACACTAGATAGAGCTACTCTGTTCCTGACCGGAGCAAAATAATGCGCCTTCTTCGCTGAGTAGACTACAGTTTGGTGCGGTCAATTCGATCAATCACTACCATTTTCTCACCTACTCATTTCCTGCAATGTCAGTTGTTTTTTCTGATTGGACAATTCGCCGGTATCGAACTGCAGTCTTCTACTGTAGCAAGGGGGGGGGCCTAGCAAAGATGGCGCATTATTTTGCTTCAACTGCTGTGGCTTGAGAAAGACAGAGTAGCTCTATCTAGTGTTTTATATAAGATATTTGTGATAAATAGCAAATGTCATTTCCATATTTTCTTTTCCAAGATTACATGATTTGAGGAAGTGTTGGGACAAACAAAGTGAATGTACAGCCACCAGGCAAGAAAGTCTTTTGGTGAACGTGATGATCGCTGCTTCTTATATGACTTATTGCGGCACTCAAAATGTCGACCAAAGGTGTGTGTCTCGATTTGATGTTTAAAGACAAATAAACGCCCAATCTCCTTACCCAAAGATGCCTCCCCTGTTCAAACGGCAGGGATTAATGTACATTACCGGTAGAAATATTGTCGGTAAAAAGTGACCACCGAATTTTTTACCGACGAATTTTTAAAGCCGATGAATGATTTTGACCGACGAACATTTTTGACGGCGAATTTTCTACCGATATAGTAATTAATGAACGTAATGGGCCATTTGGGCGACTGGGCTCCTCAAGAAAAATATATATCATTTTTTGGGCGATTAAGCGATAGTTGATTTATTGCCCTTCCCCTCGGATAAGAAGTCCCCCAAGACAAGGAAAACCTTATCGACTTGTTTGCTACACATGGTCTGTTGATTCCTCATCACCGCTCCCATGTAAACTCGTTTCTTGAACTTTTTGTAGAAAAGAACATGAAATCTTTTCATTTATTTTCTTATAGAAATGTCTCATTGAAGGAGTTGTTGAAAGTATTTGATGAAAACGAGTTAAGATACGACGAAGAAGATTTGGTGATTACCCACAATCCCCTGCTATCATTCCTTGGTAGTAAGGTAAGGATAACATACACTAGCAGGTCTTAAGAGGGATTTATAGAATAAGGTAAATTTTCGCATCATAGGGTTTCTTTGAACAACTGCGATCGTAAAAATCACATTGATTTTTCAGGCTAACTGTCAGCAATTGTGACGTAATTTTTAGAAAATTCATTGAAAAGAATGAAGCTAGATTTCGCCTAGCATACAATGACTTTCGCTTAAAGTGTTGAATTTAGAATTTGGACACTGCTTCGACTACGGCATTCTTCACATTAACTTTTTCACTCTAATATCCATTCACTCGTTCTCTCTAATATCCATTCACACAGTCTGAAAGCAAACGATTCGAATTGAATCAATTACCGCAGCATCCACTCTCAACGGAACTTGCTTGCATCTTCACTAATCATCAATGTTACCAGAGCTGGACGTTGCTATGCGACCCCTACCATATTGGATTGTATTTGATTACGAAGATATTTTCGGACGCTCAAGTCATGTCTTTTGATGTAAGTACAGTCTCTTTGACTCGAACCTCTATAACTCAAGAAATATCTCCTGAACTCGAACAAGTTTTCTAGTCCCCTCATGGCCTACTAAAAATTTTTAGTTTGCCATGGTCCCCTCAGTTAAAAATACCTTATAAACCAGCTTCCATAACTCGAACAAATTTGTGCTCCTTGTGCGTGTTCGAGATATTGAGACTCCACTGTAGAACAAGAGCTGCACAAACACGGGTGTTATTCTGTCCTTTTATCAAGGTTCTAAAAGAGCCGTTATTTATAAGGCATTGTAACGTGTTAGAATTTAGCGCTAATATTACTTTCCAATCTATAGGTAATAGTTACGGTATGTTTTAGAACACTAGCTAATTACCGGTGTGAGTTATTGATTAGTAGCGGATCTGAGGAGTTTTCAAAATTTATGATAAAATGTCTTCATTTCCCTATAAAATACTAATGGCTAAAAATAACTCTCTCCGTCATAAATTTTGATCCACCCCCCCCCCCTTAGATCTGCCGGTGATGAACCTAAAATCAGTAGCTGTACGTCTCAAATAAGCCTTAGCTTTGAAGTACGTGAAAGTTTTCTTGTACCTATCTTATATGATGATTTTTTTATCGTAGAACTGTGAAGATAAACTTGAAAGTGCATTACAGAATGGTGATCGAGTGGTTCTAATGGATGTTAAGTTGAACGAGATCACGGACCGAATGAAATGCATACTACAATCATACCAAAAGTTTACTGGTTCAAACAGGCCCTTCAAATTATTGGTATATTGATTTTTATCTTTGATTATGTAGAATTATTTTCATATAATGAACTCTAGCTGATTCGGGCATATTCTAGTATTTCTTTATAATTTAAGCTTTTGAATCCTTATTTCCTGAGTCACTTGTAAATTTCTCTCAAATTACTGAAAGTCATTTATCGATAGATATCCCAGTTTGGGGACAAATGTAATGTTTCGAATTAAGGAAATATTCAAACTATTCAAATTAGAATGTTTTGAGTGAACATAAATAATGCTGCGATTGAATAGCTTTATTTTTGGTTTATTCTCCCACCTACTGAGTTAGATTAGATTACCTCATCGGCCCTTTTTACGCCGGCCCTTATTGACGTTATTTTTTCGTCACTGGCGTAAAAAGGGCCGATAAGGTATACACGTCCCTTTTATGGCCAATTAAATTCAAAACGAGTATTTATCTTCCTTTGAATTCTCTCACTAGGTTGGAAACAAGGAAATCGATTGCTCACCCAATTTCAGGTAACCATTATTCGAGTGGTCGTGAAGCTCAGTTGGTAGAGCATCCGCCTTGCAATTCAAGGATCGTGGGTTCAGTCCTCGATCGCTGCTAGCTCAACGGATGAGTAGCTTAGATTCAGGGCTATGAGTTCTTCCGTCTCACACGGGTTTCCGTCTCATTGAAGTTTATAAAAAGGATTTCTGTCTCAAAATTCTGCATAATTCACCAAAATTTGCTGTATAAAATTCACTCACCGTCTCAGACGAAAAACTTTGTTTTGACCACTGTAGATTGGATAATTTGATCTAAGCGGTAAGAAATTGGAAACAAAAACTAGGGTTGGTGACCATTGAAATGAAAGCCCGAAGGGCTAGAAGCGAATCTTTTTAACCTTTCTTATAGTATTCAAAGTCATACCGACGTCAATACAATCAAGGCAAGATTTGACGTCAAATCATAGTAGAGCTGACAGTTAGTTGGTCTTAAAGCTTGTAATTCTTTGTGTTTTAGTCAGAGAGTTGTTGTAATATATTTTTTTGCTTAGAATTTCATGCTCTATTAGATAGTAACAATCATTTTCGTTTATTTTGACTTTTAAAAATAAGCTATTTCTCTACCCCTCAGTTTTGCCTATGGCGTCACTATTTTGGTCACAAAAAGTTTTCCCGAGCCAAATCTGCGTCCTCCCTCTCAAAAATATCTTGTAATATACTGTTCTTTGGAATAGACTAAAAATGGTTAGGTCGTCGTAAAAAAGATGTCACGGAACCCCAGGCTTGGCCCCCTACTATTAGACAAGGAAAAGTGAAGCCTTTAAAATGTGTGCCGCGTTTTTGTTGATGGATTGAATCTGGAGATTCCTTTGTTATGGAGTGGTACATTTTTCAAGATCTGGCGGTAAATTTTACTTTCATTCCGATATTTGTGTGAAAACCACGCGAAGCGCGCTAGGCCACACAACTAAGGTAGGATTTAATGTCTTCAAATCCTACCTAGGAGATTCTTTAAAGACCTAGATCGAAGGATGATGATGAGGAGATTCACTTCTAGCCAATCGGGCTTCTATTTTATTGTTGGTGACAGCCAACAGATGAAATCATTTTAATTACTCACGGGTTTTATGCATCATTCGATATTTCATTTCGAAGTTTTAAATGGACGATCATATGCAAAATTGTAAGACCCCCTGGTGATTAGATTATTAATTTTATTCGCCGTAAACTTTTATTTAGATTGGTGCTTTTGACATCAAAGAAGTGCATTGAAATACCACCATCGAACTTCTACCACCGTATCAACATACCAATGTCACGTGAGCTGTTAGATGAAATATTTCTGGATTTTTTCATTTCAAAAGAGAAATCTCAATTGAATGATGCATTACGTAATGTAAATCAGGTGCGTGCCAAGCTGACAGTTTTATTACGATGAATGTGCAGTGATCCCTGACTTAGGTTCCCACTTGGGAATGTCTTGTCTCATGTCTAAAATTCTTTCAATTATAAAAAACTACGACGCTATGCTCTATGGTACAGACAAAGTCGAGATATCTTACAATCAACTGTAATTGATATTTTGAATAAAAATTTCACTTTAGTTAAAATTGGTCTTGCCTCTAAAATTATTTGAAATTTCCCAAAAAGTACTATCAATTATTGTTTCGTTTCAGGAAATGTTGAGCTTCATAGAGCTTCTGGAAAACCACGAATCAGAACTGCTTTCCACACTTGCTGAACGGAGATGTTTTGGTCAAATCAGCACTGTTCGTCGTATTCTGAACATCAAGAAACTCTTCGATGAAGCATACTTTGGGTTCGATTTTTATCCTTTTCTTTTACGCGTTCTTCCTTTTGAAGGACATCATTTGAAAGAATTCCTACAATTTTCTTACACAGCACTTGTAGACAAAAGAAAGAACTAATCCCCCCACCCCTTTCGGCGCCGCGCGAGCACAAATTGTGGTAGATTCTTTTTATGTTCTACTAGGGGAACAATTCTTTTCTCGAGAGCTCGAGAGTTCTCAATGAACAAAATGAAAATTCAATTCCTGACTTATGATACTCTCTGTAGAAGTCAGAAAAAAACAATACATATGTAATTATAAATACTTTAGCTCTACGGCTTCTTAAAAGATACGAAGAAAACTTTTTACGTAATTCTGTGAACTCTCTGTTTAATACTTATAGTAAATGCCGTGCAGAAGAAGTATACGAAAACATCCGTGAAACACGTGAGACCTATCTTCCGATCGCTCGCCAGGCGGCCGTTCTCTTCACCGTAGCAGCCAATATGACTGAAATCAACGAGTTTTATCAACTGACCATTGAACGGTTCATGGAATATTTCGCGTCCGCTATCAAGCATTCAGACAGGTATGGAATAGGTCTATTCGTAAATCATTTTTAGCATAACTATTGCCCCGTTTTAGCAATTAACCAACAATTCTTGCAGCAAATCTTGTGGGCAAAGAATTTTTTTCTGCCTATCCTTTGTCTGTGTGTTTTAGTTAGTAAAAATTGTGCATGGAAATGTCACTTCAAACTCCTGTCTGATGCTTCTTGCACATTTTTTATAAGGTCAAACTATATAGGAACATAAGGATCCGATGGCCAAAATATTAAAAACAAGTTAACATTATTTTAAGGCTTTTTAGACACACAATTTCTTATGAAATTGCACAGAAATATTTACCAAATGGTGAAATTAAGAGAACATTTTCAAGCTTAAACCTCAAAAAAATAAGAACATGCTAATGTTCGTGTTTTCTAAAATAGCCTCCTTTGATGCTTTTAGGGTTGCAGTGCCAGCAGCAGTAGACCGTGTTTTAAACTCATTATTCCACGTCATTTTGAAATCACGTTTCGAAGAAGACCGAATGTTGTTCACTCTCATGGTCGCTATCGAGGTTTGTCATCGTCTCTACGAAATTTCAGCCCGTCAAACGATGGCTTTGTTTTTACTGTCACCTTTACTATTTTTCAGTCTGTCTTGGAATTGTTGTTTTTCCTTTTACTATATTATACAGTGGAGTCTCCATAACTCGAACACGCACGGGGAACACAAATTTGTTCGGGTTAAACAAATTTTTAGTTATTGAGTAAGGTTTACAATGTATTACTTTTAACTGAAGGGACCATAAAACTTGTTTGAGCTGAAGAGGATTCGAGCTATAGGGGTTTGGGTTAAAGAGACTCCACTGTTTCAAGTTTTGGACTTTTTGATCGCCTTGATTTATAAATTACAGTAGACCAACTTCTTTACCTACAATTTCCTAATATCATTTGAAAAATGTTTTGTTTATGCTTTTTGTTTCCGCTAACGGGTACCCAAGTTACCCTTGAAATAAACCTCGTTCTCTTTGTCTTATCGGCTTTTTAATGCTTGCTGATAGCGCTAGACAATGATATTCTCTGACGTAAATAAAGCCTTAGATACACTGGGACAAGGTTGTCTAAAGACTACCACACTGGTACATCTCAATCGTGTTTTTATATGTGCTTAGGAACTTCCAATTACTCCCAACCAAAGATTTTTAAATCCCAAAGGGCTAGATGGCGTACTTTGGCTGAAAAGTGTGCCGTATTTCGGTAGAAAATCCTATCTAGGTCAAATGACACTACAGTAGAATTTCAGCGCTTGACCTCTCAGAAGCTTCGCGGACTTTCGAAAATAACAGCAACAATATTTTTTTCGAAATTCGATAATTTTTTTGCTTGGAAAAGCTTAAAGCACTCCAACTAGCCTCCGGGCTTTAACAAAATCTGCGCTCCTAACATTTTTTTCCTTTATTCCATCAGACGGAAGATATTCATCAACGTATCACTATCGGTTGCCGTGAATTTCTGATCGACCCCCGTCTTGGTGCGGCTATCAAACAATATCAAGCAGAAGTTCAAAGTAACATCAAAATCAATGCTTCCATCAAGAAACCGTTTGATTGGATGACGGATGAACAATATCAATACCTACTGGTAAAAAGATGACAAATCTTGATGGCTAATATTTTAACCGGCTAGACATGGAATAATGACTCAACTTTTAGCGGCCGAGCCATTGTCTTCTCCCAGGGACTACTGGTATAACGATTTCTTTTGGGAAATTCGTTAAAAAATCCCATGGAAATTTTGAGAAAAGTTGAGTTTCGTATTTTTGTAAAATAACTTCATTCAATTTCCCCCCACTCCATTTTTTCTAGATTTTATCGCAGAATTTCGATTGGTTTGCAGAGACCTTCGATAAAATGGCGAAAGATGGTCGTGAAATGCAGTGGAGACAGATTGCCGAACATGATACACCTGAATTAGTTGCTTTACCTGATCACCTAGACGAACGGTAGGACTTCAAAAACTGTTTTTTCATTGAAATTTTCCCGAGAAGAACTTTTAAAGGATATCATTCAACGTCTACTCTTCTAACAGTTGCTTACACATAATTTCTTAAACAAAAGGGCAGACAATTCGCATCGTGTGAGAACAATTTTTGATGAATTCTTTTTGTTGATTTTGCATTATCAGCATAAGAGGCGCGTCTGATTTGTTTATCAAAAAATGTCTTTCTTTAGAATGATTGGTATCCGCTTGCATAATACTAATTTCCGATTCGAATCCCCACTCATCACTCCTATGTTCCGTCTAGTTCCTAGATCTAGATCTTGACTTACTAAAAGTCCTAAATTACTTAGTCTATTTCGGAGCCCTATATACATATACTTCCTGTATAAAAACTCTTTCGTCGGAGGATGAGCAGAAGCCTATCTACGTAAAATATCGACTTATCAATTACATATTTATCTGTCTTTCAGATACACACCAGTGCAACGCTTTCTGGTAATCAAAGCTTTCCGTCCTGATCGTTTCATGCAAGCTGCCCAAATCTTCATCGCAACTACTCTTGGCAAAAAGTAAGACATGATCTGAATTCCTTTCTTTATCTGTTTTATACACTTTTTTATAAGAACAAGTTTATAAGAACTTATTGCCAAAACCTTAAAACAAATTGAGAAATTGTTGATAAAAAAATAAAAAATAAATATTTAAACCTGAAAATTACGAATAGGACGAGAACAGCAACAAATTACTGGATATAATAAGGGCAGCGTTTAATGATTTACTATTTACTGTTCTTTAACTTCTCACTTCAACTTTTTCACTCCATAGTCTGGTGACTGACAGTGTTTTAGACTTGCGATTGATCACTGCGCAGAATCCTGTCACCATTCCCATATTGTTGGTTTTCAAAAAAGATGCTTTCTTGTCATATTATTTGCTGAGACAACACGCACTTGCAAAACAGGTATAGATATAAGACATTTCCCTTTACAATATGCGAACCTGCAATGTTTTTTTAATATTGCACCACATTGACAACAGCTGATTGGTTACAAGTGATGCATTGAGAAGAAAAAAGACCGCCATTGCAGTGGTGTACATCAATCATCGGTTAAACGTACCGAAAGCAAAGTTTCTAGAGGGGTCAAGACCCCCCCCCTTAGGTAAGAGGACCCCCCTTAAGTGCAATTTAAAATTTCACACCCCAGTTAGAAAATCAGTATAAATGAAATTTCGCATAATTCAAGGAAGATCCCCCTTTGATCCAACTCTATAGTTGCTATTAAATGGTGCAAAGTTTGCGCCACTTCTAGGCTCTACTGGCGGTATCTAGTCAAAATTAGTATTCTGTAGCGTACCCCTATCTCAGGAATGGCCACATACCTAATCAGTAAAAAGCCGACAATTTTTTGGATCGACAAATTTTGTCATCTTGTTTTTTTAATATTTTTTAGGTGTCATTAACTGAAATGGAGATGAACGGTCAAACAGGGAAAACAGAAGTCCTAGAAGCTCTTCAAGAATGTGCTAACAAGGTGTGTTAGGGTTTAACGTTTTCCTAGCAAAATCTTTACCTCAAAACCTCATCGACTTGGACTAAACACAAAAACCGTCATAGAAATTTTGAAATTGAAACCAACAACTACGGTTGGATGCATAAAGATTTAAAGAAAGGGGTTTTGAAAAACTTTGTGAATTCATTCAGGATGAACAAGGTGAGCTGTCTTTCCGAAAATTTCGATATTGACCCCATATGCTTCAAAATGAACCTATTTCAGAATGCTTTTTCCCAGAAATAAATCTATTGAGAGTATATCGTGATATTTAAAAAAAGATTCTCCCCTGAAGGTATCAGCCTTGAGCAAAAAGCAAAACAAACAATTCTGATTCAGCTTTCTCGGTAATATGGTTGAGGAAAATCCATCCAAATCTGGTCGAAATTTAAGTAGCTAAGGTTTCATTCCTTTCTAAACCCCTTCTAAACATCCTAAATTATTTTGTTTCAGGGTGGCTGGTTATTTCTCTCATCCATTCAAAACGATATTGAAACAACCTCATCCATTTTGACACATTTCATGAACATCACAAAACATGACCCGACATTTCGCTTATGGCTATCTGCCGATGTTACTGACTTTTCTGATCATTCACTGCTGCGTATGTGCACACCTGTTATAGTGGATGCCCCAAAAGCCGTAAGTTAGATTGCAATGTAGCATCTTCCTACTTCTTTAATCATTTTTCAATATGTTGGTTTTTCTCCTAAGAAACTCGAAATCCTTTTCGAATTTAAAAAACCTCATGCTCTTATATTAGAAATGTCAATTCTCGGTTATTCTTGTGATATATCGAACTGTCGAGAGTATCTTTAGGATTGAGCTATAGAGTGCCGCCAGTAAGATATTGACACCACTAGCTCTCAAATGTAAAAATCCGTCACTCTATACACCTAATTTTATACTGGCGCTACTTTTAAGGATCCGTCATTTTTTACGGCAAACATCTTACTGCCGGTCATGTAGCTATTTTTACAAATTGCGCAGTAGCAAGATCCTTTTTTAAATTTTTTTTATCTTTGAATTTTCTCCCTTGTATTGTAGGACATGTTATCAAGTTTCATTCAGCATTCCCACTTAATCGATATCGATATCTGGAAATCATGCAATAAGTACGAATGGATGGCATACCTGCATAATTTATGCGTCCTTCATTGTGCTTTGTTGCAACGTCATCGACGAGGTGGTGTCCAGTCCCCTGCACCTTTCAATTATGACGTCAGCAAGTTCTTTGTAAGTTGATTTTTCAAAACAATCTCATTAAATTTCGAAACATTTATAACATGTAAAGTGCTCGAGGATCGTAAAATGTACTAACTCGCAACCCTGTGATAACTACAACGTGACAAACCCCCGTCAAAACAAGGGGACATACTCTTAGGTTCAAAATAAACGGGGAGGTTCGAATAAACGGGGGGGGGTGGCTGAAAAATTTTCAAATTTTTAATAAACGGGGGGCCTAACTGCCGGGGGTCGAAAACCCAAAAATAAGGTAAATATAGGCTAAAATCAGGCTATTTAGAGTAAAAATAAGGGACCGTCTCTTTGAAAGCTGATAAATTTCTTAAAAATTGATAAACAGGGGGGGGGGTGGTCCTAATAAGGTTCAGGGGGGTGGGAAAATTTTCGAAAAATTAACAAGCGGGGGGGGGGCGTTTATTTAGAACCCAAAAGTAGTTGTATATTCAATTCTCGGGAATAATACTCGAATCTGAATAGAGACACCAAATCGCTCCGTGCGTCGTTCGAGTGAATTTAGAAAAACCCTTAATTAACACATCACGTTACCACTACCACGAGTTGAGCTCTTTAACAATGTTCAAATGATGCTCTTGTGGATTTTAATAAAAAAGTGAAGTCAGCGTCCTTACGAAGCATATATGTTTTTCTTTAAAGGAATTGCTATCGATTGTTTCCAAAATGATTGGGCATTGTCTACAAGATATCGAACATACAAAAATGACTGTCAAACATATCAGTTGGTCTTCCATTAAGACTGTGATCTTTAAAGTAAGTTAGAACCGCATTCCAGAAATATTGGGAAACATCGCATACTCATTCCTGGATTTCGAGTTTTGTTTTGTGTGAATTTAAGTACGAAATCAATTTTTCTATTGTGAATGTTTAAACCTTAGCTCCGAGAGGATTCTACTTGCTCAGTAAAAGAATCTTTTCTTAAACAAATAGTAACGCAGTTCTGAGGGTTTTGGCCAGGCCAGATCGTCACATTCGCCACATCACTCTAGAGCAGAGCGTGGTGTGCGCAGAATGGATGTTCTGTTATGAGATTATATATGGCTGTCATTTTGCAACTATGATACTTTTGTGCAACAAGCGCAAAATCGCAATTCAATTCCAACTTATTCGCACTTGTAATTTTCCTGACAGCTAATTTAGAAATGATAGCCAAATAAATAACCATATAAATTCATTGTTTTTTATATCAAATAGCTTGTTTATGGGCGTGACATTACAAGTTCATTGGATTCATTGACCCTCTCTGCCATGCTCGATTATTGGATCAGTCTTTCAAGCACACGAAGAGATTTCGAGATTACAAGAGGTATTTTGTCCTTTTTTTCTTGGAGTTTTCATCGTGATTTTTGTTTGGCTTTAGCAGATACATACAATCAAAGTCATAATATTTGAGAAAAAAGGGAAATTCCCGCGAATCTTACAACTGCAACGATTTAGAAGCGCTCTAAATTAGGTTGGACGGGTATAGTTTTAAGTCTGAGTATTAACGTTAGACTTAAGACATGAGACCTTAGGATCTGAGGAACTAAAAGTCCAAGAATGGTCCAATAGGGCTCAGAATATAGCCTGGAAGTCTATAAACCCCTCCCGAATTGAAATATTTGAATAAATTTATCAATTTGCCCAAAAGCGACTTTTTCGGTCGAATTTTAAATTGCTGAAAACGAGGAATTAACCAAAATTCTCAATATATTTTGACCGATATTGTAAGTTCTTTATAATACAGTTATTTTCCAAAACAATACCTTTAAAGTGTCATATTGGGAAAGCTTTTTCCGGTTTACAAATTAGTTAGGTCAACGCAAATTTTATTTCCTTATGAATTTCGTTCGTAAAACATACAAAAGAAAAACAATTTCATTTACATAGATTATCTAAAAAGGTTTTGAGATATTATTAATTTGAAATTAACTTTTAGAAAATAGGTAGTATTTTGTCGCGTTCACTCTCTAAAACGAAGATTAAATTAATTCAAAATATTATTTTTTGTTTTGATTGAATAGCTTATTTCTAAAGTTTTTGGGCTAAGAGTTTAATAAGTTTTCATAGTATCAAACAGGGAAAGGCTAAACAGTTCCTTCAGAATCATAATTCTACCCTCAACATCGATATCACAACTGATGAACTTGATTGGAAAATGATACAAGTAATATTTATCTTATTTATTTTGGTACAATGCGATGCAAAGCAAAATTTTATACTTCAGAATATCGGGATTTATTCGGAATGTCGGAATCAAACGGGTAACAATACAGAATTGAATGAGATTGCTATGTTTCTTAAAGATACCTTTAAGAAGCATAACAAACTACTTGTTGATTATTTTGAAGAGAGATTGTATTCAAGACTCGCTGTCCAGACTATAAATTACGATGTCTGTGTCAACGAAACCAAACTTTACAAATTAGTGGAAACATTAATGCTCGATGAAAAATATTTCTTTCAAGAAGCAAATAAAACATATTTAACATCTTCCATTGGTGCAATTATAACATATTTACCCGATCCAATGACAAAACGTTTGAGATCTCTCCTCCACCATATCCCAATATACGACGTCAACATGGAAGAAACTTTAAACAACGAACTTGAACTTTACACGTGTTTTCTTTTGAATTTCTTGAAAACATTCAATTGGACGAACCTATTGTTACTATCATTGGACCCCAAATCCATGGAAAACCCTTTAAATCATGATTATTTTCTTAGAAGTCTATCTACATTCAAAGACAAAAAGTTTTGTGTTCACTTTAATATCATTGATGACTCATCAACTTTTCGGCTAGGGCAAGAAACATTTCCTGAATCTTGGTTATTGCAAACAAAACCTGTTATCTTACTGTATGGCAGAGATGCAACTCAACTGCAATTCTTAAAAAACAATCTTGACTTTCTATACACCAATCAGTTTCGTGTAATTGCTCATGATTTCTACCTCGATGTCCCAAAAGCATATGACATACAAATACTTAATAAACTAATAGTTATCAGAGATACTTATCGGTTGGCAATGGCGAAAGACTACGGGGCCTCGTCAAGTTTTTCGGCTGTACCAAAGCATGTAAAGATTGGATATTTCAATAATGCGTTTCTATCTTATTTCGGATACCTTATTACTGTTGAAAAACATTTTGCTGGCTTCTACACAGTCGCTGGATCATTTCTCAAAATCAGGGAAAATGCAGCATCCTATTTCCTTGCAATGGAAAGATTACTCTATATACATTTCATTCACAAGTTTCCAAACGAAGACAGATTCAGATTGCTTTTTACTCGAAATTATACGTACGAAAAATTGTTAAATGGTAAGAAAAATGTGCCAATGATGAAGACTATTTTGAATTATACTATCAATGAGTGTCCAAACTTAACTTGCCTGCCTGGTCATTATAAAGTATATGGCAATGTTACCAATGGGTTTTCTTGAAAGTGTGAACTATGCCCTATCAATCATTTCAAATCATTGTATGGGAATACCAACTGCATTTCTTGTAATGGGCAACTCAATATTGACAATGGATATCGAACAGCTTGTATAGATCCTTACAAAGAAGTTCACACTGAACTAAACGGTGTACGGAAACTTGTTATAGTTTTGTGTACCCTTGCAACATTGTTGACCATTTTAACAATTTTCGTGTTTATTTGGAAGAAGAATACACCTGTTGTTACTTTGTCAGATTTTAAATTATCTTTGTTACACATGATAACACATTGTTTGATATCCATCACCATTTCCATCATCATAGTAACAGAACCTTCACATTTCGGTTACTGCATCACAAGGATAACATCTCTGACCATCTTTTATGTTTTGAACATTGGTATTGTATTTATAAAATCTCAAAAAATTCTTCAAGCTTTCCTAAGTAACGTCCGATTGACACGTTGGGAAGCAAGGCGAACCATCTACGTTCAAATTTTCATCGTCTTGATATTTCTACTTTTTGTGATCAGTGTTTTAGTGATTGCAATATTCCAAAAACACATTGTCATTGATATCGTTGAAATCAGAAATAGTTTAACATTAACAAAGAAACGTATTTGTAATACATACTTTCATACCAATTCTATCATTGGGTCAATGATGATCATCCAGCTGTTATGTTCTATCCAAGCTTTCCGAGGACGAAATTTACCAAGTATTATGAATGATGGTATGATCTTGACCTACACAACATTCACACTAAGTGTTGTGTTTGGTGTCAGTTTTTCAATTGTATATTTTCAAAAAGATATAGACAAAGAAGTTTTCCAATTAGGAGCAATTGGTTTAAATACATTCATCATAAGTGTTTTACTGTATGGACAGAAAGGGATTCGCATGCTGGTCTATCCTGAACAGAATACAAGATCATATTTCCAAGAGCAAAGAATGATAGAAATGCAATCAAGAGCCAGGGTGGAAATACAGAGTACGAATGGAATGTAAAGTAGTCTAGCAAGCTAGGCGACTAAATTCAGACATAGTAGAAATAAAGCGAAAAGTAATAGAGGGAACAATTTTTTCTTGTGCTGAGAAATTAGTTTGTTTTGCTCACTTTTTCATCGTGTGATTAAATCTTAAACCAATCCCAAGAGGAGTACTTGGTAACGTGATCAAAAACTGAGCAAATCGATTTTTATCTTTTGATATTAACAAAGGAAAAGCTAACAAAAGATAAAACAATAAGCTTCCAGACCAGTGTTTTTTATAAGGACTATGGTTAAACTACGATTAGACTCTCGTTTTTTGCTTGTTTATTTGTTGTTGTTTTTTTATAATTTATAAATTATCAATGTATTATAAAGTCAGAGTTCAAAGAAAGTTATTTCTAACTAAAAAATATATTGGGAATTCTGAGTAATTCGTCATTTTTCTCAATTTATAGTCCGAACGCGATTTCAAGATTACCACTTTATTCCATTGAATAGCGATTTTATGTATTTGTATTTTTGAGGACGGCGGAGTGACTGAAACGATTTGGAAAACCCATCAGTTCTGAGCCGCAAAATCGAGGACGGTACAAGTGTTGATTTACCGTCGTTCTCAGTCAGTCAGGATCTAGAAAAACCAGAAGCTTAATATCTCCGTCGCAGAAAAAACATAGATAAAAAAACTCGCTAATATTTCGATTTGGGAGTCAATTATTGGTTTTCAGGCTATATTATCAGCCTTTATTGGGAAAAAAATAGAAATTTCATATCATAGCACAAAATTTAGTTTGAATTTATTTAGGTATCTTGTCTAATTTTATTTATTTATTTATTTATTTATTTATTTATAGAAGTGTATTTCTCAGGTCTATTGACCTCTATAAAACAATCTTACATCTTTACAATTTATAGATCTTATCATTCTATTCGTTTGTCAATTCTGTTATGGAGTTTTACAGTTAGGCACCTGGGCCTCTAACCCACTCTTCTTACAATCATGTTGTTTCCGTCGTAAATTTCTTTAAGTAGGGTTTAGTCCTAGGACTACCTCTCACTTTCCATATATGACTCTTGTCTTTTTCTTTCGATGTTTTTTCTTTTGCTTTATGATGCCATTGTTTTATTATCTCGCGTTCTTTCCTTGAAAAATCGTCTGATACTCTGAAAGTTTGTGGGCTGATGCAAGTATTAGTCCTTTCTTCTTCACTCTCGAGAGTAACTTTTAATGGTCTCCATCGTTCATCTGTATACATTTCATCTTTTAGAAAATAAATTATCATGATCTTTACTACAGTCTTGCAAAATTGTCTTGATTATAGAAAAAAATCCACAACTTTGAAGACCTACTTTAAACAGCCGACCATCTGTCTTGATAGAAAGTTGACGTTTCCAAATCTTTACTGGAAAAAAAGAAGAAGTCATTGCGTTTTCGTTAAAAGTAGGCATCGCAGTCAAAAGAGGAAAAGCAAGGAAAAATCATAACCAGTAATGAAAATAAGAGTTTGCTAAATTGCGTGAGGGACGTGGGGTGAGTGGGTGCGTTGGTAGAAATTATTCTTACGTGGGTGCGTGAGTCATATTTTTTTCGTGGATGCAGGTCAAAGTATTTACCCACGCACCCACTTCATCTACGATATATAGCAAATTTTGAAAATGGTTTTCTTCATTTCAGCTCGTTACAAACCACCGCCCATCATTTTTGCTAATTCGCCGAGAGCATCCACCATTCTACCAATAATTGATGCGTTGCCAAGCAACACTTTCAGTTCATCGGAGTTCTGTGGCCTTTTCCAAGTCCCAGAGGTAGGTGTCATTTCCTTATATATAAATCACGTGACATAATAGTTTTTAAAGAATCTGTCTATACCGAACTAGCACTTCTTTTATGTTTCTATTACCGCAGGAGAGTCTAGTCTAGTCTAGAGGCTAGTTTTTTACCAGGAAAGATTTCGACTTTCTCAATAACTCAGATCTTTACAAAAAAGATTAGTCATTGATGATGCATGACAGACTATTTTGACTTCCCTTAAACTTGATCCAAGAACTTTGAACTGTTTGAGCTGAATGAGATGACTTTTTATTCACCTTTTCGACCGTAGCCGCCAATTGCCGCGCGGGCATTTTTTGTCCGTTTTACCACCCTAAAACCGCCCCATTCTTTTTTTCGCACCTATATACAATAGAAAAAGGTTTAAAAAAAGGATTGGATCGAGTTTAGGGGGATAATTAAATAATAAAGTGACACGCCCGACCGCTTGACTACGGTCGAAAAGGTGTATTACAAAGCAGATTCTTTTGTTTTTAGACTATCTCTTCAATCACCACATACGTTGGCAAGTCACTGAAAATGATGACTGATATTTTACCGAACAGTAAAAGTCTATTACACGCTGACCCTCATTTAGCCTTGATCAAAGAAATGGAGATGGCTGTTCTCTTCCCCAAAAAGGATTTGATCTCTTCTTCTTACAACATTTTACAAAATTTCGCCAGAACTGAACTCAAAGATATTGTAAACACAATGTTGGCCAAGTTACCAAAGCTTTGGAGTAAGGTAAGACTCAATTTGAATCATTTTGTTTTGAGTTGAGTATCTAAGAGAAAACTGCACCCCTTCCAAAGTTTAGATACAAAAAATGGTCTACTGAAACTTGCTTGGATACTCATCTAGGGCCCGAAAATTGCCAGTTACGGATTTACGCGGTGCTTATGCTGTTTTAATCTCTAACAGACACCTGGTTGCATTCTACTTAATACCCTGTTTTTGGGAGTGACGACTGAGTGGTCAGAGCACCAGCGCCAGGCGTTCCCGGTTCCAATATCTGCTCCTTTCTATATTATAGTTTACTTGGTTTTCAATGTAAAATATCGACTTTTTCTATCTGTTCCTTCACGTTCGACAGTCCCTTAAAAATAAGAGCTTAGTTATTTTGCTGTCAGATTAACGTTCTTTCACGCCTTAATTTTCAGGACTTTGTATCAGAGCGTATTCGGAAAACGGGTGGTGTCAACGCCTTCAATATGTGGCTGTTAGATGAAGCTGATCAAATCTGTTGTTTGCATTACGTTATTCGCTCATCTCTTGAAGTAAGTGAATCTGTTTTGTTCAAAAAGTTCTACCCTGAAGCTAGGTATTAGGGCTACCTGTCATTCGTTACACTGTGAAACAACAGGTGAATTGTTTCGAACTGCCAACTCACCCAGCATCAAAAGTGGCAGTTTTCCAGAGTTCTCAAATAGTTATTTTGACAGAGACTTTATAAATTTTCTATTAGTACCAAAAACGAAGCTTCTAACAAGTATCCTCCTTGAAAAATTGTCCCAAAAACTTTTCTTGAAAATTTGCCGTAATTTTAAGGCAAACTTACATCTACTGACTCGCATTTATTTATCAGCCGGTATTCAATGGTATATGAAATGCTAGAATAAAAACATTTGTTGAAAGAAATTGACAAGAAAACCAAGACTTATTGCACACTGCGAAAAGACTTACATAGTTCTGGTCAGACAATCGTATAATTTTATGCCGCATTATTATTTCATAGGAGATAGATGCATTTATGAACCAGACTCGCTCCAAGACCTCTTGCAGTGTTACTCAACAAAGGATTGCGGTTGCTTGTGATTTGTACAGAGGTCAAATTCCGCAGTTATGGTATCAAAACGCTGGACCATGTGCACCTCCAAGAGACTGGAATCTACTTAATTGGATTTATGATTTCCAGAATCGTTGTTCGCACATTGAGAAAATTCTAGTGCTGGTGAGTAGAACCTCTTTCTCGTTCTTTCCGTTCTTTATATGTAAAGAATTGAAATGATTGAAACTTGGCTTAAAGCGGACAGTTGTAGAGTGGGAAAGCTGTCCAGTGTCGTAAATGGCTGTTGTTTGAAAATTTATCTTAAATACCACATTACTACGATATAAATAACAAGCAATCTCTGATAATATTCCAACTTTTACTTCAAATGTATGGAATGATTGACCGAATTCGGTCTTTCACAGAAAAACTTCTTCTGCTGTAAAATGAACTCACAAATTTTTCAACTTTGACTTTTCGTTCCATTACAGGGTAAAGAAAAGATGCCAGGTTATTGGTTAGGAGCATTTTACAATCCTTCACGTCTCATCTCTGTCATCATGCAGGTAAACTATTAAAATATCTTATACGTTTTAAGTGTAACGTATATAAAGCCACCAAAAACTCTTAGTTACGGGTTTATCGCCTCTCTCCCTCGACACACTTTTGAATATCACGTCTATTTGATAATACCATTGACCCGTAAAATCGAGGAATGTAAAAAAGCATCAATATACCATCGTCCTCAGTCACTTTGGATCTAGACAAATGTAAAACTAACTGTCCCCTCCGGAGAAAGCTATCTAGAATGGTTTTTATACGAAAGCACCTAAAATAGCCCGGGCGTTTGTCCGGTCTGAAATTAGTGCCAGATACCCGGTCTTTTTCTTGGTGCTTCCGTATGAAACATTACGTCATAAATATCATGAATTGATTACGTATTCCTTTATTTTACAGGAGAGTGTTCAAATACACGGTACACGAATGTCACGTGGTGAACAACTTGTCTTGCGCACTGAACTCACCAGCCGCGATAAAGAACATGTGAGTTCTCTTGCTTTTTTTTGCAGTTGGATTTCAAATTTATTTTTTTGCTGTTCGCTAAGTATTACTTTTTCACAGCCTTTAAAACACCCTAATCTCGATGCCTCACACAGGTTATTTTCAACAACTTAAGTAAAATACACTCATTCTCAAATACTCGATGGTTTGGACAGTCACTTCTTAAAAGGACCGTATCCAGTAAGATCCTTGTCTCTAGTAAGGAAATAAAACTGATACTTTATTGTCTTCCATGATGAAAAAATTAAAAACTAATTCGATACGCCTTGACTCCTGGATAAAGAAAATTGGAATATTATGAAAATTTATTCTTGTTACGCCTGTATAATTGACTTCTGAATCCTCATCGAGGTAATGAATTATGCAGGTAAAATATAAAGGATATTATTTTTCTACCATAGCTTCGAGATCCACCACCAGATGGTATTTTCATTTACGGAATTTCACTTTGGGGAACAATGTGGGAAAAAGCAACGAATGAACTCGCTGATTACCCACCCAGAGTTGAAAATTGTCAACTTCCTGTCCTACATTTGCAACTGGTCCCTAAATCCTCGCACAACGCAGCATCATTTTCGTGTCCATGTTACATGACATGTTCAAACAAGTCACGTGTTGTGTTTAGCCTGGACGTTGACCAAAAAGATGTTAACCCGTCTAGATGGGCTCTACGTGGAGTCTCGTGTACATTAAGACCATTTTAAATTTTTTTAATGCGTTACAGTATAATGTTTTCAAAAAAGAAGTTTGAGATAATATTTCTGCAAGAAAGAAGTGTTTGTTGGTTTGTCGTAAGATATTTAATTTTTGATTTTTCTTTACAAGATTAATTTTTATAAATTAGCGCTAAGAGAAAGGAAAAAGCCTGTCTTTCTCAAACAATTTTTAGCATTTATCTGGACCTGGCAAAATACTTAGTTCTTACAATGAATAGTTTGGTATGGGATAATTTTATAATATTAAATTTCTTCCCTGTATATTTTTGAAGTGTTTGTATTGTATAAAGTTAAAAGTGTTATGTTAAGAAATATTTTTCTAATAGAGTGTTTGAAAAAAGATTTATATTTTTTAGTATTTTTCGAATTTTGGAATGTGTAAAAAGTTGTATAAAAGATATTTTTAACCAAAAGTTTGTCATAATATATTTTCCATTGATGAAATTATGTTTCATTACGTATATCCAACGGATTAGAATAGGTGGATTAACTTCTCTCGTTGCTCCCAAGAGAGATCCATTGTCTTCTCATTGTTACAAGAAAAATCTGTAAATGACTCTGCGCACTCCTCGTTTAGTTTTTTCATTGTTTTTATAAGAACAATTTTCCAATTTATACAGTTTCGAAAACGAATTTGTCCTATGATTCGATCAATTTTGATGATTTTGCAAATATTTTAAATCCTGCACTTAAGTTTTAGCATCAACAAACGCTAGACCAGTTTTAATGTAAATTTTTAATCTTTTGTCAATGGCAATCTTCAGATAAGTGAAAATTAACGTATGGTCTATAACTAAGAAACTATCGATGGGTCACGAATGGGTTGCATACTGGTGAAAGAAGACTGTATTTAGAATTAGGAAAATAAATTTCAAATTATTTGGCTAATTTCTGCATTGGATAGAAAGGGCTAAAAAAGTGCATTTTCTTATTTAAAATGTACCACGTGATACGTAATGACCAATGAAAATGTTGAAAGTAATGATTTTTTACAACTTTTTTACAACTTATCAAGTTTTAATTGCTAGCAAACTCGTAAAAAAGTTTGATAACCTAACGAGGAGTGTTTTCTATGAGTTCTTAATCCACCTATTCTAATCCGTTGGTATATCAATTTCTCTACTTTCTCCAAGCTGCTTTTTAGTGTGCACATTCATTTAGCACCAAGCCCGACGGGCTAGAGAGAAATCTCAAACCTTGTAGACGCATTTGAAATCAAAATATATGTATTTGAAAATTTAATGGGTATTCCAAAAAAGAATTCACATTATGAAGAAAATTTGAAGGGTTGCCATGGTTTGAAACCAGATGATAAAGCACTGCATCTATGCAATTAAAAATTGCCACCGTTAAAAAAAGAACAATAAACAACTTCCCATGATATGTTGCCATGTTTAGTTGCTTCTGTGCTTCTCTCCTCTTGACTATTTTTGTTTGTTTTATCGGTGAAAAAATCTACTGTAGAAGGAACAATTTTGTAACGTTATCCTTTCAGATGTTTCAGATTCAACCTGCATAGTCTCCTAGACTTGTACTTGTTGAAATTTAATTTTGAAATTTGTAGATTCTTGTGAAAATGTTTTCATTTTTGGATCAATAATTGTTTGTTCTGAGTTATGATATTTTCTCTTTTTAATATTATTAACATATTAATTTCATTTTGTTTTTCATTCCGACATTTATTCAACCCTTTCAACCAATAAAAATCGGTTATCCTTGCTCTTTGCTTTGCTTATCTTATTTGTACAAACAAGTTGTGAAAACATCGGTTCAAATGTTTTACCTTTGAAAATATTTGCCGCATTTCGATTGTAAATAATTCATAAATATGTTACAGTTGATTTTCTCTTACTCGATCAAAAAGGTGCCAAAGATCGTATTCGAATTAGAGAAAAATTGAACCTACTGTAGTTAAAGTTAGTATTTATATTATACGGTGTTCCAGGTCAGGGAACCAATGATTTAGCTCGAAATAAAGGAAGAAGTTCGAGCTAAAGAGAATTAACTAAAATTTTTTCATTAGTCGGAAATCCATCCACAGGGGTCTTATGTGTTCTTCGCAACCAGGTTTTATGTGTGTTTGATCTTTAAATTTTTATCGAAAGTCTACATCAAATTTTGCCTTGGTGGTAAATTCAAATATGATTTGATTGTTTAATATTCTTTTTTAGACCTTGTTGTCCTTTAAATAGCATATTTATTATTCCTTAATTAGAAATTATTTGACATTGCGAGGCTTTGAAATTTGTTTGGTTTTTCCGACTTCAAATCAAGAGTTAGTAGAGCTAGATGGCATGGATACTAATTTCTAAAAATAAAGATTATCGCTGCGAGCTCTGTGGACTGTTAGTGAATAAATTATGCATATATTTACTAATATACTGTTTTGTATGAACCTCAACGAATTGATGCCTTCATGTCGCGTCGAGAAAAGACAAGCTGTTTACCAGCATTTACTTATCTAATATTCTTATAGCGGGTTAGTGGCTGTTCACGCTAGAATGGTAAAGAGCGGTTTAATTCTCTAGATAAAAATTGCATTTGATCTCTGATGTGCAACGTCCCCAGTCGGGTTCAACTGCCCTACCCGTGAACACCGAAAATTTACAGTTCCACCCTACAACCACCCCCCAAAACATTATCTTGGGTTCAGACCTCCTGCTGCAAAATCTGTTGTGCGGTTTTTTGTGTGTTTTTTCCGCCCTTTAGAGCTTAAGCGTGTCGGAAGAAAATTTCTACATCAGGTGACATACGTACCATCCACCGCCCAATGCGGCAACCGTATCGGTGATACACACCTCCATACCGTCAGCCTGGGTTTAGGTCCCAGGCAAAAATTAGGTCCCCCCCTGAGTTTTAAGTCCCCCCAAAGATTTATGAAATTTTTGTTAGCCCCCAGGACTTTTGACCCTGGACACTTTCAAAAAAATTGATCCAGTGAAAAAAGTTTTTTTTAATTTAAATTGTATACACGTTTTTTTTTTTTATTAGAACACCTAAAATTTGGCTGAGCCTGGATGTGCTTATTTTTTTAGCAATTTTCAGCCTAAAATGTTCTTAAATGCGTTCTTAATTTTTCAGACTACTCTAAATTGATAATATCATGCAAAATAAAGAGCACTTAAAATTGGTACAATTTGGACAATATTTGACTCTCGATTTTAGAAAATCCATCCCAAAGTTCGGTTAAAACTGCTTGAAAAGAGAAAAAAATTGTAATTTCTTGTCATTTTTTCCAAACTGAGGCTGGGCATGTTCTTACGATGTTCTTAATTTTTTGACGAATTTCAGCCTCAATGTTCTTATAAACTGGGTTCTAATAAAAAAAAAAACGTGTAGGTCCCCCCAAAAAAGTGGTGTACTTCCAGCCCCCTCCTTTTTTGGGAAAATTTTAAGGTGTAACCCCCTCCCAACCAGCAGGCGGGGGGGGCTGACGCTATGGACCTCCCTCTCCCGATTTCAATTTGTACACATAATATATAACGAAATCCATTTCATTTTCTTTAAAATTTAGGTTTCGAGAATCTCTTTGGGCTGACATAAATTTGGAAGAAAAACATACCCAGGTATGTTTGCGAATTTTTGTGTTTTCTTTTCTTTTTTAATTCGTAAGCCTGGTCAGGACAATTCCAAAAAAGAAATGCGTGTTGGTGTGGTGGTGTTGATCAATTTCTTGATTATTTCTTACGTTCTACTTAGTCTTGCTTCATCCTCGATAATGGCTAAAACTTGAAAATGTTCAATATTACTTCATTTTTCGTTTCCCAAACTGTTTCACCCCTTAAATATCCAATTCAAGCCAAGCCTCCCTGGATATTAGCAAAAATTTCAGAGGTCCCCTTTGGATTTATGCCTATTTTCAAAGCACCCTCGTCGAATTTTCAGGTTTGATAGGCGCCTCACTGTATGGAACATGCCACCTCCCTCTTAAAATGGCGAACAACCTTTTTTTCTACAGAAGCCCCGAGCCCTAAATTATTTTATTCCATTATGTATAGCTTAACATTCTGCACGATAACTGTATGGGTGTTCCAACGGAGATTCATGGCTGGTATGCTTTCAAGAAACTGATCGAATCCATCAACGATTACATTAATTTATTCCCCATCCTTTACAAGCTCGCTTCAAAGGTAGGCGTGGAGAAACTATACTAAGCAAAGCAATACTTTAGACAGCGATTATTCTGCCCTGCCTATTTTGATTTTTAGAGTAGACAGGGTGAAAAGTTGGCCGTCTAAACCAGAGCTTATATGATGTGAATTTCACAATTTCACTCTATTAAGCGCGCTTTAAGTAAGAAAAAAATTATCTACCCCATCATCCAAAACGTTTGATCTTTCGCGATTATCCTTTTTGATATGGGCATAGAAAATCTAAAAATAATTCCAAACAAGAGTTAAGTTTCGCGATAACTAAAAAATGGCAAAAATGAACTGTGGGTATAAGATTCAACGTTCATCTCTTCTTTAGAGGGGTTAATGACGTTAGATGGACAATTTTTGTATAAGAACAATTTTATAAGTACGATGAGGCTCAAAAAATGCCGAAAAATAGGAACAGTTCAAGAACAATGCTGGTAGAATTTTGAGCAAAACTAGGGTCAAATTTGTAAAAACAAAACCTAGAATACCTTTTTACCTTTTAGCTCTTTGATGTTGTGATCGTTTGGGTAAAGGTAACGATGCACGAACCTAGATTTGATATGGAGATCTGGATTTGAAATTAACTAACGATCTTTTCCTTACTTCTTTCTATCAGGAAATCAGGAACAGACATTGGCTACAAGTCATGCACGTCACAAAGAAATCTTTTCAACTGGAAGCCAACATATTCAAACTCAAATTTATCCTAGATATCGATTTGTTAAAGTAAGTTTCCATTTAAAGATGATTGAGAGTTTTATAAAATGTGGACGATTTTACATCGAGGCCAAATTGTCGTCCGACTCGTACATTGCATACCGTAGCTATTAAGTTTTGAAATCCAATGGCTCCCTTTTTGATAGTTTCTACCAAAAGGAAGGATTATTCCACTTACCCCTAATCTTTCTTTGATTGCTAAATAATGTAAAATAGAGGGACTGAAGAGTCACTGAATCTGAATCTGTGGCTTGTCACATCTTACAGTGCCGTTTTTTTTCCTGAAAGCTTTTAGTTGATCTCAGCTAGCAGTTACAAAGGGATTGGTTCCCAGTTTCGCATGATTGACTATAGTCAATAAGTTAGGCCATTTTGATGTTGTTTTTTAACCTCTCGAATTCGAATCCAACCAGATTTAGGTGGACATAAAGATTGATGTGTGTACTATCGGTTTTTTTAGACACCGCGACGCAATCGAAGAGATTCTATGTGGAAGTAAAGCTGAGTTAGAATTGGAAATGAAATTGAGACATATTGAAGAAGAGTGGACTGAACAGGTCAGAAAATTCAACTTCTTTCTAAATTTCACCTCAATGGTTATAACAGCTAAAATGTCAGATTGATGGATCATTTTCAATAATTTTTGAGACACTTTTAGCGAATAAACTTTTTGACATCTATTTTTTGACATAGATTTCATCTTTTTATCACAATCTGAATACATTCTACTCGCAATTACTTCTTTTGTCATCACAATAGATCTTGAAATTCCAATCATTCAAATCAAGAGGTTTAGTATTGTTTGACCAAGATCACATGAACCATTTGCTGGACACACTTGGTGATGCTAAAACCACACTTTCTGCAATGCTGACATCCAAGTATGTGAAGCCACTACGTGAAGAAGCGGCCACGTGGTCTTTAAAACTTGATGAAGTTAGCGAAGTTCTTGAAGAGGTGACTTTTTGCTGTTGTTTTTTAAGGGAACGAAAAACGTTGTTCAAATTCTTTTGATCTCATACAAATGATTTTATTGCTTCATGGATTTTTTATTTTCATTTCTAGTGGTTACTTGTTGAAGAATTATGGATCAATTTGGAAGCTATTTTTAGCATTGAAAACATGGTCAAGGTATTATGAATGTTCAACCTCAGGAATTTTTTTTTTTACTTAAAAGTGAGTTGACTTCTCTGAAACATCGTGCTGGATCCCATTTTCAAAAAAAAAAAGTTCGACCTGCACTTTACATCAGAATTTTCCAGCACTCAAATATTAAAATACTTGTTGTTGTGGATGGGTCGTTTTGGGTATGTATGTGCAGACGGTAAGGGTTGGCTTTTTTGACTTCCCCAAGTCTCGGGTCAATTTTCCGCCCATTTTGCCTCTCTGAGGGTAACTATTTCGCTAAAATGTAACTCTCTCTAAAAGTTTGGTTCGCACATACCCCAACCCCAACATTCCCTAACCCTAGTATACCACGCCCCGGGTGCACACACCCTAGTATACCCCGCCCCGGGTGCACACAAATCTTTACGAGGGGTATCTTCTAAGATCTCTGTCTGGATGTTTATAGTAACTTTAGTCGGAAATAATCGTGTTCAACAGTTCCAAAATATCATTTTTAAATAACTTTTTTACCCTTTTTTACGCCATTAAGCATTGACACTATTGAGGTTAATAAATATTGATAGATATTCAGCGACATCGAAAACGGAGCCTTCCCAGGGCCTTTGTTCGCGCTAAGATGTTTTAACAATGCCGGAAAAACTGTTTTTTTGGCATTTTCTCGAGAATTTATCATTAGTTTTTTCTGATTTTTTGCTTAAAGATGTGTATTAACAATGCCCAAAACATGGCCGAGTCCGATTTTTGAGAAACTTTATCGCCGTTTTTCTGGATTTCCATTGGACTTGTTCCTTTCAATTGGTTGTTTTTTTTATTCAAAAACATTATTAATTACAATGACCACCGTCAAGCATGTTTTTTTCAATAAGATTGATTTTTGAAGCCGGAACAATTTAAAAATCGCCGGAACAACCTATTTTCGCCAGTATTTCTTGAATTCCTCGAGCTGTACTTTATATTTTTTTATGAAATTTTGCACACTGATGCAGAATGAAAATACCTTAAATAATGTGACGGAGCCTGATTTTCAAAAAAAAAATTGTATGCCGGAAAAACCGGTTTTTTGATATTTTCTCGAGATTTTATCATTAGTTTTTTCTGATTTTTTGCTCAAAGATGCGTATTCGCAATGTCAAAGCATGGTTGAGTTCGATTTTTGAGAAAAACAATTTTTCGGTTGAAAATGCCGGAAATCGCCGTTTTTACAGATTTTTATTGGATTTTTTCCTTGTATTTCTATGTTTTTCACACAAAAACATTATCCATAACAATGCTCACCATCAAGCATGATTCAATTGTCAATAAAACTGATTTTTGCGACCAGAACTTTCTATTTATTTTTCCCTACAACCCTTCCCTCTCCCCCCATCAACAATCAATGATGAATTTATTGGGTTATGCATTTTCCCTGAACGCTATATTTTCTGACTGATTTTTTTCATTTTTCTCCTTGCTATCTAACTTTCATCCAACAGCTTGTTAAATTTCTTTTCACACACAGGAACTTCCGGAACAATCAACAAGTTTCGTAAAAGCAGATCGCTCTTATATGAAATTGATGAAGAAATCCTCGGAAACTGCCAACGTTTTACAGGTATGACAAAAATCCTTGGTATTACAAAGATATTCTTTATTCAAGAGTTAGCGAATAGAATTTCATGAGTCTTTACCTATTATAAAATAAATTCTAAATGTTAGTTATTGTTGGGTTACCTTTGTGTAGAGAGACTTTATTTCGAATCTTTTTGTCAAAATGAAACTTTTATAGACTTCGCTTCCGATTACCGGCCAGCAAATTCAATACATCAAAAGCCATCGCAAAGGCTAGTCTAAACCACTACAGGAAACCAAGATAACGGTGACAATTTTACTCCATGTGAATAGCCTCTGGTATCGTTAATACTATCAAATATGGTATCAAAAAATAATCTATATTGGAATAAGAAAATTTGAGAATCTTAACTGTTGGATCTTTTTTTCTTTCTTGTTTGTTTCAGTGTTGTCTTGGTGGAGATGTTTCTAAAGTGTTGACGATCAAACAAATTTATCGTGAACTTGAAACATGTTTCAAAAGTTTGAAAGGCTACCTCAATGAAAAACGAAAGGTTTCTGTCTGTCACCTCAAAGCTTTGGGCCAGAGACTTCAAATCAAAAATGGTCCGATTTGGCTGAAAATTTGCACACTTGTTCCTTGGGTGAATAACTGTTTTTTTTTTCATTTTTTGAAAATTTTGATTTTTAGCGGCATGGTCACGAGTTTTTCGCCAAAACGAGGCTAAAACTTTTCTTTTATCAAAAATCTTATTTTTTAATCTTTTAATTTTTATTTCTTATGTTTACAATTGGGCCTACGAGTAATTTAAAAGATACTTAAGTTGAGCCAGTGCGGTTAGCACGTTCGACAGTGATTTATATAGGGGCATATGTTATTTATATCTTTTCTATGTCAATACAATATTCCTTTTTCTTTTCAGGTTTTCCCAAGGTTTCATTTCGTACCAGACGAAGTGTTGTTATGTATGTTGAGTAAACGATTATCCATTGAAACTGTCACTCCTTATATCAGGTATGAGTTGTTTTTACATAGGGTAACATTTTTGCATTTGTAACTATTTGATAAACAATTTTTCGCGGTAAGAAATGTTCACGATTTTCGATAATGACGCAAATTCACAAGCGTTAATTCGGTGAAAAATTCATAAAAAGCTGCTTGCGAAAGTCGCAAAAATGTATATCAATTTTTTAAAAGACACTATGACACTGTGATCTGTTATTTTCCTCTTTTCGAAATTTATCAAACAGACAAAAAACTACTCTGATTTAACACAGTGCACAATGGTGTACAGTGGAAATGAGTTTTCTGGTCCCTTCAGTTAACAACGCCTTATAAAATTTACTCCATACTTCAATATTTCGTTAACTTGAACAAATCTGTTAATGCAATGCTATGTAGATTCCAATGGGAAAAAAAAACGTAAAATGTAGAAACAACCAATATATGAAACAGAAAAATGAAGCCACTGCTTAAGTAGAAATTTTCGTCATCTTTCGTGACTTCATCAACACCAACTTCATCAGATTCCAATGTATACCCTTACTTTTGTATTTTACTTTTAACAACAAAGAGATGTGATCTTGGCAGTGAACAGGTTCGATACCATCACCACCAATCAGAACCACCGAGCATCAATTGATACATCCAGAGCTTCCAGTGGATCACCACAATCATTGAAAACCAACTTAATGGATATGCCCGTTAAACAGCAAACAAGAAAAAAGGTATTGTTTTTTAAAAGGTTTTCTTCCCGACTCTGATGATGCAAAGGGCTCGCGTATTTTTAAACGAGCACAAAATCTTAGTAAAGTAAGTCTTCGACCGCAGTCGGAGACGACACGAAGGCTCCTCTTTCGATAGCTATCTACCTGAAGGTAGGGAAGGTGCCACTCTTTCTCCCTGGATTGCTCCACTTATCCTTGATCCTTCTCTTAATTATTGAGCATCAGGCAGAGAGACATCAAGTACCATTTTGAGAATCTTTGGTATGATCCGGCTGGGGTTGAACCCACAACCTTGCGAACCGTAGCCGGGTGTTCTACCACTGCACTACCGTTCGCTAAAATCTTTCACTGTCAGTAGAAGGGGCAAACCTTTTGTGAAAATACTATATAACTCTTATGGAATTCTAGACTATTTTTGGACCAAAGCCTTACGGAGTTCTGCCTCTATTTCAATGTATGTTTTTGAACTGCTATGAAATTCCGCAACATTTCAAATCTTATCCCCTAGCTAAGAACGATTTTTTGTACATAATTAAGATTGGCAATGCAAATAATAATTTGGCCCTGATTTGGTGAAAAATGCGGTCTCAGTGATGGTGTTAGGATCACTTATTGACTAGATTCTTGAGATATTCACAACTAAAGCATTACAACATTGAAATAATTTTTTAAAAGATGTATTTAAAAGAATTGAAATGAAATTATCTATAAAAAATATATAAGTTTTACAATATAAAATATACCCATGTAGCAGAGACCCTGTCAACAAAGCCTATAATACTCACTGGCTAAATCACACAGCCGGTGATGGAGAAATATTTTGAAAACCCATCCCAAATAAGATGTTTAATACCGTTAGCACTCATCATCATCGGGTCATTACTACAGGGGTGTCGAAACACTTTTTCTGAAAATTGTCTTAAGGACAAAGTTTATAAATATTATTTCAAGTAAAATTTTAAAACACCACCACGACTAAATTAAAAATTATGTTATCAAAGGTTATTAATTTGCAAAATACTAAAAAAAGTTTGAATAACACCTACGAAGTTTAAAAATGCAGACAAAGTACACAAAGTACTAAGTTATTATGAATACTGAATGATTTCGTTATAAGTTACGCTTTGTTTATAAGAAAAATTTAATAAGAAAATGAGGCTCAGTTTTGACCCCAAAACCTAAGAAACAATTATGAACAATCCCAGCCTCAGTTCTTAGATATGAAAATTCTGTATTCAAGCCTTCTTTTGAGACAATAAGTAAATAAAGTAATCATGTTAAAAACATTTCAAATTTAAAATCATGAAAAAATGAGAAGAATTAAGCATCAGCTAAAACTTACTAGTTCCTTCTAAAAAAGCGCATTTATTACTTATTTGTTTTGGTTTTGCTACCAAAGTTAATTACTTTTAGGAATTGAGCATATATAGAGGAGTTTCCTCCAACATAATGCATCACGCCATTCCCCTCTATAATAATACAAACAATGATGTCTGATTGGGTCAGCTCCATCTTTGATCGGATCAGTATAACTCATCTGCGTTCCATCAATCCATTTCCAAGGATGTATATCTCCATCTTTATGTCCTCCAATCCAAAATGGCCAATCACCTCTATGAATAGAATTGAAATAAAAACATTAAATTCATACTTCATAACGGAAAATCTTGTGATGTACCTCTTAACCAATCAGGTTTTATTCTGGCGAGGGGAGACAAACACTATGGTTTAACTCCCTATTAAAATATGTTATTTACCTTACACTCGTTAACTTTTAGTAAATTAAGCCTTTTAAATGTCTGCGACCGCAGTCGGAGGCGACCCGAAGGCTCCTCTTTCGATAGCTATCTATCTACCTGAAGGTAGGGAAGGTGCCACTCTTTCTCCCTGGATTGCTCAACTTATCCTTGATCCTTCTCTTAATTGCTGAGCATCAAACAGAGAGGTATCAAGTACTATTTTGAGAATCTTTGGTATGATCCGGCTGGGGGTTGAACCCACAAGTTTTCGAACCGTAGCCGGATGCTCTACCACTGCAATACGGTCGCTGTACTACGGTCACAGCTTTCAGACGTCATGGCTTAGAATTCAGATGAAAAACAGATAATTAGGATATCATTTACTGCACATTACTTTGAATGGCTAATTATCATTTTCTTAGAAACGGAGACCCGGAAAACATCTAAGCGCAATCTATCCGGGAGTTTATACTCTGGCTTTTCACATTTAAGAATTTTCACAATGTCGACTAAAAAATAAAAAACATACCTTTTATGAACTTCCCCTCTGAGATAATTGTTTTCTTCCAGTGAATGGATGCTAGCAAGACGAGCGCCCATTGCTTGGCAAGCTTTTTCTGCATCTTGCCAATATAGGTATGCTGTTCCGAAGATAAATTTTTTAGAAACCTCGTTTGGCTTTGTTGTTGTTGTCGGCGTAGTCGTTGTTGTCGTCGGAGTTGTCGTTGTTGTGGTTGGAGTGGTCGTTGTTGTTGTCGGAATGGTCGTTGTTGTGGTTGGAGTGGTCGTTGTTGTAGTTGGGGTAGTCGTTGTGGTTGGAGTGGTCGTTGTTGTGGTTAGAGTGGTCGCTGTTGTGGTTGGAGTGGTCGTTGTTGTTGTCGGAATGGTCGTTGTTGTGGTTGGAGTGGTCGTTATTGTGGTTGGAGTGGTCGTTGTTGTGGTTAGAGTGGTCGTTGTTGTGGTTGGAGTGGTCGTTGTTGTTGTCGGAATGGTCGTTGTTGTGGTTGGAGTGGTCGTTATTGTGGTAGGAGTGGTCGTTGTTGTCGTCGGAGTTGTCGTTGTTGTCGTTGGAGTGGTCGTTGTTGTTGTCGGAATGGTCGTTGTTGTGGTTGGAGTGGTTGTTGTTGAAGTTGGGGCGGTCGTTGTTGTGGTTTTATTGGCAGTTGTAGTTGTGATTTTTGTTAGGGTCGTAGGTTTTGTTGTTACAACTTCACAAATGCTAGCAAGATGCCCGCCACGTGCTTTACAATCATCCTCAGCATCTTGCCAACTTTGGAGAGTTGTACTGAGGTAATAATTCCCTGAAACGATGATGTGGTTCATCAATATCAAATAGTTGATTGTTGATTTTAGATTAAATTGATTAAGAACACCTTATTGTATTGATAAAGTATAAAGCATGTATATTTTTATCTTGGTACTGTTAATATATCCTCCATTACTGAGGGAGTTTATCCGCTTTTCTATTTGCGTTACATCAAATCCTGATGTGGAGTGCCGAATGCTTTACCGACTGAGTAAGCTACCCGATCCATGGTTTATTTCAAAGAAAAATTAAACATACCTGCTTGTCCTTTAACTAGGATAGCCAACGAAAGAAGAACTGCATAACTAAATAAAATAATTTTCAATTCCATATTTGATGTCTTTGAGCTCCTTCTTATGAAGTAATTAGATGTTGAATGAATTTGCTTGATATCTTGACCATTTTTATAGCAATTTTTCAAAGGCTATTTCTGGTCCTATACGTGATCGATGTCATAAAAAACGCGTAAAAAAACGTAAATATAACGTAAAAAATGGTACGTGGTTTGATTTATTCAATTGGCAGCGTTAAGTGTCCTCAGAACAATCACGTTTTATCCATGCGATCGATTGTCTGTGCAGTGATAATATAAAATCCTTTGGCAATAACTTATATTTCCTCGATTGGCTTCAATCACTCTAAAAAAGCTTGAAATACCGACAGTGAGATTTTCATCTTTTAAACCAATTGAAATTGAAAGATCCTAGTTTTTCAATCGTACCCTAGTCAAACTTGCTTGAAAAGGGATTGTGATGCTTAAGGGCCAAGACACACGTGAAGGTTAAAAATATATGTCTCGATCCAAAAGAGGAAGTCAGTCTAATTTAATAATTATGGAAGGCTTACCTGTTTAATGCCAATTTTCGTCCGGGAAGTTTTACTCTGCCATTAATTATCATTGATCTAATTTGGTCTTAATCACAACAATTGATAAGCGTCATAAACTTTTTCTTCGAATTTTTTAATGACGTGGGAAGAAATCGGGGAAAATAGAATAGGCAAGTCGACTCTTGACTTGAATGGCTCTTTTTAGCTTTTAGTATCATTTTGCGACGACGAGCGCGTTTCCGCTAGCCTTCGTTCGCAATATTCACTCATTTTTCAACAGGCTAAGTAGAAAGAAGCAAGAAAGGTCTTACCCCGCTTAGTATATCCATCCGCTTTGCTTCTAGAACGAAAAATCAAGCTGGAATTCGTTCTAGTTTATTCTCAGGGTAAGCTTTCCTTACTTTCTGTTTAGCCTGTAAAGAATGCCGTAGTGTGAACGAAGGCTATAGGAAACATGCTTGTCGTGGTAAAACATCTATCAAAAAACAAAAAATTATCCATTATTTTCAATACACTTAGACTTTGAAGTTCAAAGTGCTAAAAAATAAGAATATCAGAGAGATTTACAGCTTCCAACCTCTAGATATGAAACATGAAGGTATTTGTAGTTTTTGTGATCTTTTTTCTGACTACATTTGACCTTTTCTATAAAGGCTCTCTCTCTATCAGCTTAACCGGTTAAGACGAAAAACTTCTTCGGAGATTTTCCTTCAAAAAAGTACGGAATTTTTACAATCTTTTACACCTCTCTGTTAGTATGAATGCTGCTTGGGACTACAGTTGATGCTCTCTTATTCAACGTTCAAATGTGCGATACCTTCCATTATTCGATAATATTGAATTCACCGTCAAAAAGAAATTTCATTCACGACGCTATATCAAGTAGATAATCGACAAGAAAAATCGGATACCGAAAATTATTCAGTCGATTCAGTGATAACTATTACTTATTCAATGAAAATTGAATTCCCCCTTTAAAATCGAATTAGAGAGCGTCAATTGTTCTTTTCATTGACTTTTATTTTTCATTTCAATTTCTCCACTTCTAGTTTTCGATTGCAATTCAACAACGTGAAAGATTCTCAATGCAGTCAGCATTTGAAGCACGTAATTCACAACGAGGAAGCTACTTCGATTATTTGGTGGACTCTTCATCAATCACCGTCACACCAGATACATCAGTCACTGCAGTAGTCGATTCTCAAGGAGAAAAAATGTACCTCGATAACCATGTAAGCTCGATTCAAACCATGTTCTAACCTTACAAGTAGTGTATCCACCGGAAGGAGCGGAGGAGTGGGGTCCAGAATTGATCAAAAAGTTTTCCCAATAGAATAGTGTCTGTAGTTTTTGTGACATGTTTCTGGCTACCTTTAACCTTTTTAAGGCATCCTTTAAAAGTTGTTTGGCCTTTTTAAAACCAAAATTTTTGCTTGCGGAGCCCAAATTACAAAGGAAATTTTCTATGACATGAAATTTCATGTTTTCTTCACTGTTTGTGACCTTTTTCTCGAAAACTCGTGGTTACGTCTTTGCTTACAATCAAGCATTGACCTGAGGATAAACAATGAAGTTGATGTTATTTATCAATGTTTGTGATAGCCTTCTGCTCCTCCTAACGAAAAAGTATAAGGTCTACGAATCAATCTAGGTTTGTGATTAAGATTATTTTTAACCAATAGTTTAGCTACTATTGTTTTGTGTTTCTGAAAGATATGGAACCTTAACGTCTGAACATGTTCTCGTGTCAGTGAGATTTCAAACCTTTTGAAGACACTAGAATAGAAGCTATTTCACGAAATTTCATCGGATTTGTTACACCATGTTGATAAGTAAGCATAAAACTACTTATCACATCTCAAAGGGCTTCTTCGCCACAGATTTTTCAATTAACAAACACTTATATATTTCTTTTTCAGATTTTATTGGAAGGTTACGTCGAGACATGGATGTCAAAAATCTTGAGCGAAATTAAAAACTCAGTCAAGCAACTCTTATCGACCTCTATTCAAAAGTTGGATAATGGTGTACCTTTCGAAGAAGTTCTTTTGAATACGCCCGCTCAAATTGGTGTCATTAGCTTTTATTACTACTTCACCAAAGAAACTGAGCGCGCGGTATTGTTTTTGCGCTCCGATCGTAAATCATTGACTAACTTAGCGAAGAAGTTTTCAGGATTGTCCAATCGTTTGAGCTATATGCTATCACATGGTGTTTATCGTCCAATGAATGTTAATCTAAGCAGAACACAAAAGATCAGAGTTGAAAATGTTTTGGGTGTAAGTAGAATGGTTTTTGTTTCTGTTGACTTTCTTCATTGGGTGAAGGGACGGCGGATATATATTATTTCAATGATCTACCCATTGGCATCTCGCTCTTTGAACAGGCGTCGTTTCTTTGGACAAGCGTCAAATTATTGAAAACTCACACAATGGGATCAAACTCTTTTGATACCCCCTAAACAATATATCTTCAATCCTCTATGAACAGTTTTTATTTTGTTGAATTAAAACTGTAATGTTCTTAAGCAAACGAGAGAAACATAACTTGTTGTCTTTTTTTCGACTTATCCTTTATTCTTCGGATGGTTTCTACTTTAATGAGCTTTCTCTTCTGGATTCTTTACGATATTTCAGACCGCTTGCCCCTTGGATTTACCAGGCTTTTAAAGTAACTCCTTCCTTAAACTCCTCGACATAAGGGTTGGGGTGGTGAAACTTTCTGTTACAACCGGATCTCAAGGATAAGGAGATATGGGCTCAAATCTAACTACCTTAAGTGGATAAATTTTGGCGGGGATTAAATTTTCTCAATCTAACTGGTACATCTTTCATCATTCCCATATATACTTTTTGTAACTTTCTTTTATCCAGCTTTGTTTCTTCGCCGTAACAACCATCGATAAATTGATTGCTGTCAAAATGCGAGATACGAACGATTTTGAATGGCGTCAAACAGTAAAATGTTATGCAGGTGATGCCCAGTACCTTCAAACTACTCGTAACAATTCGCCCCAGCCCCCTAGAAGTCACACGCCTACACGGAAGAATATGTCGCCACCCAGGAGCCAGACACCGCGAATCGAGACGATCGATGAGAGGGGCGTCCAACCAGTTCATATCAAGCTTCTAGACTTCTCTTTCACCTATCAAAATGAATTTCATGGCTGCCAACTTGGGTCCGTTGTCTGGGTAACGTCAGACAAAGCTTTTTTAAATTTGATGACTTCATTGACCAATGGGAAAGCAGGATGCGTGTCATGTGACCAACCAACGGGACGAAGTGGCATCATCGATGTAAGTTTATGTTGAACCTTAAAAATGAAAATTCTAAAGGCGATAATTGAACTTCAATTGTTACTAAAACTTTTTCTGCTTTGAGTGCATCATTGATTTTGAAAGTTCATCTGCGAATTTACGTACTGTTGTTATGATCCAGTTCGTATTTTATGTTATCGTTATGTTTTGATTTGGAGCATTCCTCTGTGAACTTAGCTATTTACACTTGGCGCCGTTATTAAAAGCAGAACACGTGATGAAACCCCTCCCCCACTTCAAAGAATATTATCCCCTGATATTTCATCTCCATCTGAATATTACATTGTTAACGCTTGCAGGATTTTTGTGCTCTAAAAAATCGAATTTGAAATCGACACTTATTAAAATCGGGTGATTTCCCTTTCCCGTGACATTTGACATCTCATAGTGTCCTCCCCCCCCTTTATAAAAGGGGCGGGGGTTCTGATTTTGGCCCTTTTTTTAAAGTATGGGGGAAAATGAAAAATTTGAAATTTGCTGGGGGAAAATAAAGAGGGGGGAAAACCATAAATTTAGGAGATTTTGACTGGGGGAACTTCACTGATCTCAAGTTGATCTTGTTGCAAAACCTTTTAAGCAATAAAATCAGCAAATCTTTTGGGATAAACCAACTTTTCAATACAATTTCATTTTTCCAGCACTTTCAAGGCTATTTTTTCAAGCTTTCCAAAATTTCAAACTTGATTTAAGGCATTTTTATGTTAACCATATGGGGAACCGCAAAATCTTCAAATAGCTGGGGGAATTAAAAAAAGAGGGGGTAACCGAAAAATTTTGAAATATGGTGGGGGAAATAAAAGAGGGGGGAATGGAGAAAAATTTTGATTTTTAGTGGGGGGAACCAACCCAGGAGGACACTATGCATCCTTATATTATTTGCATTGGTTAAGAAACTCTCTCGAGGTTCATTGGCACACGTGTGTATTGACCTTTTTTCATGACATTCATGTTGTCAAGTTAAGTCTTATGAGGAAGCACCCGAAAACTTTATTGTATCAAACATTACGTAATAATCAACGATATCATTATCAAGGACTTACCATTAACCAAACCAAACTGAGGTCAATGCGCACATATATATACGTGTTGGCAATTACGTAATAAATATAATGGGTTATATAAGTCAGTCTTCTTTACTTTTTACAGTGCTTGAAAATCCTGTGTGGACAACACTGTTTCACATTGGATTGTGCATCACCGCTCAGTTATCAATCAATCGGTCATTTATTCCTCGGTATCATTGAGGACGGCTCGTGGTGTACATTCTCCAACTTCGATCAATTGTCGTCAGCGAAGATGAATCTGGTCCAATATTTTCTGTTCAACATTCACCAATTCTTAAAACAACCTGGTTTCAATAAGCTGGTGAGCAACAAAGGGACAAATCACGTTGATGGTTTCCGTGTTGTAAGTGAAAATGAAATGTTTGATACTTTTTGGAATTTAGAACCTATATCCTCGCGAAATATCTACCGATGATTAATTTCTTTAATACCTCTTCTATGGTAAGAAAGTAATTTTAGTCTTTTCATATATAATTTATCAACTTCGTCTACGTAACGTTTACACTTTTCAATTCAGACATCCGTCCATCCAAACTGTGGAGTTTTCCTGACCACAACAACATCCTACATTCACCAACAATGTCCACCTTCCATCAAACTACATCTTCGGAATATCAGTATCGCCAAGCCTGATCTTCAACGTCTACTGAAAATACAATTGATCGCCAGAAGCTTCAAATCGTATAAAATCATCACCAATTATTTGGTTTTGTTGAAAGATTGCGTCAAAAATCAACTGTAGGTTTGAATTATGCTTTTTGCAAATTTTGCAGCAGTTTCTCTTTACAGATTTTCTGCAAATTTTTAAATTAATTTTTTTTTGGAAATATTGATTATAAAATGAACCATCACAGACCGTTTATTATATGAATGTCTGCTTAGAATACACCTTTCAACCTTCAAAGTCTGTGGAGACTAAGTTCGAGTTTACCAGGAAGGATGGTGTCAGAATATCTGAAGTCGTTACAATGACATCCTCACAGACTAAGAATTTTGACGTAATTCCCTTGTAAATTCAACACCGAACCTCACAGGGTTGACGCTAAGGGTTGATAGGTATATTGTCTTAAATCACAAGTGTATCCAGAAATAATTGGCAGTTGAAACAGGGATATGTTATAGCGGAGCTGGATGAAAGACGAGAATTCCTTAGCGGATTGCTTCTTTGTCTTTTCTATTGTAAACTGTTCATAATAGAAATCCATCTCTGTCCCCTTGAGTGTTCTGTTTTTATAAGAAAAATGAAGCAGACAAAGTATTCATGCAGTACGTTTGCACATATTTTGCTATGATGTTCCCGCTTTTCATCAAAATAATAATTGTAGAAGATACCCCAAAAGCTTCCTTGTAAATTAAATCTATTTTTATCAGTGTGTGTTATGAATTTGAGAAGCTTTCATGATTTCTCTTTAAAAATTTCGGATGTACCCCATAGGGTTGACGCTAAGAGTTGATAGGTATATTGTCTTAAATCACAAACTAAAGTGTATCCAGAAATAATTGGCAGTTGAAACAAGAATGCCTGTATTTGATATTTCACAGAAAAGTCCTACTTTTCGGGTCCCATATCTTCCGAAGGACTTCCGTTTGGCTGGAAATTTGACCGTTAAAAATCGCGAAATTTTCTACATAAAATACACTCAAATATAGCGCTTTTGATTTTCTAAAACAAGCAAAACAAATTTCCACAATTGTATTCAAGAAACAAAGGTTACAGGCCTTATCTCCACTGCCATTTATATCTGGATACAATTTAACTCTAAACTAGAATTCTACAACTCATGACGAAAAGAAAAGGATACATTTGAAATTGATAGTATTTTGCCTGCTAAATTGTCTGATGCAGTAGAATTTTACTTTTTTTTCTTTCCATAAAGTGGTCGTAGTGTAAAGGTAAAGAGAGGTGCGCATTTATCTGGTACTGTACTCGATGTAGAAATTTTCTTCCGACACGCTAAAGCTCTGAAGGTCGGGAAAATTTTAACATCTGGAACCTTTGGGTTACCATTTTTCTTTTTTTCTGTAAGGTTTCTGAGGCAGCAGAGAGTTTCATGCTAAATTCAGTCGGGTGCAACCGATAGTCAAGCAAAAAGTGTAAGGACAGCTAGACACGACTGTGATGCGGTACATCAAACGATGACTACTATAGGTCTCCGATGGTATATTGGCCTGCTCCTTCAGAGCTTTAGCGTGGGCGGCCGCCAATACGCCATCGGAATATCAGATAAGGTGCGCATCCTTCCGGGATGAGCTGGAGTTTTTACAAGATACTTCACTAATTGGTCATTTAAAGTGATAGAGATGACGCGTTCTTTAGAAAAAGTAATGAGATTCTTTTATTACATCTTAACGACCAACCAAATCAAATAAGAGCTTGTAAAAACTCCAGCTTGTCCCATCCTTCCCAGCTGACATTCAACGTTGTTTCAACGTTTATCTAATGTTCACAACGTCCATATAACGTTAGATGAACGTCGAAACAACGTTATGTGCCATACCAAAGACTTGAAAATTGGCACTTGATACCTCTCCAATTTATGCTCAGCAATTAAAAAGAAGTATCGAGGGTAGGTGGAGCAATCCACATTAACATCGGTCCGTCTCTTCAATTGCTGACCAAGATATCAAGTGTTATCGATTTGTATCATAGCACTGATAATGTTTTAAATGGAACTAAAAACTTAAATGCCGAAGACAAAAAATTATTGTTCAAATGTTTTTTTTATATTGATTCTGGCATACATAATTTATTGGAACTAATTTTTGCGGGAATTAATTATAGCGTTTTTGAACCTGCGAAATGCAAGTTTTTTTTAATTTTATTGAAACATTTGGAAAATCCTTAAGAAAATGAAAGAAATTTGTCCAAAAAAGGACAAAACCGCGAAAATTAAAACCCGTGAAATGCTATTTTTCCGATTTTTTTTCGACCGCGAATATTATTTCCCACGAAAATACTTCCAATAAGGTAAGTGCTAATGAATGATACTTTTTCATCATCCTCATCATAGGCACCGTGATGTGTTCACCATGAAAACATACGAGACGATCATTACACAAGCGTGGAAGAATTACAAGACATTACACACACAAGAGAATCACCACAACAGCATCAGTAACCCTAACACAGCTGGTGGTGATGGATTCATTAATAAATATCCAAGTGCTGTCTCATCTGTCACCACGTTCTCACAATCTCGTAAGTTGTCGTCGATTACTAATCGTTTTGATACTTCAATTACACGTTTTTTTATAAGTACAAAGTATATATGAACATAAGGCTTCAATGGCAAAAATGTTAATGGGGGTACGTGCAGTGGAAAATTTGTGAAATTCATATCCTTACAGCGCTTTTTTAATCAAATTTTCAGCTCTTTTAGAACAGAAAAAAACAAATTTTCAGGCAAAAATTTGCAATTTTCCTGCATTTGCTGAAATGTCCACCCTTACAATGCATTTAGCGAAAAGTACCCCTCTCTGCTATCTTGAAAAACATACTTACGCCGCACATACCCCTCGATTTGCCTGACTGCCCCCTCCCGCACTCTTCGTTTCATTTAATCACAAGATTACATTGTATTTTAGATGGTGGTGTACGTGGTGGTGGTGGCTCCCAAACGCCCATAACAACGCCCGCAGTACAAAATGCTGTGTCAGCGGAAATTACGAAATTTGAATTGAACACCATTTGTAAATCCGTCTTGACCATCGTCAATGCTTCGCTTTCTGACAGTGTAAATATTTTATTAGCTCTTTGAACAGTCTTGGTGTTACATCAATGCCTTAGCTCATGTTGCCCATGAAAATAGGTCAAACTTTGTGGCCTCGAAAATAATCGACTTTAATTCAAACTCTTCTTGATTTTTACAATAGTTTATAATGACTTGACTTGGGGGATTAACTACTTATTTTGCTATAACTCCTCTCAGTGGTTTACCCTGTTATAAAGAGTGTTTGCAAATATGAGAAGCTGAAAATAAGCCATGCTAAAGTAAGCAACAACTTTTCTCCTGACTCTTTTCAAATTTTTACCAAAGACCTCACATCATCTCTTTTCATGTGCAGATCCCATTTACAGCTGTCTCTCTCTATTTCGATCTTAAAGGAACCAAGACTTTTCTTCGAATAAAAGAAAGATTTGAATTATTGAGAGCGGCTTACACTACTTTCTACTGAAGGGGGCCAATGATTTAGTTCGAATTACAGAAAGAATCGAATAATAGAGGTTCGAATTATGGAGAGAAGTGAACTGTAATCTAATCTGCCGCTTCCAATAAACTTTACTTAATCATTTTTAACTTTTCAGGATTCGATGTTATTTAAAGAAATTGTTCGAGGTGTGTTCGGTGACCATGCTGACTCGGCACTTTTTCCATCATACGTTCTCTCTGAAGAAATGTCACTTTTAGAGATTGTAAAAAAGACTATCGGTGAAAACGGGTTATCTCATCATAAATTATTCGAAGATAAAATCATGCAGTTGTATCAAGTATCACAAATCAATCAAGGTTTGTAATCACGTAAATCTCGCATCTTTTTTAGCAGGCAATTATATGGAGGGGTTTCGTCAATATTTTCCCCGATTTCCGTCAAACCGTCAAACAAAAACAGAAAGTCCGCCACCAAAAATTCAAGAATTCTGTCAAAAATTCCGAAAATTTGGACTATTACTTTCCTTCCGAACAATTTTTGTACTAAATGTCGATTTTTGGGACTAATAAAGCCTAGTTTTCCGTCTGACGAGGAACTTGTGAATTTCCGTCAAATTTCGGCTATCTGTTCGAAAAAAATGAGCGATTCCGCACCTCTGCCAACTGAGATTTTATTCATTTAAGAAGATCTTAGACATTTCCCTATATTCTGTAAATTGAGGCTTGACCAGGCTTGACTTTTAGGAATGTGTGAACCCATCACTGTTTTTTAAATAGACTTTTTGATGTTCAATTGGGGGTGTTTCATTTAATATACATTTAAGACGAAGACGAACCCTTTCAAGCAAAAAAATTCTTTAAAATGTGTATGTTTTCCCCCTGGAAAATGAAAAAAATTGCAGAAAAAACCTTTGAAGAATTCTTCTTCGCACCTTTAAGTCAGTGTGGACGAACGAACATCAGTCTTTTACGCTTTGCAAAAAAAAAACTCTTAAACACCCTTCCCTGGAAATTCTTCATGGATTACCCCCCCCCCTTGGAAAAGTTTATCTGACCCACTGTATAGATGAAAAGTGGAATGGCCCATTCTTGTATCGATTTTGATGCATTTCAGGGATCGTGATATGCGGACAAAGCAAAACAGGGAAATCAACTTTGGTTCAAATACTCATCCAATCGTTAGGTATTTTAGCCGAAGAAACGGATAAAGAAAACCACATAACTTATCATCAAGAACACATTAACGTTCTAGCGGTAAAGTTTTCTTATGAAATTTTTTGATCCTTTACATTCAAGAGTGAATGTAAGAGTTCGCATTGCTGAGCTCTAAAAAGTTAAATGTCTTAAAATGAAGGACGATTTTATTTTTTAAGATTGATATTTTTTATTTTTGAACATAACTTTTGAACCAATGAAGTAGAATTAAAAAGTAATACACCAAATTTTAAGTTAGGCTTTCTTCTGAATTATTCCGAAACAATCTTAAAAACGAAACGATATAAATTCAAAGAGGGTAACTTATTTGTGGCACACCCGGTAGTTAGAGTGAGAATGGCGATTTCAATACTTCCACTTTACTTCATTGGATATTTTGATTTAGGAGAGGTTTAATGACTTCCAGACTATATTCTCAATCTGCACCGTTTCCTCTGAACCAATCGTTTATCAAATGGGGGTAAGAAACGTGTAGTAAGTAACATTAAAACATAAAATGTCCTGAATTTATAGGTATCTAGCTTAGAGCAAATATTTGGTTGTATAAACGAGGCGGGTGATTGGGTGAATGGCGTGTTTACAGTGGCGTTGAAGAAAGCCAATCAAAGTTTGTTGCAACATAAACAATCAACGTGGATTACACTGGATGGACCCTTACATGATGGATGGTGCTCTGCTTTGAATGGTCTCTTCGAACAGAGAAAGGTATACATTGTGCATAGTTCTTTCGTCTTAGACTTATTTCTTCTTCAGCAAGGTACAAAAGGAGGCTTTCTCGCCTTCAAACATAACAAAAGCATTTTTTTGACCACTGGGTAAAGTACGCGATTTATAAAGGGTTCAAATTCAGATTCTCCTGACTGGTATGTTTTACACTTGTAAATTCAACCAGTTGTCTATCCTCTGCATTTAACAGTCTTTCTATCTCTTACAATTGCGGACGGTTTAAGTTAAAACTATTATTTATTTCCACAGGTTTACATGCAACCTGACATGAAGCAACACCATCTGAACAAGAATGTGACTTTTGTTTACGAAACACACACGTTAGATCACATATCTCCAACTGTCTTTGCAAATATGGTACGAGTTAATCGATTCATTCTTTGCTTGTTCATTTAAAAACTAGGTCACAGTGTGGATGTAAACCACACTGAAACGACCGCCTTCCATCACGCATCACGCTCGCGAAAGAGCGCGCGCACATTATTAACGCCTACATCTCCAGTAAATTTTAGATTATTCATTGAAAACAGATTACAATATAGTCATTTTTCATGTCTCAACTATTTAATTCCAAATAAAAGACATTCGGGAAAAAAAAAGAGAAACACCTGAGTAATCTAGTTAAAAAAACCGAAAGTAAATGGTAGACAAAGTAATGAGCCAAGGCAAAAGGAGATTAGCGTACCACTATGAAAGAAACCGCCTCCGGCCTTTGATTATTCCACTTTTACGGCTAAAAGGGCAAGACTGAACAGGAAAAGCCAAAAGATTGAGGCTAGAAATCAGCTCTCACTGGGATTCAGAAGTTTGATGGTTAAACTGTGTGTAAAGTAAAGAAATCTAAATGTGAAAAAAAAATTGTAAAAAAGTTCACAAACGGACAAAGTATCAGCCATTATAAATCCTTAAACTTTTTTCGTGGGTCACTTGGTATGTAAATAAAGTAACAGTTTACCGAGTTATTAGCTACTCCGTCTCAGCAAAGTATGAGGCTTTTTCGTCTCGAAATTCTGCATAATTCAACAAGATTTCAAAAAAATACGCTAATTTTCTGTGTACAATCATGGAGGTAATAAAAATAGATGGAGAGTCAATGCCTTTTGTTCTATTCTGATTTATCATCGGAATCAAATAGCTGTTTGGTTGCTTTGGGAATAAGATGATTAATGTTGGGTATACTCGTGGGAATATTTAAAAAAGATGAATGAAAAGACATTACATTTTTAACAAGTTTATTGGAATAAAAATGTCATGTCATGAAAAATTGCAAAAAACTTCACATAATAAGCACAATACTCCAAACTTCTTCCCAAAAGGGGAAGCTGCCAATAAAGCCATCGATAGATTTAAAAAAGAATTACGTGTTACGATTAGGAACCTTGTATCGATCATTTTGTCAAAGTATGAAAACCGCTGCCCACTTAGACGTGAAGATTTTAAGATAAGAAACTTTCATTGATAATGTGATGCAATTCTCAATGTTAACAAAATGCCAGCCCAAAAATGTGTCCTTATGAAATTAATATACTCTTTTAGTCTTGCATCAGTTGAAACTATTTCGAATTGCATTTTAACAAGGATTTTCGGCAAAATTAAGTTTTTCAAAATCAACCAAACAGTCTCTTTCTGTTCTTTATAAAGTTATAAATTGGTGTTTTTTGCTTCCAATGATGGTACATCAAAGAAAAGCCGCTTTGAATAGATTTATAAAAGATTTCAACGACCATTTAGATCATTACCGAGACGTTTTCTCTCCATCTATATCTTTATTACCTCCATGGTACAATCCAATTTCGTCTCAGACGAAAAACCTCGCTTTGACCACCGAATTTCAGATGATAGAGTATCCTCCATTCAGTGCTTGGTAGCTGAATCATTAATTTTCATCATTTTGATTTCATTCTAGAGTATCGTATACATGGATAACTCAGCACTTGGTTGGAGGCCTCTTGCGAATGCATGGTTAGCTAAACAAGATCAAACTTATTTCCATGTAAGTTAAACACAAAATCGACGGGGACGTACCGCTGGTCAGGGTCCCTTTTTAGGCTCTGAAGATATTTGACAGGGTCTTAAATTTACTAATTTTCACGATGTTTATCTGACAGGGTCGACTGTTAATCATTTTGGCCACTTGTCAGGGTGAAAATAGTAAAATTTTTCTACTTTTCTTTCTGACAGGGTCTCAAATTTACCAACCATTACCGTCCCCGTCGGCCGTGAAGCTCAGTGCCCCCCCCCGGGACAAGTAATAATTGATAAAGTAGTAAGCTCACGTGTCTACGTTATGGACTGAAAGGATTTTAAACAATACGGCATTTTCCCCAACAAAATTAATCAAGCACTGATAAGCCGTCGTTCTCAGTCCATCAGGATCTAAACAAAGGAAGTACTAACCGTCTCTGTCGCAAACAAAGGATACATCGACTTGCTTGTTATTACCGGAACGCGTTCTCTACAGAATTTGTTATTTCACCAATCGATGTTTATCTGCATTTTATTTGTCTTTAATATGAGATCAAAATATTTTTTTATCAATTTATGGAATGATGGTCACGTGTCTAAGGCGTCAGAGCCACAAACAAAGAGTTCCCAGTTCTATTCCTTGCTCCCTCTGATATTCTGTTCAATTCATAGATAGTCGATCTGGTGGGCCGTGGACCCCGTGAAAACAGTTGAAAGACTATTAAAGCCATATTTTATTTGACTATCCACATAAAACATAGAATATTTATCAATGAATTTATTATCGTTTGTTTTTCAGGTACTTCAACGTTCTTTCCATAAAAGCGTTGACCGATGTCTACAATTTGTACAAGATGAGGCTAGGTTAGTTTTCTTTCGTTGATTCACTTCAAACTTTCATTGCCATCTGAAGTTATGTCAAGATCACAGTAGCATAGACAAAAGGGGTGCAAAATTTGTGTTTGATTTTTATAGTAATAAAGTCAAAAAATCTGTTCTCTGACACAAATTTCGCGCCCTTTTTGTCTACACTACTGGATCACGTGGTATAAAAAAGTTTGAACACTAAAAACTACTTTCGGTCTTTTACAGTTTATATTTTACTTTAAATTCTTGTTTATTTTCAGATGCTGTGTTACTTTATCAGAAGGTTCATTGTTTTCTTCGTGTCTCAGCATGTTATCCAGTTTATTGAGAGTAAGTTTAGTTTCGTAGTATTGTCAATTTTTGGGATGCTCGATTTATTTTTTTCCTTTACTTTGAATGAAAAATTAGTTGGTATGCTATATTTGGCACGTGGATTTGTTTTATTGTCCTGGGCAAAAGTTCGAAATATTTTTGGCTATTTATTTTCCAAAGTCTATATCCAAACTTTTAGGATTTTTTAGTACTGACTTTTAGTAAAAGAACAATATAATTTCAACGTAACAACCGTGAAAAAAACCCATTTTTTAAAAATTGAAATTTTAATATTTTGACTTTTGAAAATATTTAGACAAAAACACTTAGAGGTTTTACTCAGGACCACAAAAGGTTACTACAGGCCAAATATCTCGCTTGTGATCATCCATTTAAAGATGAAAAATACAGTACTTACATGCAATATTCGTTCAACGTCCAATCACAGGGTAGAAATCATTAATATTGATACGAATAACCACAAATTGTGTTTCCTGACAGCTGATTGGTTGTAAGCCCTGCCTATTCTAATTGTGAATTAAAGTCGGCAAAACGCTGGTTGTCTAAAGTCAATGCATAGCCCTCTTTCGACGTCAATGCAAAGTCTTCTTTCAATCTTTTCGAAGCAAAGATTTTAACACCAAGTTTGCGCCCACTTTTCGCCTACTCAAAGAATTAGAATAGGCAGGGCGAAAAGTGGACCGTCTAAACTAGAGCTAAGTGACGTGAAATTACTTAATACGTCACTTGAAATCAATCAGCTGTTAGATCCATGAAGTTTTGATCAATCCTTTCTTCTTTACTGCATACAGGATCACCAAGAATCGTTAGCAGGAGAGCTCCACATTGAGAGATTGTATCTTTTCTCTTTGATATGGACTTTTGGAAGTTTATTGATCCATGATCAAGAGAGACATCAATTCAATGCACTTCTTTTGTCATTGTCCAATGCGTATGTATTTAGTGTTTCTGTATATCTACTGTAATCATTTATTGTGCCGGCGCGTAAATTTCTTTGTTCTGGGTATATGATTGGGTTGAAAAAACAGGAAAATGAGCTGTTGGCAGATAAATAGATAGTTACTTATCAACACTTATCTCACTATAATCTACTGCTTTGCAGTAACAATACCGATATATGTTCTTGTGTGTTATTTATACCCTGCTCCTAGAATGCAGGTTTTTTATGAGGGCCAATAGATTCTAGCTCGGGTTCGATTTTCTTTTCTCGTAATTTTCAGACTAATGTTCTTAAAATGCTCTTAATAAGTTTACTTTAATGATTCAAAAGGGGATTGAAATCAGCCTTTCTTCTCCATTTCTAAAATCTGAAGCTGTGATTGTTCTTAATTTTTAAAAGTTTTTACCCATTCTTATAAAACAACGTGTTTATTTAAAGTATACCATTCGTCATTGCCAACTTGTCTCCGTCGTGTTTCTACTGGTATTTCACCAAACCTTTATCGTCTGTTTTTTTTCAGATTGCCCGATGATGATCGAGAGATTTCTGTTTTCGATTATTTCGTTGACGAATCGGGTGAATGGGATTCGTGGGCCACTCGGTAAGACCATTTTATTATATGCCACCCTAATTATTGAGAGGGTTAGGTATGTTCCGTCCAATATCATTCGATAATGGCTCCATAACTTCTCACACTGTTTTCCCACAGCGCTCGTGATTTATTTTCTTCAATAAACGGAGAACAAAAAACAGTTCTGATACATTGATTTCATGATCTTGTTTAAAGTAGTTACACGCTACCTGATGAACGACATATCGGACAAACACTGTATCGCGAAAAATAGCAATGCGATTTTTAATTAAGGGTTTTGGCGTGTCCCGGTGGACTCCCGTTTATCATACGGTGGACTCCATCTTTTATCATACGAATATTTCTATATTTCGATCTAAATTTCTCAGTCACCTAGTAAAATATTGTCTCTAATTTGAAAGTTTAAATTAAATTTCTTTGTAATCCGAACATTAGACTTCCAATTCGAGTTCGAATTAGCATCATTTAACTCAAATTTTTAATTCTTAATTCTAATACTAGATTATCAGAAGCAAGCTTGGACGAAAGTATTGATTCTTTTGGACAAATCTTTGTGGAAACTGTCTCCTCCGTAAGTATATGCTGCTAAAATGAACTAAAAGTAACTTTTTACAACCTTAACCATATTTGTCAAATATATCATTCAAACCGTAATTTATTGAATATTTAGGACAAAATAAGCATTTTAAACTCAGGGAACGTTTTTCTAAAGCTTTTGTTAGAATATAATAGCTATTTATAAGAACAAAGGAAATGCTCGGTGTTTGCTCACTTTGGGCGTGATGAGTGACGTCATCAAAGATATTTTTGTTAAAAGTTACCTTATGTGACAAGGATCTTGTGTGCCAAATTTCATTCACAAAGACCAACTAGATCAAAAGTTAAGGGGTGGTACAGGAAAAGCCCCCACCCTAAAAGCCTAGTATGAATGGGGTTAAAGTAAACAATAGAATTGAATTCAGAAAATCTTTTTTACAATTCTTAACTTTTTGGTTTTTGGCCTGAAAATTATCTTAGACTGTTCTTATTTTCACCACTTTTTAAGTATTTTTGCCACATTCTTTATAGCATCGCACAAAATTCTTGATCAGTCAATATATGGAGATGGGAAATAATATCCTCCTGGCAGGCCCCACTGGATGTGGAAAAACCAAAATTATTCAAGACCTTCTCAAAAATACTGGTAAATATCTTTCTTATTTTTGTCACGTGTTTGAAAATCGTTTTCTATCAGCCCTGACGATTCCAAAGGGGACTGGATTCTAGCTTACATAGTGGGGTCGTTTAGCATAATTTACGGGAAAAATAAGATCTAGCTGAAACTTTCTCCAGACCTTCTCTATAGGATGCTTATGCCTCAGGAAAAAATCCTACTGGTGGAACATCCCTTTTTTGGGACATTTCTTTTTCCCCCAGGTAAAACCCTAAGGGCGAATTTTTTTGAAAATTTCAAACTCATTTCCAGACATTATCAAGTATACCATTCGAAAGCTCTCGAAAAACTATATAGAAGACTTTTAAACGGGTATAGCCGATTTCATTACCTAACTCAAGATAATTCACGCAGAAGATGCTATTTATCGTCAATTTTAGACTAAAATGTGAAAAGTGGAACACTTTATTTAAAGGTGGAACTTGCGCATGAAATATCTCGAGTTAGGTTTTTTCCTACAAACAGCCTGCATTTTTGTAACACGACCACACTAACAAGGTTCGAATGGCTCCAAATGTCTCCAAATGTCAGTATCTGTGATAATTGTAGACATTTGACGCCATTCGGCTCTGGTAAACTCGAGCCCCTTCCCATTTTCTGGTGCAAAAATCAGCTAGGTAGATAAATCTGAATTGAAAATTTTCTTCAACAACAGCTCAAACTATCTCTTTTTTTTAAGCAAAAACTACATAAGCTCTTCAATTCGATTTTCAATGTAATTGAATTTTCATCGAATAAGGAAGTGTATCGAATAATTAGAGCGTCGTTTATTAGAGTTTCTTACTGACGGTGACTTTCAATATTATTGAATAATGGACCGTATCGAATCAAACAACTTAGTCAATAATACACTCTTCAACATCATGAAAACTGTTTTTGAACAATCAAATAATTGTCTTCTTCTTTCCATTTCAGAATCAAAGAACAGGGTGACGTTAAACATAGCATTTTCAAATTCAACCGATGCTTCTTTCCTTCAAAATTTCATCGCTGGTAATCTCTATCATCGACAAGGTAACTCAGAGAATATGTTATCATTTTAGTTTTAGTCGGTAACAAGGATACAGTAGGACCTAATGTTCTATAAAAGTTTGCACAGTTTACAATAATGTCCTGAAAATATAAATACACCCCTGTGTCACAGACCCGGTGGACCCCCATCCCGGTGGAAAAATTGGCCAAAAAATTGTCCCCGGTGGAAAAAATATCCTACAATTTCAAACCCACTGCGAAATTGCTCTATGATTTTATCCCCATTGAAAACTGAATGTAAAAAATTGCGCTCCAAAGCCATTCCCACTGGAATTTTCGAGCTGGAAACAATAGATTTTCTATCCCCATCGGCATTTTGATAGAAATTATCATCCCCACCGAGGGAAAAAGTTCTACCGGGGCACTGAGACAGGGGTGTATAAATATTGTGCGATGATTGGCTTTATGTTTTTTTTTTTTTTTTTCTTTATTGAAACAAAGACACGTGTACACTACGAACATATATTACAAAACATTACTTAAACATAAAATATAGTCCCTCCCCCCGCTAGGAACTAACGTTATATCGCCAGAGGTACTAGACTATGTAAAAAATAAATAAATAAGTAAATAAAGAAAAAAAAAGAAGAAAAAATCTTGGAGAAGGAAGCTACAGTTGATAGGTAAAAGCCTAAAATAAAGCACCGCTAAACCTTCCAGTTTCGTTAAGAAATTCAACAACAGAACAAAGAATAGATTTATTTAGATTCGAAGTCAAACTTTCATCCCCATATAATAAAAGCCGACAGAAAAAAGGAGGGTTAAGTGGCGGATGAAAAATAATGCCTAGGGTCTGAAGTTTGTCGAACAAAGATTGTCTTGCATGGGAATATATAGAGCAGTGCAGAAGAAAGTGTTGAGTGTTTTCAACAGAGTTAGTTCGGAAACCACAGAAAGGGTATAAAGTGTCGCGGAAGCCATGTCTAAATTTATGCTCATTGAGATGGCTGAAACCGACCCGAAGTCGATTAAGAAAGATCACTCCTTGAATGTCAGGAACATCAAAAACATGAGATTGCTTGGGTCTCAAAAATTCATAGATTGCTTTTTTGAAAGTTTTAATTGAAGGTAGATCTCGTATATTACCTCCCAGAACATTCCACTGAGATATGCAGTACGGAAATAAAGTGTTACGGAAACGCTCAGTTCGTATATTAAGAGGATAAATAGGATTTCTTGTTCTAAGGCCACCTGGTGCTGTAAGTCTTACTGGCAGGTAGTTACGTAAATACGAAGGGGCTAAATTTTTAATAATTCCATAGAAGAATGTCTTTCTTCTAGCAAATCGCCTGTCAGCAAGACTTTCAAGACCAAGTTCTGAATATAGTTTTTCTTGAGACGTTCCACGAAAACAGCCTGTTATAGCAAGGCAGGCGTTATGGCTTATGGCTTTATGTTGTTTTAAAAGACCTTTTTACATTATTCAAAATGCAAAAATAGATAAAAATTGCAGGGTCATTGCTCAGATTCAATGCTATGAGAAGCTATGAGAAATTCTGCACTTTTTACTTTAAACTGAAATATACCAGTGACAGTAGAGATTTTATCACCGTGTTTTTCTAACACCCTGCCTGGAAGTGTCTGGGATTCGAACACAGTCCATTTTGGTGCTAGTATGTGATCGAAACCTTCACACTACTAATTGGCAGAGAACTTGTAGATGGTGAATGAATATAAACCGAGTTTATCGCTCTACAATTGCAATTTGCAATTTACAACTAAGCTCATTTGAAGTATAGTCCATCACACTTTTTTCACCAACCATAGGATTCGTTTACGGTGCGAAAAAGAAGAAAACACTTCGCATCTTCATCGACGACATCCATTTACCAAAACACGACATCTGCGACGTCCAATCGTCCAATCAACTTCTACGTCAATTAGTCGACCAACAAATGATTTATACGTTACAATCAAAACATTTCAAACCGAAATATATCGAAGGAATGAACCTGTTGACGTCCTTAAATCCAACGACATTGGATTCGAAGAGTGGTCTTCAGCGTTTATTGGTAATTTCATTTTAAAAGCAGTTTTGAATTTCGTCTGTGCTATGGGTGTTATTCACCATTGTTGATTTTTTGTGAGATTTAATTTGCGAGCCAAACATTTTTCCAAAATTTATTTTTTTCATATCGCTTATGTTTCATTTCACGAATTCGTGAAAAAATTAGTTGAAAAGTGGTTCTGAAAACGCTAATATTTGTCAAAAATAATAAATTTACAAGGTTATTTTAAGCCGAAAACGCAAAAACGCATATTTTTATCTTGCGAAAATCAATCCGATTAAAGTACTGATGCAAGACTAAACCAATCCGCACTACTTAAACTTTTGAAGGCTTTTGAAAATAATGAGTCTTAACTATTATACGTGTATTTTGATTGGCCATACTACATACAAATATTTGTAAGTGAGCAATCATATCGCTTCATTTGTGCATCTTATTCACTGATAATATTTAATCTCCACCACAGGGTCGATTTGGTGTGTTTTACCTTCCGCAACCAAACGAAAAGGAAATTTTCAGTATGGCGTCTGTTATATTGGAGGTAAGAACATATTTGTGATAGTCACGATGTAATGTTTTATACCCAAAAAAGACCCGCTGTCTGCCACTAATTTTGAATTCAAACAATAAAACTAGTGACGTCCGGGCTATTTTGAGTGCTTCCGTATACGTCATGAATATCACGATTAAGATTGATTTTCAAACCCACCAAGACTGCATCGATGTTTATGACATATCCAGCGCGACTATCATTTTCGTATAATTTCCACACGATTACCACATATAGTCCAACATAACAGCATAGAGGCAAGAGTACAACACTATATGTTGTCTTATAACTAGAATAGTTTAAAATTGAGGCTTGAAAGTGGGTTTCCAACTTGCTACAATATTAATTTTCCAGACTTCGCCAGAATGATCTCTATTTTCATTTTAGGCAAACATGAGTTACGAGCAAGGTATGAGTTTACCGCAACACTTACACTCACTTATCGTAGAGTTGTCAACTAAAATCGTTTCCGCAGTCACAATGAACCTACAACACCATGCATTATCCAAATTCAATCATTATAAATTCAATATTGGTGATCTAAAGCACATCTTCCAGGTACAATAACTTTATCTCTCTATCTTACAATATGAGAGTCCGCTCCAGAGCAAATTTACACTAATTTAGATTTTTCTGATATTTGAGACTTTTAAAGGTGAAAAAAACGACTCTTACCTGTACCGTCCGTGCATACCCAGCACCCATTTTTGTCTAATGTTTGAGGCATATCAGGAGTCCAAAATGAAAATTTTCTCCTGTCAGCGCAAACCGGTTGCGCCTCCTTCGTCACTAAATTCTCCTTTGCCTCTGCACGTTTGAAATCAAGCCATTTGCTTTTTCTTCTATATAATAATGTAGTCCCACCCACATGAGTGCACAACATTTTGATATTGAGGCTTATAAGATCACTCACAATGTGGAAATTTACTGTAATTAAACCCGATTTATATGTGACAAGTCTTATCTAATCCCTTATCCAAAAGTAAGTATAAGTAAGTACAACCCTCACCTCATCAATCAGTCAGTTAGAGTGTAGAAGGAAAAACTTTTAGAAAAGATGGGGTGGGTGCGAATTTTTTTTAACCCTTTCCGGATTAGGGGTGGGGATGTGAAATTTTTTTTTGATTTTTTGAAATATCATGCACTCTCCCCTTGTAGATACTTTCTGACCACTCCCTAATCTTCATGGTTATCTTCCTTAGATGTTAAGACGATGTCCTGAGGAAGAACGGGTCGACGAACAAGGCGCTTATCTCCTTAATTTCTGGTATTATGAGACACAAAGGACTTTTTTGGATCGTATTCTCAACCCGAACGATATTGCGTTGTTTGAAAGAACTTTCGACAGTCAGCTTCATCAGGTAATTGACAATTGTCTTTCGTTCAACATTTGTTACAAGTTTTTAATTTTGATAATAACAAATTAATCTTACTTCAGTTTTATTTCTTCAATTTTTGCCCCTAAAAAGGTTATTTTTTTGGGAAAAAGTTCTAAATTCCCCAAAAGATTTCCAATTTTCAAAAGTCGGATGATACCCAGCAGTCATTTAGAGCCAGTGCCTATAGCCTTCTTTCTTTCAGATTAGAGGATATTTTTTCCAGATTTAAAAAAAAAAGACAAATCATTTTTCATTTCAACTTTTTAGCTCATGAGAGAAAACAAAGTTGAATTCGAGAAACAGATTTTCACCACTTTCCTGAGTGATTCTCATTTGAGAATGCATCGACCTGCTAATAGTAAATCTAACAAAAAGGTAAGGTCATCGATATGAATTAGATGCTTTCTAATTTTACTGTTGGCTTTAAAAGTCATTTTGATCATTGGGTTGATCGCTATGATTATGAATTTATACCGATTGAGTTGTTAGGCTGGCCCTTCGCTTCATCTTTATCTTCATAAATTGTAAAATGTTTTAGAAGGTGAAAGGTACGTTTGGTTCTGGAAGTCTTAAAAAACTAACAAATCAGATTCTATAAAGCATAATCAAGATCATCGAGGCTTTGGTTGCTCCATTGATTGGGCGAGCGTATTCAACTACAATCGACGCTCTCTAATTCGACGTTATATTATTCGATACACTCCGTTATTCCTTCGATAATATGAAAAGTCACCGTTAACAAGAAACTTTCACAAACAACGCTCTCTTCGATACGATTAGAGAATTCTCCCTTATTCGACGAGAATTCAATTCCCCTTGAAAATCAAATAAGAGAGCGTTAACTGTAGTTAAATGCACACGTCCGATCAATGGCTGTATTCACTTTTTGACAAGATGCTTTGTTAGAACTCTTGAGTTTTTTCCATACACAGAAACATGTTCACCAACTACTAACATCCATTGACGACCTTGACAAATGCATAGAAGCCTATGAGAACGCGTTTAGTAACGAGACTGGTGAAACTATGGATATTGTATGGCATTCTTTCCATAAAGAACAATTTATCAAATGTCATCGCATATTATCACAAGAAAACAGGTAAACAATTAGTTAGTTTTTTTTCTGCTGTTGTATACTCTCAGTGGCCCAACAGGTTGACCTTTAGCCTAGAAATCTAAGCTAGTTTTACTCATTCACTAGGATAATTATGATAAGTTGTGACCGAATAACTAGTATTCCAATGCAAACTTAAAAACCGTAAGTTTAAAAAAATCTTTAAAGCACTGAAAACGCTATATATTGTCTAAGCCGTGTGTATTAATTAGCCTTGTGAGTAAGGGCTAGATAAGGCTAGTGGACCTTCGAATGATAACCTATAAAGTTAATAACATTTCTTACCTCGTTGTATGGAAAATGAATTTTTATTGATAATATTCGTATTGTATTTTTCTATGCATTTTTTAAGCGAAACTAAATACTATTTTGAATGCCATAAATGCAATTCGTAAAAAAGCCACATTTCTGAGCACAAAAACACGCGTAAGCGTCAGAATATCGTTGGAAATTTTACACCATCATTCTGACGATGCTGTTGTTGTGAAGCGAAATATTAGTTTTTTCAAAAATGAAAATTTTGTTGTTTGTGATCTGACTCCGCATTGATCCAAGACAAAATCAATTTTCGGATTAAGTTTTATCTTGTTCTTACTGAAGCTGTCATATGGTCAAAATTTTACATTAATGTTTGCTTTTTTACCACCACAGGGGTAATTTGATCACTGTTACCTCAGCACCCAATCAAATGCTTTGTATCGTCAAACTGTCAACCTTCATGTTGAGCCATCAGTTCTTTGATGTTGATTGCACCAATAAAGCTAGTTTTATTAAATGTCTTCGTGTTGCTGTACGAATCGCTGGGTGTGACAATCGGAACGTCAGTCTTTGCATCCAGGTAATTGTGCTTTAATTAAGATTAATTCTTGATAGCAGATATAATCTTGATGATAGGTATAGATAACTGGTAAATATTTAGGTTAAGAAGAAAACTTGCTAAAGCGGGATCTTTGGATCTCGGGACTTTTAGGGGTCTATAAGCGGAAATTGCAAAGGAAATGCAAGCACTCATATCTTGGGACCTCGGGATCTTTAGGGGTGTGTAAGTGGAAATTGAGTTTAAATTGTCAACTTTTTCTTCATTTGTAACTGAAATATTTTGCATAGAATCTTTTTTTCTGAAAGTCTTATTCTTTAATTTACTTAAAACTTTCATATCTCCCTAATAAGAAATATGAAGATGGTATTGCAGATTGGCAAGAAATGGGATGGAAGAAATTAAAGATGTGTGAAAAATATCTCATCCTCATTTTTGAACAATTCCTGAAAATATTTCACTCTCACCCAAAAAAAAAACAACTATTCTGATAAAATAAGCATGATGTACAACATTTTATTCAACAATTTATACAACGTTTCATCTTTAGACTTCCAACTTGAAAGACCTCGATTGTTTGGGCGCTTTACATAGTATCATGCTGCTTGGTGAATATGTACCCTTATTCAGTGAAACCGAAATCCATGGTCTGCTTGTGGTATGTTTACACTTTGAAAGCATTGCTGTATTTTAATTGTTAGCTAATTACAACCTCGTCTCCGTGTATTCCAGGCTCTATTTACGTTACTAGCGTACGCCAGAGAATACCTTGATATTGAATGATGCGAGTTAGCGAGCACCCCACTAAAAGTCTACTATAGGCTAGATGCGAGTTTCCCCTCTCAAAACAATATCCACATAAGAAAATCTGACTTCGCGGAAATGAGCGGCAATGCAATGGTTTCTCAAATCAAAGAACAAATGAAATCTGACGTTTTGCTTTTGAATTACGTAATCTTTTGCATCCAAAGTAGGCATAGCAAGGGTATTATCTGGTGCTATCAGCAAGCATAAAAAAGCCGATAATACGCAGAGGGAACGATGTTGGTCGAATTATCTACATTTCAGATCTTAAAGAGAGACCTACAGACTTGATACATTGCAAGGAGCCTGGCGTCGAGTCTAATCCGATCCTTGATACTTTATGCTGCCCAATAAACTGTCTTATTTATCGCGCGTCAATGTTACAATAACTTTACAAAATGGAATTGAGAAAACTCAAACCCAGGTTTCTCGGAGCACTAAGGTTGATGAGTGGGAAAAAAAGTATTTATAAAAGGTCAATTATTCACTTCCTGCCACGTTAAAAACCACCGCCCACCTATATTATTTCTGTTCTGTTTTTATTTCACTTCATTTTAGGCGTTAAGACCGAAGATTAAACGTGCTTTTTCAGAATACGTAACCGCACCCATGAAATTCTTTACTAAATGTGTCATGAAGAATCTTCACGTTATTTTCTTGACGATGCCAAACGAAAATTTCATTTCATATTTACAGGAGTAAGTACCCACTTTCTTTCAATGTTGTTTGGCGTAAGTTTTAAAAGCTGGTATATATTATTCAAACAATATATAGTTGATAGATTCTCTATAACTCGAAATAGATATCTAATCCCTTTAGGCAACTTAACTAACCCTTACACGAATATTCCATAACTCGAACAAATTTCAATCCTCTGGTACATGTTCGAGTTATGAGACTTATTGCTTATTATGTTGGCCTTTGGATATTTCTGGCTCAATTAAAGTCTATAAAACAACCGTGTTTCTGCTTGGGCCATAAAACACCACTAAAACGACTACAAGGAACGGGCCTTAATGTAGTCCAATCCGTGGGCCGTAACTGTATCTCTATATCTTCTTCATTCATAGAAAATATCCAGTAATTGTTGCCAAATCACATGTCAGTTGTATCCCTAACAATTATGCTCCATACTTGAAAGAAGAAATCAAGAACACCCTACCCACGTCTTCTTTTTGGTCTCACTTTGATGACACCATGAGGTAGGGATTTACTTTTTGGGGATGAGTATATGTTAATGCCCAGTTCTTACATACTTTACAAATCAAAAATTTACCAGAAATTGATTTTATATTTAATTTCTTTACTGCTCGTCAAAGAGCTGGTTAAAAATTTGGTCATATTCTGTCATTTAGCAGTTTGAGTAAAAGTTTAGCGTTGCACACGTTACTTTTAATCTGCTGCCCTGACCTAGCTTCTTACCACCTTTGAATAAAAACGGATGAAAAGGTTTCCCCTCTCCTCCAATAGCAATGCTTAGATTAGACGATGATCGTCCCACGATTTCCACTGCCATTCAACATTTTTGGAAAAGGAGAGGTCGAATGTCAAACTATATTACCAGCATACTAATTCAGAGGCACCTTGAAGAAAGAGGAGACTCCCAATAAATTTCGAACAAGCTTCATCAACTTAGCGGTCTTACAAAGCTAGCTGCAATCCTAAAAAAAGCTTTGTGTTAGAAGTCGATATCCACTAACGTGAGAATAGGTTTTAGGTTCAAGGCTGAATTCTTTTCGGTAACAAATTATTACATTTTTATACTAAATTATTTAAAATTCAAAAAGAATTATGTAGTTCTCTTGAGCAGATTGTATCCAACGTTTATCGTAACGGTAATGAATTTTCAAATACACGGGCTTCGTATTAGTTCTATGTTTTGAATCCATGTAAGCGGCAAGAAAAAAATATAAAGTAAACAAACTCTCTAATTGGGAAATATGATAATAAACGCAGTTTTCAACCAATCAGAGCTTATTCACTTGATTTTTTTTCGTGCAAATAACACAGAATCAAAGCGAAAAACAAGTCCAAAACCTGTGTGTATCAAAATGTTTACAGAGAATGTACTTGGTTGGTCATCAACATCTTTCAGTATGAATCGTCCCTCTTCGATAACATTTACGATACCAATAATGTCGTATTTTAGAAAAACATGTTAAATACACAATAGGATTCGAAAGAGCATTTATCAACCCAAAAACGGCATTCAGTTTGATGCCTAACTCTGACACGCCTGTCATGAGAAGAGTCAATGTGAATAAAATCATAGGTATCAGAAAGACGCAAGTCCAGATATTTAGTTTCATAACGTCTTTGACACTTCTTTTCAACTTGATAATTACATCCAACCTTTCTGCTTCTACACCGTGAAGGTTTCCTACATATGGTCTATTTGCTTCGCTTTCATCACGCAAACGCATTGTTAATTTCCCCAGTACAAGTATAATAACGCAGGTGACTGTTCTCAAAGTAACAAGAAAGAATACTGTCCATTGATTCGTGAAAAACATTTTATACTTTGTTACACTTCTGACATCACCAATAAAAAACAAACAGACAAAAGAGACTGCACAAAAAGTGCCTGAAATAGATACAGCAATGTTGATTCTAAGTTTGGAGACGAGTTCTTGATATCGTAAAGGGTATTTGACAGCTATCCATCGGTCGGTGATTATCAAGACAGTGATAAGCATTGGTGAGGCATGAAAAATGTATACAGACATTGTCAACAAAACCATTACTGTCTGGTTAGGTAGCGTGTCATTGACAGTCGATTCAATAAAGTAAGATACTTGGCAAATAGCCAAGATGGCGTGTATCGAATCAAATATTGACAGTATTCGAACCAGATGATATTGATTTTCCGTTACACGAAGTTTGAATATAACCCATTGTAATAGAGCGTGCAGGGCCAAAGCCACGATTTCAAGGGTTACCATTACTTTGAGGTACACAAATGTATTAACGTTTAATGGTTTGTCTTCTTCGAAAGTTTCGGTGAAATTAGACATGATCAACTTCTATGTCCTCATCCTTTTCCCATTTTCTTCTTCAAATATATCCATAGCGTGATTGACATTTTAATCACACATTATAGCAAATAAGTGTCAGAAAAGGTTTTTAATTAGGCTATGTGGCTCATTTTTAATTGTTAATAATTTTCTTTCAATTAAGATAATAATTCTCAGAGAATTTGATAAATTGCGAATAATTATTCGGTTATTTCAAAGAATTTTAGTTAAAAACATCGAAAGGAAATGTTCATTGTTTATAACTGACGATGGTGGTCAGATGACACTGAAACGTCCTGAATAAATTTTCAATATTTTATCAAAAAATAAATGCACCCTCTTCTACATCTAAACTATATTTCTTGGAACTATTCAAGGAGAATCAACCAATGGCGAATTGGGCCTTCCAAAATGAAGGATAATTGTCACCAATGAAGAGAAGATTTTTTCAAAAGCGTAACTTTTGAAGGATTTCTTTTTCAATAACCGAGGCCCCCCAGCGGTTTGCGTGATGGCGTGATTGGGACTTTTTTCTTGCGTGATGGCGTGATTAGAGATTTTTTTTGGCGTGATGGCGTGATCAAGATTTTGGCGTGATGCGTGATAGGGCAAAAATTTGAGGCGTGATGCGTGATTTGGGCTATTTTTCGCTATTTTTTGCGTGATGACAAATTTTAGCGATTTTCGTGATGCGTGATGGAGAAAATTTTTTTGCGTGATGGCGTGATTAGGGGTGCCGCTGGGGGGGGCCTCATAACCAAAACTATATATTTTCTAGAAACTCGCAAAAATTACTTCCAAATGATGTGAAAGATTTATTTCATTATCTTAAATCAGTTAGAAAATAATTAATAAATTCAAATTTTTTGATTTTGCACCATGCTGTCTCTAAAAGCCAAATAATTTTATAAAATGATTTTGGCACCTTCTACAGTACGAAACTCTTCTTCACTAACTGAAATGATAACGCGAAGTTCGGTTTGTTATGCTGTATGGTTAGGCACAACATTCTGTGTCTCATACTTTTTTCCACAAAACTCTGAATAGCTCTGCGGTGGAGCGTAGCTATTTTCAGCATTCAAAATAGCTCATAACTAAAGTGACGTTACTTTTAACATTTTTGGTAAGAGGTATTTTGAAGCCTCACGATTTCAAGCCGAACAAGGAATAATACTCTCTTTTAAAGCGAATAGACTAATTGGAGTAATTCAAAGTAGTAAACGAATTTGGACCTGGAAATAAAAACATGATGAGAAAGATTTCAGGCTTGCTCTAAAAAAAGAAGAGCTGAGCCTCAGCAAAAACTTGATTGATCTTATAGAAATATATTTCAAGTAATATGAGCATTGTTCAATTTCAAGCATAGCTTTTGTACATATATCTCAACAAATTGACTATAACCTATTTCAAAAAACGTAGATCAATCTTTTTTAAGCCACACCTTCCCTTATTACAATGGAAAAATAATCATTTTAATTATATTCCCTGGTGAATCAATTACCCCCCCCCGCTGGTTGACCCATTCTTACATATCTAGAAAACACCAGTTTAAATATCTCTAGTTTTTACCTTCTGACACTAATTGATTAAAAACACGCGTTTTTTATTCGTTGAGAACCATGGTATTATGTCTTTGAGATCAAAGATTTAAAAACATTCTAAACACATTTTAAGCCTCTAGAATAATCTATTCCTTAGAAAATTACACGGAAATACTTCAAAAATGCTAAAAATAACAATCATTGACGTTCGGGCCGATTAACAGATAATGTAGTTTAGTTAAATNTA